>NC_072030.1:600000-971000 GCF_027791375.1 Indicator indicator
GGGCTCACACCCATGGAACCAAGTCTTCTGCCTTGCTGCTGGCCTGCAGCCATGCTCCTGCTGCCTGCCACACCTCACACCTGAGGTGACCTCAGGAGGGTCACCTGGGCTGCTGAGGGGCCAGAGGGCTGTTCTGGCAACTGGTTATGACTGGGCCTCAGCCTGTGTTCCCATCCCCTGTGAGCTTCACTCTCCATGATGTGGTCTCCAACACCACTGAGCACTCTTTCAGCCCAGCTGAGCTGCACCATGTTGGGCTGCCAGAGATTTCCTGGCAGCCTTCCTAGTGGAGAAGGTCTGGGGGGTGATCAGTCCCTCTCTAGGTGAAGGCTTCTGCTTCCTGCTGTCTCACCTGCTCTGACAGCCTCACTTCTGCATGTACAGACCCAGGGGTGCAAGGCCTGCAGGTGTAAATGTGTGCAGGAGGAGGGGGGCTGGGGTGCTGCAACACCTCCAGCTTGCAAAGAGCTTCCAGGTCAGTCTGTGGATGTGACCCTGTGTGTGTGCAGACGTCCCTCTGGACCAGCTCACACACACACACACACACACACAAAGAGGCCCTCTTGGTATGGCCACCTCCAGACCACCTCACAGCAATGAGAATGTCCTGAGATGAGACAGAGAGCATCTTCCCTTCCTGATGGGAGCAGAACACAGAGGTGTGAGACTCACTGAACCAGACAACCATAGAAGTGTTGTGGTTGAAAGAGACCTTAGAGATCACCAAGTCCAAGCACTCCCCCAGAGCTCACAATGCCAGCACTGCTGCTGAGCCACTGCCACTGAACCACAGCCCTCAGCACTTCACCCATGTGGCTTCTAAATCCCTCCAGGGATGGGGACTCCACCACCTCCCTGGGCATCCTGGGCCAGTGCCTGAGAACCCTTGCTGGGAAGAAATTGTTCCTACTATCCAACCTGAGCCTCCCCCGGCACAACCTGAGGCTGTCTCCTCTTATCCTGTCAGCTGTTGCATGTGGGGAGAGACCAACCCCCACCTGGCCCCCAGCTGCAGGAGCCAGGCCCCCTGTGGGACACTGTGATGGGCCCAGGTCTGACTTTCTGATGGAGAGCTTCTCTGGCAGCAGGGTGTGTCTGGGCATCCAATTGTGCCATGATTCAGCAGATGGCCTTCAGCACCAGGGGCACCCCCAGCAGGCAGCATTCCCAACCCCTCTGCTATCAGAATGGCATCCTGCTGGGAAAGCAGACAGCTGGGCACTGGCACTGCCCAGCCATGAGGCTCCAGACAAGCTGCTCTGCACCCCTCTGCCTCTAAACTGGGCAGATGCAGCCACAGGTGTGTGTCACTCCTCACTCACAGCCTGAAGCAAAGAATTAACCACACTGTGGTGGCTGTGTCCCAATGAAGACACTAAGTGTAATGTGGTGGGTTGAAAATTCCCCCCCCCCTCAGACCCTAGAATCACAGAACTGTCAGGGCTGGAAGGGACCTCAAGGCTCAGCCACTCCCAATCCCCTGCCATGGGCAGGGACACCTCACACCACAGCAGGTTGCTCACAGCCACATCCAGCCTGGCTGCAAAAACCTCCAGGGATGAGGCTTCCACCACCAACCTGGGCAACCTGTGCCAGTCTCTCACCACCCTCATGGGGAACAACTTCTTCCTAACAGCCAATCTCAATCTCCTCTCCTCTATCTTGGATCCATCCCCCTGAGTCCTATCCCTCCCTGACACCCTCAAAAGTCCCTCCCCAGCTTTCTTGGAGCCCCCTTCAGATCCTGCAAGGCCACAAGAAGGTCTCCTGGGAGCCTTCTCCTCTCCAGACTCCACAACCCCAACTCTCAGACTGTCTCCAGAGCAGAGCAGCTCCAGCCCTCTGTTCATCCTCATGGCCCTTCTCTGGACACCTTCCAGCACCTCCAGATCCTTCCTGGAACAGAGGCTCCAGAACTGGACACAGAGCTCCAGGTGTGGTCTCAGCAGAGTCAAGCAGAGGGGGAGAATCCCCTCCCTGGCCCTGCTGGCCACACTTCTCTTGCTGCAGCCCAGGCTCTGCTTGGCTCTCTGGGCTGCAAGTGCTCACTGTTGGCTCCTGGGGAGCTTCTCCTCCCCCAGCACCCCCAAGGCCTTTCCTTCAGGGCTGCTCTCAAGCCAGTCCCTGCCCAGCCTGTGTCTGAGCCTGGGATTGCCCTGACCCAGCTGCAGGACCTTGCCCTTGGTCTTCTTGAACCTCCTGAGTTTGGCTTGTGCCCAGCTCTGCAGCCTGTCCAGGTCCTTCTGGATGGATCCCTTCCCTCCAGCTGTCTTTTCCTCCACTCCTTGTAGAGCTTCCTTTTAAGTGATAGTGTGTCCAGCAGCTCCTTGCTCATCCAGGCAGGCCTCCTAGCATTCTTCCCTGCTTTTCTCTTTCTTGGTATACATTGCTCCTGGACACAGAGGAGGTGGTCCTTGAATACTGAGCAGCTGTCCTGGGCCCCTCTTCCCTTATGTCCAGTCTGAATCTCCCCCCTTCCAGCTTTGTTCCATCCCCCCCAGTCCTGTCACTCCCTGAGATCCTAAAAAGTCCCTCCACAGCTTTCTTGGAGCCCCCTTCAGATCCTGGAAGGCCACAAGAAGGTCACCTTGGAGCCTTCTCTTCTCCAGACTGAACAGCCCCAACTCTCTCAGGCTGTCTCCAGAGCAGAGCAGCTCCAGCCCTCTGCTCATCCTCGTGGCCATTCTCTGGACACCTTCCAGCATCTCCAGATCCCTCTTGTCATAAGGGCTCCAGAACTGGATGCAGTACTCATGTCTAACTGGAACTTCCTGTGTTCAGGTTTATGCCATTTTCTCTTGGCCTGTCACTGGGGACCACTGAGAAGAGTCTGTCCTCATCCCCCTGACACCCACCCCTTAGATATTTGTAAGTATTAATAAGATCCCACTCAGCTCCCTCTTCTGCAGGCTAACCATCCCCAGCTCTCAGCCTCTCCCCACATAAGAGCTGTCCCAGCTCAGTGGCCCTGTGCTGGACTCTCCCCAGCAGTTCTCTGTCCTTGATCTGGGGATCCCAGAACTGGACACAGTACTGCAGATGTGGCCTCTGCAGGCCAGAGCAGAGAGGAAGGAAAACCTTCTTTGACCTGCTGGCCACACTCTTCTAAATGCAGCCCAGGCTGCCATTGGCTTCTTAGCCACAGAGGCACATTGCTGGCTCCTGGTCAGCCTGCTGTCCACCAGGACTCCCAGGTTCTTTTCTCCACAGCTACTCTCCAACACTCAGCCCCCAAGCTGTACTGATCCAGGGGGCTGTTCCTTCCCAGATGCAGGGCTCCACCTTTGCCCTTTGTGAATTGCATTGTCATCTGCAGAGTTTAGAACACATTCAGAGCAAGCTTTGAGGTTCTGGACAGAACAATGTTTTTCCAGTCTTCAGATAAAGCCTCAGACCATCTCACCAATACAAGGCCAAGTGGTGAGGAGGAGCCTTTGTTACATAGCAAGCACAGCTCAGGCTGCCATGAACATTCTTCTTTATGCTGGAAAATGTGGAGTTCCAGGTGCAGATACCTGAGACATGAAAATGGACACAAGCATCCTACTGGTACCTTCAGGAGAGTGAGAGGTTACTGTTTAGGTCAGATCATAGACTCACAGAATGGGTTGGGAGGGACCTTAAAGCTCATCCAGTTCCACCTCCCTGCCAGGGGCAGGGACACCTCCCACCAGCCCAGGTTCCTCAAGGCCTCATCCAGCCTGGCCTTGAACACCTCCAGGCAGGAGGCATCCCCAGATGCTGTGGATAGAGTGCAATGTGCACACTGGCATGATGGACACCTGCAATAGCTCAGCTTCTCTGCTGACATCTTTGTGCAGCACCATCCCTGTGCCTTGTCAGCAGACAGCTCATGTCAGAGTCCAGAGGTGGGAATGTCAACAGCCTGCAACAAAAAAGCTGCCCCAGGTACACCTTCTGCCCACCCTTAAAATGTGAACTGATTTAGCACCAAGGAAAATATGATTCCAGGGTAAACAAACTGCTGATCTGCTCCAGAATTCATTCACAGAATGGTTTAGGTTGGAAGAGACCTTAAAGATCATCCACTTCCAATCCCCCTGCCATGTGCAGGGACACCTCACAGTAGATCAGATTGCTCAAGGCCTCATCCAGCCTGGATTTGCTCTTCTGTTCTCTCCTGGTTAGTGGAGGCTTCAGCCACAAGTTACAATACCCAGATCAAGACTTGGGAAGGAAAGAGTTGGGCAGTAAGAGTGATCCTTTCTGCTTTAAGTTTGTGACTCTGCCTTCCTGCTTTAGTCCCATGGGAATAATCAGATGGATCTGTGAAAGCAGCAGGGCTTATAAAAGAAGAAGTGGTGGGAAGGCAGAATGATCTTCATGGCAGAGCTGACAGCAGTGGCAGCTGTTGCTTAGGAATGACAGAGCAGCAGAGTCACTCGTGCCTGGCAGTGCTGGCAAGAAAACAGTGGCTGGGGGCCTGCCACACAGACTTAGAAGATCACAGAATCATAGAATGGTCAAGGCTGGAAGGGAGCTCCAAAGCTCATCCAGTCCAAGCCCCTGCACTCAGCAGGGACATCCTCCACCAGATCAGGTTGCCCAGAGCCCTCTCCAGCCTCACCTTCAAGATCTCCAGGCATGGGGCCTCAACCACCTCCCTGGGCAACCTGTTGCAGTGTTCCAGCAGCCTCCTGGTGCAGAACTTGTTCCTCACATCCAATCTCAATCTGCTCTGCTCTAGTTTGAAGCCATTGCCCCTGGTCCTGTCCCTGAAGGCCTTTGGGAACAATCTCTCTGCAGCCCCTTCAGGTACTGGCAAGCTCCTATTAGGTCTCTCTAGAGCCTTCTCCAGGCTGAACACCCCCAGCTCCCTCAGCCTGTCCCCAGAGCAGAGGTGCTCCAAAACCCTGATCATTGTTTTTGCCCTCCTCCGGACCCTCTCCATCAGCTCCATCTCCTTCCTGTCTTGAAAGCTCCAGACCTGGACACAATGCTCCAGGTGAGGTCTCAGCAGAGCAGATGATCCCCAAGGGAAGAGGCAAGCAAGCTGCTAGAGATGCACAAGAAACTCTGCTAAGCAAAGCTCACAGAACCAGAGGACCTCGACAGGAAGATGCACAGAAAAAAATCACTGTGATAAATGAAGTCAAAGCAGTGATGTTCTGCTTGGCAAGCTGGTCACTTAGAAGCAGGTCAGGTACAAGCTCCTAAGCATTTCAGAACCTTTCTGCTCCAGGCCATGCATCCAGAGGGAAAGCAGTGGATGAGGAGGGAAAGGATAAAGTACACAGGAGATGCAGTGGAGGAAGTTCTGGTAGAGAAAAAGGAGGGAAGAACAAGAAAAGTTCTGGACTGTGGGATTCAGAGGGTGCTTCTGGTTAGAGGGTGATGAGCTGAGTGTCCCTTTCCAGCCACCCTCCTGCCCTGTGCGTCCCCTTCTACAAGACAACAATAGAAATCAAATAAATGAGTGGGAAGTTGGCTACTGGCCAGACTGTGTGGGCCGAGATGCTTCCCTCCCCTTCCTAATTCTAGCCTGAGCATCCTGGAACACCTTCCCATAGCAGAGTGTAAGGCCTGTGCTGATATTGCCTGCAGGTCTCTGTGCTTCAGGAGAAGGCACAGCTCCAGTTCTTTCCCAACTCTGCTGGCCCCCTGGCTGCCCACACTTGCTGGGTGCCCAGCTGTGAGAGGAGGTTTATATAGCACATGGAATGTGACTCTGCCTTGCTTGGCTGCTGCTGGATCTGAGTGCTTCCAGCAGCACACTGAACAGATTGATTCATGGCCACCACATGCTAAGCACTTCCTCATCTCCTGCTCAGGATGTGCAGCAGAGATCTTATGCTGTGCCTCTGCTGCAGGGGGTTCTGTCATGGGCTTTGAAGGGAAGAAGTGGGTTTGTTCCCTTCCTGCATGTGCTGCCCTTTGTGTCAGGGTAAAGGAGACTCTTTGTATTAAAGAACAGCCCCATGGACCAGGAGAGGTTGGGGACTAAGTGGTTGGAGATCACCTCTGGGGCAAGGGACCTGGGGGTGCTGGTGGCAGAAGGATGCCCCTGAGCCAGCAATGTGCCCTTGTGGCCAAGAAGGCCAAGGGCACCCTGGGGTGCATTAGAAGGACTGTGGGTCAGAGAGGTTCTCCTGCCTCTTTACACTGCTCTGCTGAGGCCACATCTGGAATATTGTGTCCAGGTCAGGGCCCCTCAGTTCAGGAAGGACCTCAGGGAACTGCTTGAGAGAGTCCATCCCAGAGCCACAGAGCTGCTGCAGGCAGTGGAACATCTCCTGTGAGGCCAGGCTGAGGGAGCTCAGGCTTGGAGCTGGGAGCAGAGGAGCCTGAGGATGACCTCATGGCTGGGGATAAAGATGTGCAGGGCTGGAGCCAGGCTCTGCTCAGGGATGGCCAAGGACAGCACAAGGGGCACTGGGGGTGAGCTGGAGCAGAGGAGGTGCCACAGGAACAGGAGGGGAAACTTTGTCCCTGTGAGGGTGCCAGAGCCTGGAGCAGGCTGCCCAGAGAGGTTGTGGAGTCTCCTCTGGAGACTCTCCAAACCCACCTGGATGTGTTCTGTGTGCCCTGCCCTGGCAGGGGGTTGGACTGGATGATCTCCAGAGGTCCCTTCCAACCCCTAATGTTCTGTGGTTCTGTGTCAAGTCTTGCAGCGGTGCCAAACCCCTGCTGGCCTCCACACTGGCTGCTGGGGAACTTCTCTCTCTGATCTGGGAGAGCCTCTCCCCTTGTGAACAGTCCCCAGTAAAGGAGGTGAGAAGCCTCACACCCACCAGCACACACATGATGATGACAACAGCAAACTCATGATGATGACAACAGCAAACTCTCTCTCCTTCCTGGCAGAAGCCCACTGAAGAGGATGTAAATTCTGTTTCTCTGTTAAGGTCCAATTTGTTTTACTGATGTCCTACCCCTCCTGCAGCAGTCCTGGGACACCTGCTCCACCTCCTCTAGAACAGCTGCAATGGAAAGTCCCAATGGAAAGTGCATCAAACTGCTCCAGAAACACAGGCAGGCAAAGTGATGGAAGAGAAAGAACAGGCTCAGACATGGGAGCCCTGGGCTGAAATGCTCACTGGCAGAGTCTGAGTGCTGCCGGGGAACTCTCCAGATCTTCCTGCACGCTGCTACGGCCTCCCACTGCCCTCCCCATCCCCCAGCACTGCCATTACCATCAAGTGACAGCTGTAAGATATGCCTGACACCCACCCTGGGCCTGGGGTCTCCTGCCTGAAGAAGAAAGCAGCACAGGCAGGAAAGGTTGGTGCTCTGCTGGGACTGCTCAGGCCAGAGCTCCAGATCAGGGCTGGTCAGAACTCAGTCACCGCATTGTCAGTGTCCAGCCTGCAGAAGGACATTCTGGCTTCAGCAGGGTTCAGCAGGGCTCAGCAGCGTTCAGTGGGAACGGAACCCATGAGGGCAGAGGATTGACACAGCAGCAGAGCAGGGCTGCAGCTCTGCTGCACATGCAGGAACAGCAGCTTTGGGGTTTGTAACACAATCAAACTGGGCAGGAGATTTGCAGGGATGGCTCCAGAAATGTGTCCTTGTCAAACCCCAAAGGCCTGTGCTAAACCCCTGAGGTTCTGAGCCTTGTCTTTATTCTTTTCCCTTTCCTCTTTTCCTTTATTTTATTTTATTATTTTATTTTATTATTTTATTTTTCCTTTTCTTTACTTTTTCTCTTTTCTTTGCTTTTATTTTCTTCTTACTTTTCTCTTTTTTCTCTTTTCTCTTTTTTCTTTTTTCTTTTCATTTTACTTTTATTTTTTTCCCTTTTCCCTTTCCCTTTCCCTTCCCCTTTCCTTTTCCCTCTCCCTTTCTCCTTCAAGCTGTTGAGCCTGTTAAACACAGTCCCTAGTCATTCCAGAATGCAGCTCAGTAGACGCTGGGGCAGGCACATGAGAGGCTCTGAGTTTGTGGTGCAGTGTCCGTGCCGGAGAGGTGGAGCTGGAGCTGTTTGACCTCATTTCTATGGGAAACTGGGCAGGGATGCCCACAGACTGTCTTGGTCCTCCTTGGCCAGGATGGTACCTTCCCACATGGTACCTCCCAGCTAGCACTCAGTTGAAGCTGTTCTCACTCTTGGGGGCACAGGCGGTGAGAAGGTGAAAGCCGGGAGGGGAGCTCCAACCATGAAGTTTCCAGAAAGAGCTGGCGGTGGAGTGCCCTCTTCTCGGTGAGCTCCAATTAAAGTGCTGCGCTCAGGGAGCAGAGGCAGCATGGCAGACTGCGCAGCCTTCATAGGAACTGATCTTCATCTGAAGATGTGGATGGGGCCCGAGCTTTGGCGACGGTGGGTCTGTGCCCGGACGGCGAGGGTGCTGCTCCGGCGTGACAGCGAGCAGCTCGGCAGGGCGGCAGCGACGAGTTTCTAACTGTGCGGGGGTTAACGTCTACCATCCGCTCCCATTGCTGCCAGAGAGGGGAGCAAAGCTCCAGTGGCGCCTCCCATAGCTGTCTGCTGCCGTGGGATGGCACCAGCTGAGCATCTGCTGAGCTGGGACCTGCTGAGCTGAGACCTGCTGAGGTGAGACTTACTGAGCTGAGACCTGTTGAGGTGAGACCCACTGAGCTGGGACCTGCTGAGCTGGGACCTGCTGAAGTGAGACCTGCTGAGCTGGGACCTGCTGAGGTGAGACCTGCTGAGGTGAGACCTATTGAGCTGGGACCTGCTGAGATGGGACCTGCTGAGGTGAGACCTGCTCAGCTGGGACCTGCTGAAGTGAGACCTGATGAGTTGAGACCTGCTGAGCTGAGACCTGCTGACCTGGGACCTGCTGAGCTGGGACCTGCTGAGGTGAGACCTGCTGAGCTGGGACCTGCTGAGGTGAGACCTGCTGAGGTGAGACCTATTGAGCTGGGACCTGCTGAGGTGAGACCTGCTGAGGTGACACCTGCTGAGCTGGGACCTGCTGAGCTGGGACCTGCTGAGGTGAGACCTGCTGAGCTGGGACCTGCTGAGGTGAGACCTGCTGAGGTGAGTCCTGCTGAGGTGAGACCTGCTGAGGAGAGACCTGCTGAGGAGAGACCTGCTGAAGTGAGACCTGCTGAGCTGGGACCTGCTGAGCTGGGACCTGCTGAGGTGAGACCTGCTGAGGTGACACCTGCTAAGCTGGAACCTGCTGAGGGGAGACCTGCTGAGATGAGACCTGCTGAGCTGGGACCTGGTGAGGTGAGACCTGCTGAGCTGGGACCTGCTGAGCTGGGACCTGCTGATGTGAGACCTGCTGAGGTGAGACCTGCTGAGCTGGGACCTGCTGAGCTGAGACCTGCTGAGCTGGGACCTGCTGAAGTGAGACCTGATGAGGTGAGACCTGCTGACCTGGGATCTGCTGAGGTAAGACCTGCTGAGGTGAGACCTGCTGAGGTGAGACCTGGTGAGCTTGGACATGCTGAGCTGGGACCTGCTGAGCTGGGACCTGCTGAGGTGAGACCTGCTGAGGTGAGACCTGATGAGGTGAGACCTGCTGAGCTGGGACCTGCTGAGGTGAGATCTGCTGAGGTGAGACCTGATGAGGTGAGATCTGCTGAGCCGGGATCTGCTGAGCTGGGACTTGCTGAGGAGACATCTGCTGAGCTGGGAACTGCTGAGCTGGGACTTGCTGAGGTGAGATCTGCTGAGGTGAGACCTGCTGAGCTGGGATTTGCTGAGGTGAGACCTGCTGACCTGGGACCTGCTGAGCTGAGACCTGCTGAGCTGGGACCTGCTGAAATGAGACCTGATGAGTTGAGACCTGATGAGTTGAGAGCTGCTGAGCTGGGACCTGCTGAGGTGAGACCTGCTGAAGTGAGACCTGCTGAGCTAGGACCTGCTGAGCTGGGACCTGCTGAGCTGAGACCTGCTGAGCTAGGACCTGCTGACCTGGGACCTGCTGAGGTGAGACCTGCTGAGGTGAGACCTGCTGAAGTGAGTCCTGATGAGGTGAGACCTGCTGAGCTGGGACCTGCTGAGGTGAGACCTGCTGAGCTGGTACCTGCTGAGGTGAGTCCTGCTGAGGTGAAACCTGCTGAGGTGAGACCTGCTGAGCTGTGACCTGCTGACCTGGGATCTGCTGAGCTGGGACCTGCTGAGGTGAGACCTGGTGAGCTGGGACCTGGTGAGCTGGGACCTGCTGAGCTGGGTCCTGCTGAGGTGAGACCTGCTGAGGTGAGACCTGCTGAGCTGGTACCTGCTGAGGTGAGTCCTGCTGAGGTGAAACCTGCTGAGGTGAGACCTGCTGAGCTGGGACCTGCTGACCTGGGATCTGCTGAGCTGGGACCTGCTGAGGTGAGACCTGGTGAGCTGGGACCTGCTGAGCTGGGTCCTGCTGAGGTGAGACCTGCTGAGGTGAGACCTGCTGAGCTGGGACCTGCTGACCTGGGATCTGCTGAGGTGAGACCTGCTGAGGTGAGACCTGGTGAGCTGGGACCTGGTGAGCTGGGACCTGCTGAGCTGGGTCCTGCTGAGGTGAGACCTGCTGAGGTGAGCCTCCTCTGCTCCAGACTGAACACCCCCAGCTCCCTCAGCTGCTCCTCCCCAGCCCTGTTCTCCAGACTGCAGAAGGCACATCTGAAGTGTGCTCTAAATCTTCAGTGCTGGGCATGCAGCTCTGCATTGCAACCCCTGCATGTGTGCAGCTGCCTGCTGCTTCCTGGCATAAATGCAAAGCAAGAAGGTGCAAACCTTTCCCCTCCATGTCCCTGCCAGTGCTGCCCCCCTGCAGGAGCAGTGCAGCAGAGCTCACCCTGCTCAGCTTTCCTCTTTCTCCATCCAGAGCTCACAGATGTGTCAGTGTAAGGTGAGAGATGGCTGAGGAGAGAGGCTCCTCAGAACAGAGCTGAGAAGACTGAGGGGAAAGCAGTGCAATTAGCAAGCAGGCATGGTGAGAAGGACAGGGCTTTGCCATCCTGCCTCTGTCACCTAGCTGTGCAAGCTGGCATCAGCAGTGCTGCTCCAAAGCAATGCTGCTGGCCCCTGCAACTCCTGAGGTGCTGCTCCAAAGCAATGCTTCTGGCCTCTGCAGCTCCCGAGGTGCTGCTCCCAGCGCTGGCAGCTCACACTAACGCTGCTGCTCTCAGCCCCTGTCCTGCCTGCTGCTGCCTGAGTTGTTGCACTGCCTCTGCCTCCTGCCCTGGCACGGGCTGCTGCTGCCCTGCTCCCTGGTGTGAGGAAGCAGCCACGGCCACGATGGCAGAGCACTGGAGGAAAGTCCAGGCTTTGCCCAGCTCTGCAGCTCTCCCTTCACTCCCTGTTCCTTTCTCACTTGTTTAGGCAAAAAGGCTGCAGCTTGCTGCTCAGAACGGGAGCCTGCTGCTTATGCAGCCCCCAGCAGCCCAAAATGTCCCGGCTCAGATGAACAGCAGTGGCACCAGAAATTAAGAGGAGTGCCCAAATTCTGCCACTGTGTATTTAGTGATGTGCCATGCCCAGATGCTTCTGCTTTTTCCACAGGGCATTCTTCTACTGGTTTGAAATGCCACCAGGGAGCACTCAAAAAGTACAGATGGACACAACAGCAAGGCTCTGGGGAGGGGATTCAAAAGTCTCCAGCTGTCAGGATGCAGAATGCTGTCATTCTGAAAGCTGGGATAGGCAAACCCATCCATGTCCTCTCTGCCCCTGTGGCTTGCCCTCCTAGCTCTGATGGGAAGTATCTTCTTGGATCTGAGACCAAGCCCTCTCCCCTTCCTCTCAAAGGTGAAATGAAGTCACTGCTGAGCACAGGGGAGTAGATCACAGATTTTCTTTCGTGGCACACTGAGGATCATCTTTTCCACCATGCCAAACTCCTGAGGGCTACCAAATTAGTGCTCCTCAAAGGAGCAGACCTGAGCCTCCAGGTGTGTTAGAAGCCCCAGGTTTCAGACTGGCTGCTTGAGACAGACGTGGGTCAGAAAAGCCTCTTTGCTCAGGTCCAGGTCAATGCCATCAGTTGCTCTCCCCTCATCTATTAATGTTGTGACCTTGTCATAGAAGGCCACCAGGTTTGTCAGGCAGGATTTGCCCTTGGTAAACCCATGCTGACTGTACCCAATCACCTCTTCACTATTCTTCTGTCTCAGAAGTGCCTCCAGGAGAATCTGCTCCATGATCTTGCCAGGCACAGAGGTGAGACTGACTGGCCTGTAGTTCCCTGGTTCTTCCTTCTTACCCTTTTTGAAAATGGGAGTAATGTTTGCCCTTTTCCAGTCAGTGGGGACTTCCCCAGACTGCCAGGACTTTTGGAATATAATAGAGAGGGGTTTAGCAACCTCCTCCGCCAGTTCTCTCAGTACCTGTGGGTGTATCCCGTCAGGTCCCATGGACTTGAACACTTTCAGGTTCTTCAGGTGATCATGAACCTGATCTTCACTTATGATGGGCAGTTCTTCCTTCTGGTTCTTGCCATTAGCTTCCATGACTATTGCAGGAGTGTGGCTGGAGGCCCTTGCAGTGAAGACTGAGGTAAAGAAGTCATTGAGAACCTCAGCCTTTTCCAGGTCCCTTGTGACCATTTCACTGTTTCCTTTCTGAGGGGGCCCACACCTTCCCTAGGCTTCTTTTTACCATTAATATACCTGTAGAAATTCTTAGTGTTCCCTTTGCCCTCCCTGGCTAGATTCAATTCAAACTGTGCTTTGGCTTTCCTAACCAGGTCTCTTGCTGCTCGGGCAGCTTCCTTATATCCCCCCATTCCAGATGTCCTTTCCTCCACTCCTTGTAGAGCTTCCTTTTAAGTGATAGTGTGTCCAGCAGCTCCTTGCTCATCCAGGCAGGCCTCCTAGCATTCTTCCCTGCTTTTCCCTTTGTTGGTATACATTGCTCCTGGACACAGAGGAGGTGGTCCTTGAATACTGAGCAGCTGTCCTGGGCCCCTCTTCCCTCTAGGGCTTTGTCCCACGACACTTTGGCCAGCAGATCCCTGAAGCCATCTGTGCTGGTTTGAGGCCAGCCAGAACATCTCTTGCCCCAAAAGGGACAAAAGAATGACACATGCAAACAGATTGGAGAGTGATGGAAAAGTTTAAATGGAAAAGTGATTGGTGAAACTACAGAAAACTACAAAGCATAGTGGCAAAACACGTCCCAAAGCATAGAGTCTCTTACATAGTACCCAGAGGCTTCCCAATCCTTCCCTCCTCCCACCTGAGGGTCTAACCAAACCCCCCAGGGCTCTTCCTTCCCCCCTCCCACTGCTAGGCAAATCTCAGGCTGGCCAGGTCTGAGACTGCCCCCCCCCCCCTCCATTCTCCTCCTGGCATTAGGCCTAGTCAGGCCTAAGAGGCCTGAGATAACCCCCGGCATTACCGGATAAGAGAGGACATCTCCCATGGGAGCAGAGAGGGAAGAAAGAGGAAGAGAATGACTCTGCAGATGGCTTTATGGGGTGCAGGATTTATGGGTAGAAATACGCCCTTTCCTGTGTCCACCCCTATTGGGTGGGCACCCAGGACACCAGAGGTGTATCTCATGCAGCAGTGGCAGGGGGCACCCAGCCCAAACTGCCACATGCCACCCCTTATTTCATACCCATAATTCCTGCACCCAAAACATATCATCAGATCAGAGACAGTTCTTAGATGACATGTCTGGCAAAGTCCAGGTCCTCATCTGGGCGTCCTTCCGAAGAGTCTGTCCCTGGGGCTCAGGTCACAATTCAGTCCAGCTCTTCTCCCTCATCCTGTGGAACCTCCCAGTGACGCAGAGTTCATTCCTCTGCACGGTGAACTCTTCATGGATCCGATGGAGCATCCTGGCCACCTGGAAACAACCTCATAACCTCTCAACCAAACATTTCTCCATCCACTCAAGCGGCATGTTTCCACCCCTTGGGGCAATCAAGTTAGAACAATCAGGCTCCTCAACTCGACTCCTTTCTCCCCTTGCAGGCAACAGCACGCTGAGACTTTCCAAAGCTGCATGGACCTTTCCCAAGCCCAGTGCTGACCGCTTCCAGCCACGGCCCGAAGCTAATACGGATGCACACCGCGCACAGGCACACCGCTCCCCCTGAGCGTACGCATGCCGAGGCATGGAGGCATCCAGCTACACAGCCCTCCCCCGGAGAGGGAGTGGCTGCACTGCAGCCAGCCGAGAAGAGAGGCGGAGCCAGGTGCTAGGCGCCATTTTCGGAACGCGTCCGAAAGTCAGGGGAGAGATAACAGCGAGAGCCGCCGTCACCTCTGCAGCCGCGGTACAGATCCAAACCGCCGCCACCCCTCGGGCCACACCAGCGGCTTTTCCAGCCAAAGCTACCGTCGCTCCCTGGGCCCTCGGAAGCAGCCTTTGAACTGGAGCCACCGCTCGCCCTCTTGATTACGGGAGTCATCGCTCACCTCCCGCTGCGGCCAGCCCCCACCGCCGCGGGACAAGCCGACCCTGGTCTGTTTCCGACTGTCCCTCCCCCTTCCTCGGCTCCGCGCTGCTCTGCTCGCTGCTGGCACCGCGGGGAACAGAAAGGAAAGAGACAGGCACCGCATTCTTAAGCTTTTCCCCCGAAGCAAATGGCTACAAAATCACCGCTGCCGCTTGGAAGGGCAGACGGGATTCTACGCCACCGCTATGCACCAGAGCGTCCCCTCGGAACCCATAAAACGCTCACACGATTGCCCCAGCACAAAACCTTGAGCCCAGCCACCAAAACCAACAACGCCCAGATACCATTTTAACTTTTCCACCCCTGCACTTCTCCAATCCAATTTTGCAGAGTTCCACTGGAACCATCCTCTGCTACCAAAAATCTGTGCTGGTTTGGGGCCAGACAGATCGTCTCTTGCCCCGAAAGGGACAAAAGAATGACACATGCAAACAGATTGGAGAGTGATGGACAAGTTTAAATGGAAAAGCAATTGGTGAAACTACAGAAAACTACAAAGCATAGAGGCAAAGAACATCCCAAAGCATATAGAGTCCCTTACATAGTACCCAGAGGCTTCCCAATCCTTCTCTCCTCCCACCTGAGGGTCTACCCAAAACCCCCAGGGCTCTTCCTTCCCCCCTCCCACTGCTAGGCAAATCTCCGGCTGGCCAGGTCTGAAACTGCCCCCCCCCCCCTCCATTCTCCTCCTGGCATTAGGCCTAGTCAGGCCTAAGAGGCCTGAGATACCCCCCCGGCATTACCGGATAAGAGAGGACATCTCCCATGGGAGCAGAGAGGGAAGAAAGAGGAAGAGAATGACTCTGCAGATGGCTTTATAGGGCGCAGGATTTATGGGTAGAAATATGCTGTTTCCTGTGTCCACCCCTATTGGGTGGGCACCCAGGACACCAGAGGTGTATCTCATGCAGCAGTGGCAGGGGGCACCCAGCCCAAACTGCCACACCATCCAAGTCTGCACGCCTAAAGTCCAGGGTTGTAAGCTTAGAATATGTCCTCCTGGTTGCCCTGAGGATCTTAAATTCAACTGCTTCATGGTCACTGCAGCCAAGTCTGTCTCTGAGCCTCACATTGGTCACCAGCCCTTCCCTGTTGGTGAGAACAAGGTCCAGCACAGCACTTTTCTTGTTGGTTCCTCTGCCATTTGGAAGAGGAAGTTGTCATCTATGCAATCCAGGAACATCTGGATTGCTGGTGTCTTGCTGTGTTTTTCCAACCTTCTCTCCCAAGTTGAAGGCAAGTATCTCAGATGTCTGCTCTCACCAAGCCTAGGCCACAGCAGCTCTAAGGAAAAGCTGAAAATTTACTAAGTTCAGTTTGGTTTAGCCCCAAAAGGTGTGGCTGGCTAGTCTGGAGAGGAGCAGGCTGGGAGGCTATCTGATCTATAAATATCTGAGGGGTGGGTGTCAGGGTGAAGGTGCCCAGGGACAGGACAAAAGGCAATGGACACAAACTGGAACCCAGGAGGTTCCACCTCAACAGGAGGAGAAACTTCTTTGGTGTGAGGCTGCTGGAGCCTGGAGCAGGCTGCCCAGAGAGGTTGTGGAGTCTCCTTCTCTGGAGACTTTCTAACCCCACATGGCTGTGTTCCTGTGTGCCCTGCCCTGGGTGCCCTGCTCTGGCAGGGGGTTTGGACTGGCTGATCTCTGGGGGTCCCTTCCAGCCCCTCCCATCCTGTGATTCTATGATCCTGTGAAACTGCAGGCTTGAGTCCCTGAGAGCATCCTGGGGATTACTGACAGTGTGATGTGATCCCAGCACTGGAGATTAGCAGGTTGGGAAGGACCTTACAGCCCCACCTGCTCCAACCTTTCTTTGCAGATCATGTTTGGATGCATCCTGTCCAGATAAAGCTTCAAGTGTCTGATGCTGAGGAGCATCCTCCCTGGGTAGGTTCTCACACTGCCTGATTGTTCTCATTGTGAAAAATGTTCCTCTTGTGTTCAGGCAGAACCTCCCCAGAGGCTGGACACATCCCCCCTTGCCTTTTCCATCTTGTTGTAGGTTAAGGACTAAATGTCCTACCACAGAGATAGATTCCTCCAGACGAATAGATAGCCCAAGGGGGCAGAGAGCCTGTCCCAGAGGGACACAGGATGCTGTAATTTGTTATTCCATCCCAGATCCTGCATCTCCCTAGAGAAGGAGCAGACCCCCAGGGCAGAGCTCTCTCTCCTGCCTCTCCGAGTGTGCTCCTGCTGCTAGTGCTTTGGTTTGTGGGGCAGTGAGGCCTAATGCAGGCCTGCTCTGGGGGGCAGTGAGGCCTAATGCAGGCCTGCTCTGGGGGGCAGTGAGGCCTAATGCAGGCCTGCTCTGGGGGGCAGTGAGGCCTAATGCAGGCCTGCTCTGGGGGCAATGAGGCCTAATCCAGGCCTGCTGGTCTTGGTGTTGCAGGGGAGAGGCTTGGCTGGTTGAGGCCTGGTTTCACTCTCTCCAGCCAGGCCAAAGCTGCTTTTGAAGTGGATCTGTATCCCTTGGAGCTTTTGCACACTTTTGTGAATAGCATTCCTATTCCAGCTGCAGTTCTGTGTGAGTGTTTTGACTTCACTGCTCTGGGGTAAAAGCCCTTCTGCCTCAGCTCAACCCAGAGCCCTGTGCCTCCTTGTGAAAAGGGAGCCTCCGTGTTCCATGATGGGAAGCACCCCTGCAGGCCACACTCAGCCCAGAGGTCACCACAGCCAGTTCCAGCTGAACCTGGATCCCTGCTCTCCTGACTCCTTTCCTTTTCCCTAGCGTCGTTGCTCTGATTCCCAGAGCATTCCTTTATCTCTTCCACAGATCTGAAGAAGCTCTAATTGCAGTTTCTGTGGTCTCTGCCTGCTTCCCTTCAGGCAGGGCATTCCCTTGCTCCTGCAGACTTCAAGAGGGTGCCCAGTCGAGTTGAGCAGTGCAGCCTGCACCTGCTGGGACCTGCACACACAGCCACACCCTTCAAACCACTTGGCAGGAGAGTCTCAGAGCAGGTTTTCCCACTGAGAGCTGTGATCTCCCATCTGCTGACCTGTGGCATGGAAATGAAGGAGGAACCTCTCTCAGTACACCATTGTCAGAAACCCTGCTCCTGTTCCTGCAGAGAAAATCCTCTCCTCATTCTCCTCTTCTCAGACTGAAGGAACACTTCTCATTTGGCACATCTGCTACACCTTTACAGGCACTCTCCTGCACAAGGGTGAGGGAAGGAAAGCTTTCCGCTCTCTCCTTCCAGAACCTCATTGTGCTAAACTCAAGAACACACATTCTCCATGGAAGACAGGAAAGCTGGGAACAACCCAGCTCAAAGTGTACATGTCATAGGAAAAACCTCCCTTGGAGCAACGTGGAGACTGAAGCCTCATGGGTTTCCACTATCATCATAGCACAGAGGATTAAAATAGCTCAGATATGGAAAGTCATAAAGCACCAGCAGCATGAAGAGTCATACAGCTAATTTACACCTTCCCCTCTTCAGCATCTCTCTGGAGTTTCACTGAAGGCAAACATGGAGAGGAAGAATGCCAGTAACTTCTCAGACTCCACAGCCTTTACTAGGAGAACATCCAACCAAGATCTAGCTATGATCATTATTGCACTGACTGGAAAGAGCTAGAAAAAATTGTTTGCTAAGGAAGAAGAGTTTTGGTTTTTAACCTTCCATCTGATTTTTGCCCAGTGTGGGCACTTAGATTTAACAGCTCTGTTCTGGTGCCTCTTGCTGAGCAAGGGGTTAGAGCAAGGCTGTGCCAGTGGTGCTTACTGAACACTTGGGACCCTCAGCAGATGGACAAATGCATCTGAGTGGCACTGTGTGCACTGCACTCATCTCTCCTTTCCTCCTCTCTTAGTCTGCACTAGCACAGTCATGACTGCTGAATCATTATAGAATCACAGAATCACAGAATGGAAAGGGCTGGAAGTGACCTCTAGAGTCCAACTCCCCTGCCAGAGCAGGGTGATCCAGAGCAGGACACACAGGAACACAGCCAGGTGGCTCCTGAAAGTCTCCAGAGAAGGAGACTCCACAACCTCTCTGGGCAGCCTGCTCCAGGCCTCCAGCAGCCTCACACCAAAGACGTTTCTCCTCATGTTGAGGTAGAGCTTCCTATGATTGAGTTTGTGTCCATTGCCTCTTGTCCTGTCACTGGTGTCACTGAGCAGAGCCTGGCTCCCTCCTCCTGACAGTCACTCCATGACCTCCTCATTTAAGGCCAAAATCCAGCTGCTTCTGTACCATTCTCTAGTGCTTATCAGTCCTGTCTTACATGACTCACAACAGAGCTTTCATCATTGTCTTCATAAGCTCCTTCAGCAGTCTCCTAGACAACATGACAGCAGCACACAGGCCCTAAAATTAAGCAAGAGAAGTTCCCTTCCAATTCCTCTGTCAAGGCATCCTGTGAATGAACCTGGCCACACAACTTTTCTCTTTGCATTTCTAGCTACCACCAGATCTACCCTCTGTAGCACAGCCAAGTACCTCTCATCCAGCCCTTGTCCCTCATTGTCTTGTTTGAATGCAAATGTGCCTGCTGGCTGGAAGCAGCAGCTGAGAGGCAGCAGCACTGGCACTGTGTGACTTTGAGCCTTGCTCCCCAGCCCCTGAGCTGACCAAGCACTTCAATGCAATCCAGATGCTCCCAGCTCTTTTCTCAACGTTGCCAAAGCAGATCTGAGATCGTTGCCAAAGCAGATCTGAGATCGTTGCCAAACCATTCCAAGGTGCTCTCCTGTCTCCTCTCAGTTTCCTGCCTAGCTCTGTCTCCTTCCATGGTGACCTTTGGCAGAGTGAAGCATGTTGGATCAGACATTATTTTCTTTCAAGGTGCCTGCCACTTGCTCTTGTTAGATCAGAAACCCAGAGAGAGACAACTCCTGGCTGTGCTCTAAATGCTCCTTGCTCAAGACAAAACTGCAGGTCTGAGCAAAGGCTGCTCTGGAGCTGAGGTTGCAATGTTGCTCACCAGTAGTTCACCAGTTACCACAAATCCTCTGCAAGCCTTCAGTGGCTAAATCAAGGCCACCAATATCTTAGGCCAAGGCATCACAACCCAGAGCCTAAGAGGCAGCTTAAGCTACCAAGTGGAAATTAGAAGTCTCCTTATTCATAGAATTATAAATTCATAGAACCACAGAATGGAAGGGTTTGGAAGCAACTTCCAGAGACCATCCAGCCCACCCCCCTGCCAGAGCAGGGCACCCAGGAACACAGCCAGGTGGGGTTGGAAAGTCTCCACAGAAGGAAACTCTACAACCTCTCTGGGCAGCCTGCTACAGGTCTCCAGCACCCTCACACCAAGAAAGTTTCTCCTCCCGTTCAGAGGGAACCTCCTGGGTTCCAGTTTGTGTCCACTGCTCCTTGTCCTGTCCCTGGGCACCACTGAACAGAGCCTGGCCCCTTCCTGACCCCCACCCCTCAGATATTGATTAGACATTGCTCAGATCCCCTGTCAGCCTTCTCTTCCCCAGGCTCTACAGCCCCAGTTCCTGGAGCTGTGATGGTGTCACACATTTGAAGTGATAACCAGGTGTGGTGGTTTGAGCTCTGAGTTTAGGAGCTCAAATGATAATAGATATAAATTCCTCCCCCAGCCCTTTTCCCTTTTTTTCCTCAGCAGGGTGGAGAGAGAGAGAGGAAGAAAAAAAAAAAACAAACTCATGAAAGAAATATTCTGAAGTTGGTTTGGAAGTAGGAGGAGTCAATTTTTTTTTCTTTTTCCACAAAAGGGAAAAGGAAAAAAAAAGTTTTTTTACATATATATATATATATATCAGTAATGGGGGGGGGGGTTCACAGAGGTGAGGGATGAGGGTAAGTGGGGAAAAAAATATACAAAACCAAGCCTGGATGGCCTTGTGTTCCCCTGGATGTCGGTGTATTCAGTTGAGAGAGAGAAAGGGCCCCAGCCACGTGGTCCGGTGCAGGAGACAGTGACAGCAACAGCAGCAGGAAGTCCTCTCGAGCAGTCGAGGCAGGAAAAAAGGGAAGAGCAGCAAGATGTCCGCCCTTTGATAGGCTTGCTGGACAGGAAGGGGAAGTGGAATAGACCACCTCTGAATCAGGGGACCACCTTCTCCCAGCAGGGGAGGGGCCAAGCCCTCCCCAGATTAAATTTCTTTTGTCCACCTGGGGCTGGGTTCTTCTCAGCCCCATCCAGGATGGGTGTGCCCCAGCACAGTCCACCCCTTCTATTTCACTTCCACTTTCCTGTCACAGTTTCTTTATCCAGTCATGAGTTGTGGTATTAGAGTTCATGTTGTAAGTCCCTCTTCATCCCGGCTGAGTGTGTCTCTCTCTCAGGGCAGTCTCTCTCCATCCCGGCTGAGTGTGTCTCTCTCTCAGGGCAGTCTCTCTCCATCCCGGCTGTGTGTGTCTCTCTCTCAGGGCAGTCTCTCTCTCAGGGCAGTCTCTCTCCATCCCGGCTGTGTGTGTCTCTCTCTCAGGGCAGTCTCTCTCTCAGGGCAGTCTCTCTCCATCCCGGCTGTGTGTGTCTCTCTCTCAGGGCAGTCTCTCTCTCAGGGCAGTCTCTCTCCATCCCGGCTGTGTGTGTCTCTCTCTCAGGGCAGTCTCTCTCCATCCCGGCTGTGTGTGTCTCTCTCTCAGGGCAGTCTCTCTCCATCCCGGCTGTGTGTGTCTCTCTCTCAGGGCAGTCTCTCTCCATCCCGGCTGTGTGTGTCTCTCTCTCAGGGCAGTCTCTCTCCATCCCGGCTGTGTGTGTCTCTCTCTCAGGGCAGTCTCTCTCCATCCCGGCTGTGTGTGTCTCTCTCTCAGGGCAGTCTCTCTCCATCCCGGCTGTGTGTGTCTCTCTCTCAGGGCAGTCTCTCTCCATCCCGGCTGTGTGTGTCTCTCTCTCAGGGCAGTCTCTCTCCATCCCGGCTGTGTGTGTCTCTCTCTCAGGGCAGTCTCTCTCTATCCCGGCTGTGTGTGTCTCTCTCTCAGGGCAGTCTCTCTCTATCCCGGCTGTGTGTGTCTCTTTCTCTCAGGGCAGTCTCTCTCTATCCCGGCTGTGTGTGTCTCTTTCTCTCAGGGCAGTCTCTCTCTATCCGGGCTGTGTCTCTCTCTCTCTCAGGGCAGTCTCTCTCTATCCCGGCTGTGTCTCTTTCTCTCAGGGCAGTCTCTCTCTATCCCGGCTGTGTCTCTTTCTCTCAGGGCAGTCTCTCTCTCTGGTGCCACTTGATGCAGGTGGTGCTTGAGCTGGGCAGGAACGTGGAGAAGAATAAGAGAGAACAGGAAACCATCTTCACCTCTGAAGGGGAGTCAGGAACAGTCTATTGCTGTATGGGAAGCAGGAGCAGGTGTAGGCGAGATGATGCAGAAGTCCTTTTGAGCTGATGCTTGTGTGCAGTGGGTTCACGCTGGATCCTGGACACCAGGTTGTTATCAAACTAGGAGAGAAAACTTACAACGACTTATAACTATTATACAGTGATTACATTACATTAATTGGTGTTACCTTCAGAGGCTATACCTTTTCAGCCAACGTCACATTTCGTTGTGGCACACACTGAATATCCCCAGTCTCTAGCATGACCCAGTATGTGTGACCAGGCCTCTCAGCAGAGACCACCCCTTGGGTTGGTTTGCCCCCACCAACAGCAGGGAAAACCCATACTGATTTTCCTAGTAGGTTTTTCTCATTGATCATAGGAACTCCATCTCCATCCACTGTTTGCAGCAGGTTGGACTGGGCAGGACCAGCTCGGTTTACAGATCCTCTGCTATTGACTAACCAAGTGGCCTGAGCTAGGTGTCTTTCCCAGTTCCTAAAGGTTCCACCCCCCATGGCTTTTAGGGTGGTCTTCAACAAGCCATTGTAGCGTTCAACCTTCCCTGCAGCTGGTGCATGATATGGGATATGGTAAATCCATTCAATCCCATGTTCCTTTGCCCAGTCCCTTGTGAGATGGTTCTTCAAGTGGGTTCCATTGTCCAACTCGATCCTCTCTGGGGTGCCGTGTCTCCACAGGACGTGTCTCTCCAGGCCCAGGATGGTGTTGCGGGCAGTGGCATGAGGTACTGGGTAGGTTTCCAGCCACCCTGTGCTTGCCCCCACCATGGTCAGTACGTACTGCTTGCCACTGTGAGATTGAGGAAGGGTGATGTAGTCGATCTGCCAGGCCTCTCTGTACTTATACTTTGACCATCTCCCCCCATACCATAAAGGCTTCATGCACTTAGCCTGCTTTATGGCAGCACAGATATCACACTCATGAATAACCTGGGAGATTGCTTCTATGGATATGTCCACTGACCTGTCCCAAGCCCACCGGTATGTGGCAGTTCTCCCTTGGTGGCCTGAAGTGTCATGGGCCCAGCGAGCTAGAAACAGCTCACCCTTGTGTTCCCAGCCCAAGTCTATCTGGGAGATTTTAGCAGCCAGATCTGCTTGGTGGTTGTGCTGGTGTTCCTCAGTGGCTCTGCTTTTGGGAATGTGTGCATCGATGTGCCGTACCTTTATTGGCAGCTTGTCCAGATGGGCAGCAATGTCTTGCCACAGGTCTGCAGGCCAGATAGCCTTTCCTTTCCTCTGCCATCCGTTCTTCTTCCATTCCTTCAGCCACCCCCATAAGGCATTTGCCACCATCCAGGAGTCAGTATATAGGTAAAGCACCGGCCAGTTCTCCCGTTTTGCTATATCCAGGGTCAGCTGGACAGCTTTTACCTCTGCATACTGACTGGATTCGCCTTCTCCATCCCTTGCTTCTGCCACTTGCCTTGTTGGGCTCCAGACAGCTGCCTTCCATCTCCGCTTGCTCCCTACAAGACGGCAAGATCCATCTGTGAATAGAGCATAGCCCTTGTCATTATCAGGGAGGTCATTATATGGGGGAGCTTCCTCAGCACGGGTCACTGTCCTCTCTGGTGGCATCCCAAAGTCAGCACCCTCTGGCCAGTTGGTGATCACTTCTACCATGCCAGGGTGTTCAAAGTTCCCCATTCGAGCTCGCTGAGTTATCAGGGCCATCCATTTACTCCAGGTGGCATCTGTGGCATGATGTGCCCCTCCCTTTAAACATCCAAGTCAGGACTGGAAG
The DNA here is from genome assembly GCF_027791375.1 of Indicator indicator. NCBI lineage: Eukaryota > Metazoa > Chordata > Aves > Piciformes > Indicatoridae > Indicator > Indicator indicator. The sequence goes on from NC_072030.1 coordinate 623,331, forward strand.
CCTTGGAGCTAAAAGGAGTGGTGACTCGGTCCCAATTACCTCAGAAGCAGCTCGGACTCCCTCATAGGCAACTAGGATCTCCTTTTCTGTTGCAGTGTAGTTGGCCTCAGAACCTTTGTACCCCTTACTCCAGAAACCTAGGGGCCTGCCCCTTGTCTCACCAGGAGCTTTCTGCCACAAACTCCATGTAGGACCACTCTCACCAGCCGCAGTATACAGCACATTCTTGATCTCTGGCCCAGTTCGAACAGGTCCCAGAGCCATAGCATGGACCACTTCTCGTTTTATCTGGTCAAATGCTACCTGTTGCCCACGAGCCCCAAGAAGGATTGTGTCTCTTTCTTACTAGTGGGTTGCACCATAGTGGCTACCTTATTCACCACATCCTGAGGGATGTGGCGACGGCCATCTTGCCATCGAACTCCCATAAACTGGATCTCTCTGGCAGGCCCTTTTACCTTGCTTCTCTTTATGGCAAAGCCAGCCTCCAACAGGATATCGATTATCCTCTTACCCTTCTCATAGACCTCCTCTGCTGTCTCACCCCATACAATGATGTCATCAATGAACTGCAGGTGCTCAGGGGCTCCACCCTTCTCCAGTACAGTTTGGATCACTTCATGGCAGATGGTGGAACTGTGTTTCCACCCCTGGGGGAGACGATTCCATTGATATTGGACACCTCTCCAGGTGAAAGCAAACTGTGGCCTACATTCTTCTGCAATGGGAATGGAGAAGAAAGCATTAGCAATGTCTATTGTGGCATACCACTTGGCCCCCTTCGATTCCAGTTCGTACTGGAGCTCCAACATGTCTGGCACAGCAGCACTCATCGGAGGAGTCACTTCATTCAGGCCACGGTAGTCCACAGTCAATCTCCATTCCCCGTTTGCCTTCCCCACTGGCCATATTGGGCTGTTGAAAGGTGAATGAGCTTTGCTGATTACCTTCTGGCTCTCCAGTTGTTGAATCAGTTGATGTATGGGGTGCAGAGAGTCTCGGTTGGTCCTGTATTGCCTGCGATGCACTATGTAAGAAGCAATTGGTAACTTCAAATCCTGCACCTTATGGCTGCCAACTACGGAGGAGTCACCTGACAGCTCAGGCATGGCAGACAGCTGTTCCCTGTCTGCAGTCCCTACAGCTGCTACCCCAAATGCCCACTTGTGCCCCTTAGGGTCCTTAAAACATCCCTCCCGCAGAAAGTCAATGCCAAGAATGCAAGGTGCATCTGGACCAGTCACTATGGTGTGTTTTCCCCATTCATTCCCGGTCAGGCTTATCTCAGCCTGCAGTACAGTCAGATCTTGTGAGCCCCCTGTGACCCCTTGAATGGTTATGGGCTCGGTCCCTCTGTAGCTTGATGCTATTAGGGTGCATTGGGCCCCTGTGTCCACCAGAGCTCGGTACTTCAGGGCTTCTGAAGTGCCAGGCCATTTCACAAACACATCCCAGTACACTCTGTTGTCCCTGACCTCCACCTGGCTGGAGGCAGAGCACCTCTAATGCTGGCGGCGATGCCCACATTTGTCACAGGGCCCTGTGTTACTGGGAGAAGGGTCTCTTGAACGGGAGAAACCACCCTGGGAAACTGGGGCTGCCCTTCTCCTGGGCGAGTTATTCCCATTGGGGCCACCTTGCAGTTCCCGTACTCTGGCCCAGAGTGCAGAGGTGGGTTGGCCATCCCAGCGGTTCATGTTTTCCCCATGGTCACAGAGAGCTCTCCACAGAGCCACCCTTGACATCCCCTGATTAGCTTGGGGTGGTCTCCTAGGGGGAGGAGAATGACATTTATTCCTGATGGCTGAAACATGGATCCATTCTGATGGATAAGGTGAAGGGGGAGAAAAGGTGTCATCCCCTTCCTTCAGTTCAGGTTTGGAGGCCTTAATCTCTTTGATGATGTCTTTTAGTCATAGCCTCTATGGCTGAGATTACAGGCCTGTGACTGACACTGTCCTCATATTCCCTCAGGTCACTAGCAAACTCACCCACAGTTTTAGGACTTCCATCCTGTCCAGTCAGAAGCATCCTTCCTAGTGTGTGTGCATATCTTTGAGGGGCACCCTGGGTGAGTTTCTTTACTAAGGACCGTTTCATGGACACCTGATCTGGGTCCAAGGGGAGCTGGCCATTTCCATAGATGATCTCCAGCACAGCCATCTGTCTCAGGTACCGAATGCCCTGTTCCATAGCCGTCCATTTAATTGGGGCCCAAGGCAAATCCTCTCTGGTAGGGTACCTGCGCTTTATAGCATTAGTAATCCGGGCCCAGACAGCGTGTGTTCCATCGAGTTTTGCTAATTCTTTATCCAGACCAGCATCATGAGACAGGGAGCCTAGAAGCTTCGCCTCCCTCTTATCTAGATCTACAGTTTCTGCACCCTCATCCCAACATTTTAGGGTCCAGTTTAGTATTGTCTCACCCTCTCTCTGTGCGTAGTCCAGACGAGTTTGCCTTAATTCTTTTCTGGGCAGAGATGTGATGGTTATGATCTCCTGATCTGAGTCCTCTCCATCTCCTGGTGGGTTCTGAGATGTGCTGGGTCCTGCTGAGGTGCCTTCTTCACCATCCGTATTTGGAGCTGATTTTTGCATCTTTTTCCTGCGTGTGGTAACTGGTGCTAGGGAAACTACAGGTGGAGGAGCATCAGGGGTTATGTGTGAAGCTGTTGGTGGGGGGTCAAACCCGCGGGGCTGGGCCTCAGGTTTGGCCAGCCTCCATCCGGCTGGACAGCATTCACAGCAGCCAGACCCCTCCCTCCTGTTTTCATAAACATTATCACAGTGCCTGCAGTGCTTACAGCTCTCCCCCTTTGGGCCATTAAGGCTTACAAAAGAATTCCCTAAACCGATTGTCCCTCCACAGATAGCTCTTAATGGGTTGGGGCACCCCCTTCCCCACATGGCCAGAGCGAGTATGATTATCAAGATTACATTTAAGCCTACAGAGCATATTTTTACATAGTCCCATTCTCCTTCAACAATATTTTTATCCACACGTTTAGTTTCATAATAGGTTTCAGAGAAATTCTTTATGTCAGAAAAGTTTGAGAAGTGCCCACCGCCAGTAGGATTGATGGAATTCAAAAGGTACATGCAAAACTGCATTGGCAGAGTTTTTATCCAGTCAAGCAGCATCTCTATAATTAACCAAAGCACATGGTAAGACAGCAGTTTATACACATGCGTCCAAAAGATCCAGCCGACAGCCCATCCAAAAACTTGAACCATAAGAATCTGTAAAATTACTATCTCTACTTCCAAACCCTTCTTTCCCAGTCAGGTGTTATTTTCAAGCAAAAGAAAAAAAATATTATTTCCCAAGCCTCACGTTGGAAGCGCCAAAAGAAATATTGTGGTGGTTTGAGCTCTGAGTTTAGGAGCTCAAATGATAATAGACATAAATTCCTCCCCCTGCCCCTCTCCCTTTTTTTCCTTGGCAGGGTGGAGAGAGAGAGAGGAAGAAAAAAAAAAAAACAAACTCGTGAAAGAAATATTCTGAAGTCGGTTTGGAAGTAGGAGGAGTCAATTTTTTTTCTTTTTCCACAAAAGGGAAAAAGAAAAAAAATAATTTTTTTACATATATATATATATATCAGTAACGGGGGGTGGGGGGGGTTCACAGAGGTGAGGGATGAGGGTAAGTGGGGAAAAAAATATACAAAACCAAGCCTGGATGGCCTTGTGTTCCCCCGGATGTCGGTGGATTCAGTTGAGAGAGAGAAAGGGCCCCAGCCACATGGTCCAGTGCAGGAGACATCAACAGCAGCAGGAAGTCCTCTCGAGCAGACGAGGCAGGAAAAAAGGGAAGAGCAGCAAGATGTCCGCCCTTTGATAGGCTTGCTGGACAGGAAGGGGAAGTGGAATAGACCACCTCTGAGTCAGGGGACCACCTTCTCCCAGCAGGGGAGGGGTCAAGCCCTCCCAAGATTAAATTTCTTTTGTCCACCTGGGGCTGGGTTCTTCTCAGCCCCATCCAGGATGGGTGTGCCCCAGCACACCAGGGTGTGTCTTTAGTATCTCTGACATCCAAACATGCTCAGGAACTGCAGTTCAAACTCTGTTATAAAACATCAAGACTACAACCACCTTGAAGGTCTCTCAGTTAGAGGCCACTGGGAGCTGGCCGGCCCACAGAGAAATTATGAAAATCAGATTCACCCTTGGCAATATTTGAACTGCAGCTTAATCATGGATGGAGCTCAGAGTCAGCTGATGATGAGTTCTGTAGGGAAGCAGTGCTGTGCACTACATCTGAATAATGTTTTATAACAGAGGGACTCCAGTCAGCATCAGCAAGCACAAATCCAGGCTCAGTGAGGAGTGGCTGAGAGCAGCCTGCAGGAGAAGGCCTTGGGGGTGTCAGGCGGTGACAAACTCCCCAGGAGCCAGCAGTGGTCCCTGGCAGCCCAGCAGGCAGCTGTGTGCTGAGCTGCATCCAGAGCAGGGAGAGCAGCAGCACAGGGAGGGGATTCTGCCCCTCTGCTCTGCTCTGCTCACACCCCACCTGCAGCACTGCCTCCACTGCTGGGGCCCCCAGCACAAGAGGGACCTGGAGCTGCTGCAGAGGGTCCAGAGGAGGCCACCAAGATGAGCAGAGGCTGCAGAACCTCCCCTGTGGAGCCAGGCTGGGAGAGTTGGGGCTGTTCAGCCTGGGGGAGAGAAGGCTCCAGGGAGATCTCAGAGCAGCTTCCAGTACCTGAAGGGCTCCAAGAGAGCTGGGGAGGGACTTTGGCCAAGGGCTGGGAGTGCCAGGATGAGGGACAATGGCTTGGAGCTGGGAGAGGGGAGATTGAGAGTGGAGAGGAGGAAGAAATTGTTGAGAGTGAGGGTGGGGAGAGACTGGCACAGGTTGCCCAGGGAGGCTGTGGCTGCCTCCTGCCTGGAAGTGTCCAGGCCAGGCTGGATGAGGCCCTGAGCAAGCTGTGCTGGTGGGAGGTGTCCCTGCCCATGGCAGGGGGTTGGAACTGGATGAGCTTTGAGGTCCCTTCCAACCCAACCCATTCTGTGACTCTATGATTCGCAAGAAGTTATCAACTAGGAGGAAAAATCAGCAGAGAACTTTCACAGACAGCTTTTCTGTCTCTCATATTTTAGTATTGAAAGAAATTGTCCCAAGGAGGCAAACCTGAATACAGACTTGAGTCATGACAATACAGATGTGCTTTGGGGCTAGGAATATGAATCCCCAACACAAAATGCTTATTAGATAGAATTTATCAAACTGCTGGAAGATGATTGCCAAGACTGCTGATTTTGAAGAGAAGAAAAGAGAAAAAAGAGAAAAGAGAAAGAAGGAAAGAGAAAGAAGAAAAGAGGAAAGAAGAAATGAGGAAAGAGAAAGAAGAGGAAAGAGAAAGAAGAAAAGAGGAAAGCGAAGAAAAGAGAAAAGAGCCACAAAGTTGCAGCCCTCCAGGAGGTGTCCTGCAAAGTGTCATCTTTGTATTTCATTCCCATGAATCCTGCCTCCCTACGAACCTGGATGCAAAGTTAGTTTCTTCCCTTTTCTCCTCTCTCCTCCATGCTCTTATCCCTTGTGGAGGAGTGCCATGGTGTCAGCCATGGCAATGCTGCCAATTAGGCTGGGGTGGCTTAATTGGGGCCTGGAGATGCCAGGCTGAATTTCATGCTGTGTCACAGATGGAGTGGTATGGAAGGTAGAGAGGCTTGGCAGGTAATGGTGTGGGGGCTTAGGATTTACCCCCAACATTAATTTGGAGAATTAACCCCAGAATAAATCACCAGACTAGCTCAGAAGGTTTTGGCAGCAAATGACGTTCTATGTACAAGCAAACTAAAACCATAGAATCATAAAATTGTTAGGGTTGGAAGGGACCTCAAGGCTCAGCCATGGGCAGGGACACCTCACACCACAGCAGGTTGCTCACAGCCACATCCAGCCTGGCTGCAAAAACCTCCAGGGATGAGGCTTCCACCACCTCCCTGGGCAACCTCTGCCAGTCTCTCACCACCCTCATGGGGAACAACTTCTTCCTAACAGCCAATCTCAATCTCCCCACTTCTAGTTTTGCTCCATCCCCCCCAGTCCTATCACTCTCTGACACCCTCAAAAGTCCTTCCCCAGCTTTCTTGGAGCCCCCTTCACATCCTGCAAGGCCACCAGAAGGTCTCCTGGGAGCTTTCTCCTCTCCAGCCTGCACAACCCCAACTCTCTCAGTCGGTCTCCAGAGCAGAGCAGCTCCAGCCCTCTGCTCATCCTCATGGCCCTTCTCTGGACACCTTCCAGCACCTCCAGATCCTTCCTGTAATAGGAGCTAGAAATATGAAATATTCTAGAAATATGCAGTGAGTATGTACAAACCTTCCATATTCACAGATATTTACAGATCAGGAACAACCCAAGACCCCCCTCCCCCCCATATTGATCCCCAGGCCCCTCTGGACAGTCCAGGGTGGGGCTGCTCACAGTTTCCCTCAGCCCCATTTCCTTCCCTTCTCAGTACCTCACAGACACAGCCAGCTGGAGGTCAGGAAAGAAAGGGAGCAATGCAAAAGCAGAGATTGCAAAAAGAGACAGAAATATTTATGCAGCTGCTTTGTCTCCACATTAGCCAGCCAATGGAATGGTCTATACCTAGCTAAGGTATTGTTCTGTGGCCAGTTGTAATTTATTTACCTTTTTACTCAAAGATCACAGAATCACAGAATCAATAAGGTTGAAAAAGACCTCAAGGATCATCAAGTCCAACCTGTCACCCAAGACCTCATGACTACTAAACCATGTCACCAAGTGCCACCATGTCCAGAAAGTTGCTATTCTTGTTCTTGCAGTTAGGAACTAGGCAAAAGTTCCACCTTCAAACCATAACATATGGGCATGGAAGCCTGGGGTGTGTTGGGCTGGCACAGAGGAAGGTTTGTGTGAAACTTTGGCTTAATGAGCTTCTGTGTTCAGCCCAGCCTGTAGATTTTGGTGTGTTTACTCTGTGCTGTTGTATGTGATTGTAAATAGCATCTCCATTTAAACTTTCCAACCCTGCCCAGCCCTTTGTGGGAGCATTACTCCCTTGCCCCTTCTGGAGCCATAGAGCAATCTGTCCACTCTTTACACCACAACAAGGAACAATGCAGAGCAGAGCTCTGCAGGAGCCAGGGCACCACCAAGGAGGATGCATCTGGGCTTGAGCAGATTCCAGTAGGGTTTTCTCAACTGTGTCAACAATCTACTGAAAAAGAAGAGGATTCCAGGCAGATTTCTTTCCAGTCATGAGGAATAACCATCCCCTTATGCTTTTGGCACTCACAAAAGCAAAAAAAAGATGAAGCCCTTATGAAACTAATCTCCTGGCACCAGAGCTCAGATATTCCTTGTGAACTAAACTCCGATTTTCCGCTGTTCCCACTGGAAATTGTCTCCAGTTCTGCAGGGCATCAACTGCATTTTTAAAGAGAAGATATTGATCTCGCCACGTGGCTGTAGGTAAAGATGTAAGGCAGCATCAAGCTGCTAAAAGGCACTACCCACATGGCATGCAAGGGGTGAAAAGGGCAAAGATGTGGTCTCCAAGCACTCAAATCAAAGCCCTGGTGTTGATCGTGCCCTCTAAAAGCAGTAGCAGCAGCTCCTCCATGTGAGTGCTCTGTGCTGAGGGATTTCCTTGTGTTTGGAGAAGGATGGCAGTGGTGAGCAGGGAGGGGAAGGGAGAAGAATTAGAGTCATTCTTGTGGGAAACAAACATCCCTGGGCAGGGACAGGCTGGAGAGGGCTCTGGGCAACCTGATCTAGTGGAGGATGTCCCTACTGACTGCAGGGGGCTTGGACTGGATGAGCTTCCAGCCCAGGCTCTTTAGCTGGGACAGAGATTTATTTTCTATGATCCAAGTTCACTGGGGAAGGAAAATTTCTAGGGAAGAGTACGAGAACTTCCCATTGCTGATTGTGTTATGTGGTCAGGGATTGGAACAGGCTTCCCAGAGAGATGGTGGAGTCCCTGTCCCAGAAATGTGTGGCCAAGGCACCTGGGGCCATGGTTTGGTGGCCATGGTGGGGCTGGGTTGCTGGTTGGACTGGATGAGCTTGGAGGCAGTTTCCAACCCAAACAATTCTATGGTTCCATTCTTCTACGTCCTTTCTGTGCAGCATCCCCCCCCTAACACTGTCACAGACACCCATAGAGGGCAGTTCTGTATCTTCCTGCCCAGCACTCACAGAGGTAGATGGCAATGTTCTCCTGCCTTAGTTTTTTGCAGCCGTGCAGCTGTGCCTGGGCTGAGGGAACAAACCAGAAGTTTTGCTGATGTTGGCCTCCAGAGCTTCCTTGAATGGTAGCTGTTAATTACTTTGCCCTTAAAACCAAGTTTTATTCATGAGCCTAGCTCTAGCTGGCCCTCCTCAGGGCAGGACACTGATTTCAGCTTCCCTTCCCCTTCTAACCTCCCTCACAAAGACTTTTTTTTCTGTTTTCCTCATAACCTCTGAAGCACAAACATCCAATTCCAATTTCCAAATCACTGCTGGAGGGTTTTATGGGAGGCTTAACCTTCCAAAGGAGCCTGCAAGACATCAGAAAGAGAGGTGTGTGAACAGCTAATGAAACCCCCTCTGGCATTTCCCTGTGTTCATAAAGATGCAGAGGGCAAGGCCAACAGTCATGGTGCTCTGCTGCGGGAGAGGGAGGCTGTGGGGCAGAGAGCAAGAGGGAATGGATGTTCAGGAGGTCAGTGCTGGGACAGACTCTGCCTCTACGTTTTCTAAGTTCATAGAATCATAGAGTCACAGAATGGGTTGGGTTGGAAGGGAGCTCAAAGCTCATCCAGCCCCAAGCCCCTGCCATGGACAGGGACACCTCCCACCAGCCCAGCTTGCTCAGGGCCTCATCCAGCCTGGCCTGCAACACCTCCAGGCAGGAGGCAGCCACAGCCTCCCTGGGCAACCTGTGCCAGTCTCTCCCCACCCTCACTCTCAACAATTTCTTCCTCCTCTCCACTCTCAATCTCTCCTCTCCCAGCTCCAAGCCATTGTCTCTCATCCTGGCACTCCCAGCCCTTGTCCAAAGTCCCTCCCCAGCTCTTCTGGAGCCCCTTCAGGTACTGGAAGCTGCTCTGAGGTCTCCTTGGAGCCTTCTCTCCCCCAGACTGAACAGCCCCAACTTTCCCAGCCTGTCCCCACAGGGGAGCTTCTCCAGCCTCTGATCATCTTTGTTGCCTCCTCTGGACCCTCTCCAACAGTCTGAACACTTCCAGGCTTGGAGCCTCCACAACTTCTCTGGTCAACCTGTTCCAGTGCCTCACCACCCTCATGGGGAAGAATTCCTTCCTCATGTCTGACCTAAACCCAGCTTCTACTCTTTGGAAGCCACCAGCCCTTGTCCTGTCCCTTGCTCTTCATTGCAATGCAGATGTTAAACATTCCTGAGCCACAGAACAAACCTTGGAGGGTAGATTTCATTAATTTCCTGATAGGTATGAAAAAAGAGGATTAGAGGAGACAAAGAACTAACAGAGGGAGACAGGGAAATAGCCAAATGTTTCACACTCCATACAAGAAGCACACTGAGGAATCTGTCATCCCAACCCATGATGGCAACATTTCCAGCAGCAGAATTCTCTGCTTTCAAGATGCTTCCTCTGTAAGTTGCTAGCAAGATATGGCAGCTGAGTGGCAAAGCAGCCAGACAGCTTCTGAGGCTGCCTCTGCAGGAAGGTGTTTGCTGCAGAAGAGCAGAGCCAGCAGCAGGGACAGCACACCTGGAACAGTGCAGCCTGAGTTCTGCAGCTGGTCTGATCTCATCCTTCTGACATCAGAAGGATGCCTCACACCCAGCTCAGTGCTGGCAGTGCTGCATCACACCTCTGCTGCTGCTCACAAAGGCCAGAGTCAAGCAGGATGGAGCCCATAAAAGAGGAAAAAAGTCCTTTTGAGGCAAAAACCCCTTCAGTGCCAAGGCAGAGCCCAGTGCAGAGGTGTCCACACCTTGAGTGCTGTGCTCAGCTCTGGGCCCTCCCTGCAGCAAGGACATTGAGGGGCTGGAGCCTGTCCAGAGCAGGGCAGTGAGGCTGGAGAAGGGCCTGGAGCCCCTGGGCTAGAGGAGGGGCTGAGGGAGCTGGGGGTGTTCAGGCTGCAGAAGAGGAGGCTGAGGGAGACCTCATTGCTCTCTGCAGCTCCCTGAAGGGAGGTTGGAGCGAGGAAGGGACAGCCTCTGCTCCTTGGGGACAAGGGACAGGAGCAGAGGAAATGGTTGCAAGCTGCAGGAGGGGAGGTTCAGGACATGAGGAAATATTTGTGCCCTGGAAGGGATCTGAGACATTGGAAGAGGCTGCCCAGGGCAGTGCTGGAGTCAGCACCCCTGGGGGTGTTCCAGCAGGCCTGGTGCTTAGGACCATGGTTTGGTGCTGAGCCTGCAGTGCTGGCTGGAGGGTGGACTGGATGCTCTTGGAGGGCTCTGCCTACAGGATGAATTCTGTGACTCTCTGACTCTGTGATCCTGTGGGTCTGTCACTTGCCCACATGACAAAATGCATGCATCCAAAATCTCCATCTCTTGCCTTCCACTCAGCCTCAATCTTTCCAGAGCTTAGAGCAGAGACATGAAGGCAGTTCTGGACAGGTCTGTGGCAGCAGCCAGATTGGGTTTTTCCAATTGTCATTCCTAGCAAGAGCTGAGAGTGAAAAGCCATTTCCAGAGACATATTTCAGTTGTGTTAGAGGCATAAGGAAGCAGGTCAGTTATGACAGCTCCTGGATAACTGAGGAAGATTCATTGCAATGCTCTTTGGAGACCAGAGACACTTGCTGTCATGCTTAGGGAAGGGGTTGTTATCAGAGTGCACTGAGATAAACCTGCTTGGCACAACCACACTTTCCTGCTCTTCTTTTCACTGTGAGCAACCACAGCAGCAGAGGACCCTGACTCCTGTTGATAAAGATGTGCAGGGCAGTGTGGGGAGGCCGGAGCCAGGCTCTGCTCAGGGATTGCCAAGGACAGCACAAGGGGCACTGGGGGTGAGCTGGAGCAGAGGAGGTGCCAGGGGAACAGGAAGGAAAACTTTGTCCCTGTGAGGGTGCCAGAGCCTGGAGCAGGCTGCCCAGAGAGGTTGTGGAGTCTCCTGCTCTGGAGACTTTCCAACCCCCCCTGGCTGTGTTCTGTGTGCCCTGCCCTGGGTGCCCTGCTCTGGCAGGGGGTTGGAGTGGATGAGCTCCAGAGGTCCCTCCCAAGCCCTCCCATTCTGTGGTTACCTACCCCAGAGTCTCTATCAGAAGCCAGCACTGCCCACACCCAGCAGCCAGAGCAGATGGAGACAGAGCAGCCACTTTGTGATGCTCTGCAGCCACCTCTGACTGCACAAAGAGCAGAGCAACCTCTCCCTGCCACCCTACGCCTGGCACCTCAAGTGGCTCAAGCCTGGGAAAACCAAAGGGAAAGCACAGAGAGTTCCCTTTCTAGGGAGTTTATTTGTTTTGGACCTTGCTGAAGCCCTGCTGAGGGTGAGAGAGGCCTAGTTTAGGGCCAGTGTGCTGTGGCATGGTGACACTCCCAGCTGCAGAACCCTGCAGGTGGCACAGCAAAGCAGACCCTTCACACCTCCAGGGCCATGCCTTCAAACTCCACCCAGCCTGGTGCATGTTCTTCAACCCCAGAGCAAAGCAAAGTGGTTCTGCCCCCAGGAGAGATGGCTGGTACCAAACCCAACCACCTCACCAACACTGCCTGGCTTTTAAGGAGCATTCCACCTTGGCTCCCTTCCCACCTGGGCTCAGAGCCACCCCCAGAAGCTGCAGGCCTCCACTGTACCAGACATGCAAGGAAAAAGCTGCTCAGCAGCTGCACACTTTGAGTGCTGAGTCACTTTCCTTTGGTGCAAGGCTTGGTGATCCTCTGGTCCAAATTCACTCCAGAATCACAGAATGATTTAGGTTGGAAGATACCTTTCAGGCTCATCCAGTCCAGCCCCCCTGCAGTCAGCAGGGACATCTGCAACTAGGGAAGGTTGCTCAGAGCCTCATCCTGCCTGACTTGGAATGTTCTCCGGGGTTGGGCATCAACCACTTCCCTGGGCAACCTGTGCCAGTGCTTCCCACCGTCAGTGTCAAAAATGTCTTCCTTGTATCAGGTCTAAATCTCTCTTTTGATGTAAATCCATCATCTCTTGTCCTCTCACAACAAACCCTGCTAGAAAGATTGTCCTCATATTCAAAGCCCCTTTCAGGTACTGAAAGGCCATGGGAAGCTCTCCCAAGATCCCAACTCTCCCAGCCTGTGCTGACAGAAGAGAGGTTCCAGACCTTCCAGAACCAGATGAATGAAGCAGACAGGCACAGAATTTGTTTAATTCTTCATCCTTCCCTCCCCTAAATTAATCTCTTGAATGCTTCTGAAATGTGCAGTCTCATGGTGGAAGCCAAACTTTTGCCTTCCTGAGTAGGTCATGAAGAGAGTGAACTCCATTTTGCTCCATGGCAATGCTGCAGGGATGCACTCAACTTATTTTTTTTGTCACCTGACAGAAGCAGAAGTGTCCAAGGCCAGGCTGGATGAGGCCTTGAGCACCCTGGGCTGGTCTAATTTTTCATTGGATTGTTCTTTTCCCCACGAGAGAAAAAATTCTTCTGCCAGCCCTGGGAGATGAAGTCCAAATCCAAGCACACAAATTCTTCTCTCTGCACCATGGCTGGGTGGAGCAGCCATGCTGGAGGCAATAGCTGGAGGTTGGTTGAGGTATCCACAGGGAAAAGAGAACCTGGGGCTAGATTTCATGTCCCCCTCGTGGGACCTTGGCCCTGGGGTCTGTGTCAGGAGGGATGAGCAGGGATGCAGTGCTCATTGTCAGCTGACTCTTCAGTACTGACACAGCCTAAAGATTCAGCAGCCCATGAATTAAAAACCAAGCAAAAAGCACCTGAAAACCACTGAAATCTCATCAGGAGAAAGCCAGGACCTGCTGAGGGTCCACTCTGTGCCCTCACCCATACCACTGATGAAGATATTGAACAGGACTGGAGCTTTCTGTGCCTTTGCAGAGGGGGATCCTGATGGGATTGGGCTTTGTCCATGACGCTGGAAGAGCAATAAGAGGCTCCCTGAAATTAGTAAACTCATAAAGACTTCAAAGGGCTCAGCCTGAAGGCAGAGAGCAATTTCTGCAGCCTGTTTTTCTGCACATTCTCCCCTTTGCTTTCTGCACAAACACCTCCTTCCTGCTGCTTGTACCTCTTAGGTAAGAGAGGTCACTGAGACAGAGAGAAGGCAGCAGTGGAGCAGTGTTTGGGACCAAAGCAGGGCCCCTCACCCAGCACAGTGACTGCAGCACTCACCCAGGGACTGCTGACACCTAACTACCAACAAACAAAACTAATCTGGGAGAACAGAGGAGGCTGGAAGGGTTTTCACTGCAATCAATCACAGAATCCTAGAATGGCTCAGGTTGGAAGGAAAATCAGAGATCATCGACCCCAACACCCCCAGCACAGGCAGGGACACCTCTCAACCAGACTTCAGTGCCCAAGGCCTCATCCAGCCTGGCCTTGAACACTTCCAGGCAGGAGGCAGCCACAGCCTCCCTGGGCAACCTGTGCCAGAGTCTCACCAACCTCACTCTCAAGAACTTCTTCCTCAGCTCCACTCTAACCCTGCTCTGCCTCAGCTTCAAACCATTCCCCCTTGGCCTGGCTCCAGACACCTTTAGCAAAAGTCTCTCTGCAGCCTTCCTGCAGGATCCCTTCAGGTCCTGGCAGGCAGCTCTCAGGTCCCCCTGGAGCCTTCTCTTCTGCAGGCTGCACACCCCCAGCTCCCTCAGCCTGTGCTCACAGCAGAGCTGCTCCAGCCCTTGGAGCATCTTTGTGGCCTCCTCTGGACTCTCTCCTGCAGCTCTGTGTCCTTCTGCTGCTGGGGACAGCAGAGCTGGAGGAAGGATTGGAGGTGAGGTCTGAGCAGAGCAGAGCCAAGGGGCACAATCCCCTCTGCTGCCCTGCTGCCCACACTCCTCTGGCTGCAGCTCAGGACCAAGCTGGTGTCCAAACTCACTCAGAGCTCTGCAGACCTTCTGCATGCTCAGCAAAAACCCCTGCAGGGTTATTTGCAAATGGGAACCAACTGCTCCTTCCTGCCCTGCAACTCTGCAGCACTCATCCTCATCTCCCTTCTCCTCCCCCTCTGCAGCTTGCATTACTTTTTGGAAATGTATTCTTTGCTTGAGGAGCAGGCTTGCAAATCATTCTAATCACCTCCTGGTTTGGGGGGAAGGGAAGAAGACCTGGCAGTGGCCATGGTTCCATTTCCCTCCACATGCTCACATGTTCCAGGGCTGGGACAAGCCTGGGATCCACACTGAGGAAGTTTTCCCTTTCACCATGCAGGAATTTGATGGAGAAAGGGAAGGGTTTGTCCCTGCACAGGGACAGTGGCAGGAGCTGGGGTGGTCTCTTCCCTGGGCACAAAGGCTTTGGGTCTCCAGGTGCCTTTTCTACCCTTCTGGCTCTGTTGGCTTCTTCCCACACAGGAAAATCCAGGGATTAGAATCTCAGAATTGTTTAGGTAGCAAAGACCTTGAAGGTCATCAGGAACAACCCAGCACAGCCAGGGCACCACTGAACCCTGGCCCTCAGCACCACATCTACACAGCTCTGAAACCCCTCCAGGGATGGGGACTCCACCACTGCCCTGGGCAGCCTGGGCAGGGTTTGACAACGTTTTGGGGATGAAATTGTTCCTCATGTCCAACCTGAAAGAGACACAATTAAGAGACAGGCACTGGAACAGGCTGCCCAGGGAGCTGGGGGAGGCCCTGTCCCTGGAGGTGTTCAAGAAAGGTGTGACCATGCCACTTGAGGACATGGTCTGGTGGTCATGGAGGTGCTGGGTAGAAGGTTGGACTGGATGCTCTCAGAGGGCTTTTCTGACCTTAATGATTCCATGATCCCACAGCACTTTCTCCTGTTCAGCACCCAGCCCTCTTCTCTCTTTTGGGTTTGGATGTTGTCTGATGTGCACAGGGGCAGTGACCACAACACTGAGTGGCAGAGCCTCAGAAGATACTGAACACTATTTGTATTGGATGGAGGGGGGAACAGCCCAGGGCTTAAGTAAACCTCTGCAGATATTGATCATCTGACTTCGAAAATGAAAGAAAGAGTGGTGCTTGGTCTGCATGAGGGGAGGAAACCTGCAGGCAGGGAGCTGAGCTGTGGTGCTCATCACTCCTGCCCCATGCCCTGCTCTTAGAATCACAGCACCACACAGTGCCAGCTGGGAAGGGACCCCAAGGCTCAGCTCCAACCTGTCTGGGTGATGGTGCAGTTGCCAGGAGCTGGCCCAGCACCCTGCCAGGCTGAGTCTCCACACTGCCCACTGCAGGGCATCCACTGCTGCCCTTGGGAGATGATTCCAGTGTCCAGCTGTGCTCATGGGAAACATTTCCTTCTGCAGCCTAATGGGAATGTCCCCAGCAGTAACTTGTCCCCACCAGCCCTTGTCTGCCCCATGGACTCCTTGTCACAAGGGAGTCTCCATCCTCCTCTAGCCACCCTTCATGTCCTGGGCTGTGGTATTAGAGCCACAGCCAAGAGCCCTGCAGTGACAAAGGGCTGCAGACCTCTGTGCTGGATAAGCCACAGTCTGCAGGCACTGAGGGAACACAAGGATGCAATTCACCCCAGGATTCCTGCAGCTGTTAATAAATCACTTGAGCTGCACTCTGGCAGCTTATGACATCAGCAGATCCCCTCAAGTGAATTACAGCCATTAATTCACACAGAGGAGGCCATCTATCATCTATTATTGGCCATCTGTTACCAGGAATATCTACATTTGGGATAAACTCCTGGGATTTGCAGAGAAAAGACCTTTAATTTTATACCTGTGTACCTTCCTTGGCCATGTTCAGCTCTGGGTTGGAAACAGTCCCTGAGAACTGCCTCCTGACATGAGGCAGAGATGATGCCACCTGCCCTGCCATGGCACCTCTCACTGCAAGCTTCCTGGAGCACTCTGGCTGCTGTTTAAGGCCAGGCTCCTGCACAAATGGAAGGGACTGATCCTCTCAGAGATGTCACAGGGAGATGTTTCCTCATTCAGCACACAGAGGGAACAAATTCTCTGGATTCCCACAATGATACCAGGTCAGCAATGGTCCCTGGCAGCCCAGCAGGCAGCTGTGTGCTGAGCTGCATCCAGAGCAGGGAGAGCAGCAGCACAGGGAGGGGATTCTGCCCCTCTGCTCTGCTCTGCTCACACCCCACCTGCAGCACTGCCTCCACTGCTGGGGCCCCCAGCACAAGAGGGACCTGGAGCTGCTGCAGAGGGTCCAGAGGAGGCCACCAAGATGATCAGAGGCTGCAGAACCTCCCCTGTGGGGCCAGGCTGGGAGAGTTGGGGCTGTTCAGTCTGGAGAAGGCTCCAGGGAGACCTCAGAGCAGCTTCCAGTACCTGAAGGGGCTCCAGGAGAGCTGGGGAGGGACTTTTGACAAGGGCTGGGAGTGCCAGGATGAGGGACAATGGCTTGGAGCTGGGAGAGGGGAGATTGAGAGTGGAGAGGAGGAAGAAATTGTTGAGAGTGAGGGTGGGGAGAGACTGGCACAGGTTGCCCAGGGAGGCTGTGGCTGCCTCCTGCCTGGAGGTGTTGAAGGCCAGGCTGGATGAGGCCCTGAGCAAGCTGTGCTGGTGGGAGGTGTCCCTGCCCATGGCAGGGGTTGGGGCTGGATGAGCTTTGAGCTCCCTTCCAACCCAACCCATTCTGTGACTCTATGAACGTGGAACCTGCTGCCCCTTTACAGAACATCATTTCATCCCCACTGTGCAAAGTAACAGCCAGAGAGCATCTGCCTGCTGCAACCCAGAGATAAAACACTGCCAGGGGGAAAAGAGCAAGCTAGGGACACCTGATGGTCTACTCAGCAGGTTCCTTGTAATGCCTTCTTCTGAGGAGCAACTTAGGGACCTGGGGGTGTTTAGTGTGGAGCAGAGGCTGAGGGGAGACCTCATTGCTCTCTACAGCTCCCTGAAGGGAGGCTGCAGTGAGGTGGGGGTTGGGCTCTTCCCCAAGGAACAAGTGATAGCACAAGAGGAAGCAGCCTCAAGGTACACCAGGGAAGGTTTAGGTCGGACATTAAGGAAAAGTTCTACCCTGAAGGTCTTTTCACTGCCCAGGGCAGTGGTGGAGTCCCCATGCCTGGAGGGCTTTCAAAGCTGTGTAGACATGGTGCTGAGGGCCATGGTTCAGTGGTGCCCTGGCAGTGCTGGACTGGATGATCTTCAAGATCTTTTCCAGCCCAAATGGTTTTATGACTCTGTGACTGTGGTTCTATGTCTGTAGGCCTCCCAGCCAGCCCCTGGCACAGCACTGAGGTCAGGTTTGCACAGAGAGCAAGACTGGGCACACGGGGCCAGGCTACCCTCTGCCCAGCAGCAGCTGTGTCTCTTGCAGCTGGAGCTGGAGTTGGCTTCCCATCAATGAGAGCTTTTGTTGCAGGGCAGGTTTGGAAGAGGTAGGCTGAAGGCTGGATTCTGATCCTGCAGTTGTGACCAGAAGCCTGGAGACCAATACAAAGCCCCAGACAATGCAGTGAGCAGCAGCTGCCCCAGGTACTCAGGGCTCAAGTTCAAGCTTTCTTGGCCCTTTTGCCAAAACTTTCTCTTTCTGAACTCTTTTGGTAACTTTTCAGAGAACCACAGAATCTTTCAGCCTGGAAAAGTTCAGAAAGGCAAATCATAACCCAACATCACCAAGTCACTGATGAACCATGGCCCTCAGCACCTCATCTCCATGGCTCTGAAACCCCTTCCAGGGATGGGGACTGCATCACTGCCCTGGGCAGCCTGGGCCAGGGCTTGGCAACTGTTTCTGGGAAGAAATTTTTCCTAATGTCCAACCTAAACCTTCCCTGGCACAACCTGAGGCTATTTCCTTCCTTCTGTCACTTGTTCCTTGGGAGAAGAGCCCAACCCCCACATGGCTGCAGCCTCCTTTCAGGGACTTGTAGAGAGCAATGAGGTCTGCTCTCAGCCTCCTTCTGCAGTCAATGCTCCCCAAAACAAACTGCCCCACGGCCTGGGCTGTGCTCAGAACCTTTCAGTCTTGTAGCTCAAAGAGGAATCTCCAGCAGAATTCTCAAATCACCATGGGCACAGTGAGCAAGGTGTGACCAAAGGACACTGTTACACCTTGAAAAGGTAATGCAGTCATAGAATGGCTCAGGTTGGAAGGGACCTCAGAGAGCACCCCTCAAACCCTGCCATGGGCAGGGACACCTCTCAACTAGACTTCAGTGCCCAAGGCCTCATCCATCCAGCCTGGCCTTGAACACCTCCAGGCAGGAGGCAGCCACAGCCTCCCTGGGCAACCTGTGCCAGAGTCTCACCACCCTCCCACTCAAGAACTTCTTCCTCAGCTCCACTCTAACCCTGCTCTGCCTCAGCTTCAAACCATTCCCCCTTGGCCTGGCTCCAGACACCCTCAGCAAAAGTCTCTCTGCAGCCTTCCTGCAGGATCCCTTCAGGTCCTGGCAGGCAGCTCTCAGGTCCCCCTGGAGCCTTCTCTTCTGCAGGCTGCACACCCCCAGCTCCCTCAGCCTGTGCTCACAGCAGAGCTGCTCCAGCCCTTGGAGCATCTTTGTGGCCTCCTCTGGACTCTCTCCAGCAGCTCTGTGTCCTTCTGCTGCTGGGGACAGCAGAGCTGGAGGCAGGATTAGAGGTGAGGTCTGAGCAGAGCAGAGCCCAAGGGCAGAATCCCCTCTGCTGCCCTGCTGCCCACACTCCTCTGGCTGCAGACCAGGACCAGGACCAGGATCTAATGTCCTCCCCCAGAGGAATGCTACTTAGCTGGAGCTATCACCCTGTGTCTGTTGGCTTCCAGAACCAAACCCAGGTACTGAGAATGACTGATTGATGTATTATTGATTAACTTGATTCCTGGAGCACCCTAGCATGGTGTGCTCACTCTTTTCCTTCCTTCCAGGGCAGTGACTGAAAGCCCTGCAGTGGGTAAGCAACTCCAGCTGTGATGACACTGGGAGCAGGGATTCTTTGTCCTTTAACTTTTATGATTGTTACCAGAAGAGCAGAGGAAAGAAGCTTTAGATTAATGCATCCTGCAAAAAAAAAAAAAAAAAAAAAAACAACATCCCTTCAGAAGTGGCCAAGGCTTTTGCCAAGGTGAGGATGAACACAGAGGGGTTCTGGCCGCTGTTTCAACTACATGAAGGACTCAGCAGACGTTGGAGCTCTGGGAAACTCTTGTTGTTGCTAGGACTGAGGCTGGCAACTTCCAGGTTAGAATCATGGAAGAGGAGGGATTGGAAGGGACCTTCAGAGATCACCCACCCCAACCAGAGCAGAGCACCCAGGAACACAGCCAGGTGGGGTTAGAAAGTCCCCACAGAAGGAGACTCCACAACCTCTCTGGGCAGCCTGCTCCAGGCTCCAGCACCCTCACACCAAAGAAGTTTCTCCTCATGCTGAGGTGGAACCTCCTGGGTTCCAGTTTGTGTCCATTGCCTCTTGTCCTGTCCCTGGGCACCACTGAACAGATCCTGGCCCCTTCTTGACCCCCACCCCTCAGATATTGATAGACATTGCTCAGATCCCTTTCAGCCTTCTCCTCTCCATGCTCACCAGCCCCAGGGCTCTCAGCCTTTCCTCCTCACACAATGTTCCAGGCCCTTCAGCATCCTCAGAGCCTCCAATGACTCTCTCCAGCAGTCCCCTGCCCCCTGGAACTGGGGAGCCGAGAACTGGACACAATGCTCCAGATGTGGCCTCACCAGAGCTTCTGGAGTTCTCCAAGTTGGCTGTGAAAGTCTTCCAGTTGGTAGAATATGACATATGGATATGAAAGGATATGAAAATGTTGGACCAAACCCAGAGGAAGCCATAAGGATGATCCAAAGGCTGGAGCAGCTCTGCTGTGAGCACAGGCTGAGGGAGCTGGGGGTGTGCAGCCTGCACAAGAGAAGGCTCCAGGGGGACCTCAGAGCTGCCTGCCAGGACCTGAAGGGATCCTGCAGGAAGGCTGCAGAGAGACTTTTGCTAAAGGTGTCTGGAGCCAGGCCAAGGGGGAATGGTTTGAAGCTGAGGCAGAGCAGGGTTAGAGTGGAGCTGAGGAAGAAGTTCTTGAGTGGGAGGGTGGTGAGACTCTGGCACAGGTTGCCCAGGGAGGCTGTGGCTGCCTCCTGCCTGGAGGTGATCAAGGCCAGGCTGGATGAGGCCCTGAGCAGCCAAATCCAGTTGAGAGGTGTCCTTGCCTGTGGCAGGGGGTTAGAGTAGATGATCTCTGAGGTCCCTTCCAACCCAAACCATTCTGAGTGAATCTGGGTTATCCACAGGGTGTGCAAACCCCTCAGCTTCAGAGGCAAGTTCTTGTTACCCACCCACTGTGACACCAACAAACCAAACAAGCACTTTGGCTTGTTTGGACTCATCCCACTTGCAGCATTAAAGCACAACTCCAGCGCCATGCAAAATCTTATTTTACTTAAAATCTTGAGCATCTTACTGTGACTAACAGCCAGGATGTGGCATTGCTGGTGGGTGACAAACCATGGCAAACTTTTTCCTCTTCCACAAGTCTTTATGGATACCTTCAAACACATGCAAACAAACTCCAAGGCTCTAAGAAACTTACAAAAATCAAAGTGGTGTTTGTGAAGAGTCTGCCTTGTGCCCAGCACAACAGCAGGCAAGAAGCATAAAAGGCCAACAAGAAATACTCAGCACACAATAAAACTCCTGAACTTTGAGCAGAAATATGTTTGCCTTCCACTTTCCCCCTTCCTGTAAAGCCATGAGCACCCCGGAGCTGTGGCAGCAGCAGGGATTCGGCTCCCAAATGCCCTCAATCGGCCCCGCGCCTGCTCCCAGGCGGCGTCCCCGCCCCGCAGGCTCTGCCGGGCCCGGAACCTTTTGTTCCGAGAGGCTCAGGAGGAGCCCAACCACCCCCCAGCACCTCCCGCCGCACCCCCGCGAACACGCGTGGGGGTCTGACGGCGGCGGCAACGAAAGGGAGGGGTGAGAGGCCCGGTCCAGCTCCCACACGGGCTCGGGAACGGAGCTGCCGCCCCAGCCCCTCCAGGCCGCAGGGGCCATTTTTAAATGGCTCTGCCAGGCAGAAGCGGTGAAAACAGGTGCCGAAACCCGGGTGCTCTCCACAGCATTAGGGCTGAGGCGCCCGCTCCCTCCGGCAGGCCAAGGCCCGCCGCCGCCGCCGCCGCCGCCGCCGCCGCCTCACGGACGCCAGGCCGCACTGAACGCCCACAAGCGCGACCAGGACGCGACCGCCAACCCCCCCCGCGGCGGGGAGGCCTCGCGTTTAAAGGGCAGCTCCGGGCGGAGGGATCCCTTCACCGTCTGAGGCAGCCGGAACTTCTTCCCGGACACACTGCCGGGCAGCCCAAGCAGCGCTGTAGCCGGGACCTTGTTTTCTCTCTGCGAAATCCTTCCGCGGCGGCCCAGCGCCGAGCTCAGGATCATGGGAACTGCGGCCCGCGCTGTTTCTCCTCCGCGGACGAGGCGCGGAGGCTGGCGGCCGGGCGGGCTTCCGCTGCGCAGCCCGGTGTGAAACGGCAACGGGGGAGGAGGCGGGGAGCGGCGCAGGTTTTGGGAGGGGCGGGCAGGCGGGCGGTGGTTGCCGTTGAATGGTGTATCCTTCCGCGGCGGCGGGCGTAAGGCAGCCCCTCTCCGCCGTGTCCCTCCGCCGCCGGCAGAGCAGGGGCAGGCGGCGTCTTCCCGGACGGGGCGAGGAGGTCGCGGGCTTTGCTGGGAAGAGGCAGAAGAAACTTCGGAGTGCGGTGCGGCGGCCGGAGCAGCGGCCGGTCTGGCTCGGCAGGCAGGAGGAAAAGGGGCTCCCCGCAGAGAAGAAGGAGAAGGAGAGGGAAGCGGCGGCGGCCGGTCCTCGCCGCCGCCCCACGGGGTCTCTGCGAGGGAGCCCGGGGGACTCTTTCTCGCGGGGCTCGGCGGAGGGATCTCTAGGAGCCTCTCCCGTCACCTCCCCCCTGCACCGCTCGCCCCTCGGCGCCGCCATCTTGGGTTTTAATCCGCCATTTTTTTTCCTCCCCCCACTCGGAATTATTTTTTATGACTATCGCTGCTTTTTTTCCCCCGCCTTAGTTTTTCTTCCCCGTTCGCCCCTTCCTCGCTCAGTTTTCGCTTCCTTTCCCTCTGCGGTCTTCCTCCCTTTTTTTTTTTCTTTTTTTTTTTCTCCTCCTCGCTCCTTTGCCGTGGATGATTCATTTTCCACCGGTGGCGGCTGGGGCATCGCCGGGGGACCCAGCGCGGAGGGCAGCCGGGAGGTGAGTGTCGGGAGCGCGCCTTTGGGAGCTGCGCGGGGGAGGCGCTGGGGGCCGCCTGTCAGCGAGCGGCGAGGAGGGGGCGGCCCGGGTGTTGCGCCCCTCCGCTGCGGGGGGACGCGAGGGGCCGTGCCCGGTGTCCTGCCCCGGAGCCTGCCTCTCTTCCTCCCGCCGGGCCGGCGGAGGGGGCAGCGCTTGGGGCCTCCCGCTTCCCCACCGCTTCGGGCAAGGCTGAGAGCGGACCCCGTGCTGCGGGCCGGCGGAAGCCGGGATGGACCCGCGGCCGCTCGGAGACACAGGACTGAGGGGCGGCTGCAGGCGGTGCCGGGGGAGGTGGGGGCCGCGCCGGGGCCGAGGCCGGGCGGCGGCGGGAGGCCAGCCCTAGGGGGCAGCACGGGGCCGGGAGGTAGCTCCGCCCGGCCCGGCCCGGCTCTTCCGCCACCTGCCCGGTGCTGGGCGCTGGGGCTGTGCCCGGAGAGGCGTGCGGGGAGCCGTGGGGGCAGGATGGGAGCTGCTTGGCTGTCTGGGGGCAGCGGTCCTGGCGGCTTCCTCGCTGTGAGCCGGCGTCGGGGCTGTAACCCCTGTCGGTACTGCTGGCGCTTGTGAGAGGGACTCCGCCGGACCCGCCGCTTGCTGCAGCTAGTGGGAGACGCCTCGTATCTGGGGTCTGGGCGATTTTTCACCGGGAAATACGTGCTCTTGAGTAAGGGTAAAGTACATCTTTGCCCAGCATCGATACCTGAAGCTTTAAAGTCAAATTATGTAACACACGTTGCTCTCTGCAAAAGTTAGAGTGAGGTGGGGACAGGGAGAGTGCCTGGGGTTTGGTCTGGGGGGACAGGGAGAGTGCCTGGGGTTTGGTTGAGTTATGCCACAAACAGGATGAGAATCTCAAGTATGTAAGTTGGTGTAGTCTTCTGGTGGGTTGAATTCGGCATCACACAGGAGATGGCAATCTGAAGAGAGTGTTTGATAGCATAGCTATAAATACACAGTGGGAGGCTTTAATTGGTGGGGTTAAAATGTACTCCAGAACAAGTTCAGAGTCATGTTCCATTCCCATCCTCTGAGCCCCATAGCTGTGGATGTATTCTTTCTGTTTTCATTAAACATGAACTTTTGCCCTGAATTCTTTAAGCCTTCTTCATTGCAAGTAACACTGGGTGAGGAAATTATGACTTAGTTGAATGAAAAAATGGGATTTATGTTGTTTAATTAGAGCCCCATAGACATAAACAAACATCTCTGCTTTATGCCCTTTGAGTTCACCAAGAATGAGCCTTCCTTACAGTGGTTACCACTTGTATCTGTGTTCGTATTCCCGATGTGGAGAGGTGTGTCCTCCTGTGCCCAGTGACAGGAGCAGGCAGGGCTCCCGAGTGCTTGCTTTGCTCTGGTAGGACTCTCTTGCTGCAGGACTACAACTCCCAGCGTTCTTTCCAGACAGCATCAGGCTGCTGCCCAGATTCCCACAGTAGGTGCCAGGTGTCACGCTGCTGTGCCCAACAGAGTCCAGAGCTGCAGTGTGAGAGGGCAGAGCGTTTGGGAGCAGTGGTCCTGACCCCTCCCCCCCTGCCCTTACATCCTCTCCTACCAAGGCTGAAGCCAGCAAGGTTCAGACTGCTCCCCTGATTTGGTCCCCACTGGGCTCTGCAGTTGTGCTGGCACAGAGAGAAGGAGGCATGGAGGTGGGTGCAGGCAGGGGGCAGCAGGGCTGCCTTTGGTGCCAGCTTAGTTTGAGGGCTTTGCTGAGCTGTGGTGGTGCTGCTTGTGCCAGCCAGGTCAGCCCTCAACTGCCTGGGAAGCCTGTACCTCACTCAGCTGAGCTGCCACAATACAGTCACAGAATGGGAGGGGTTGGAAGGGACCTCTGAAAATTATCTGTGCCCCTGCTAGGGCAGGTCATGCAGGAACACATCCAGGTGGGGCTTGAAAGTCTCCAGAGAGGGAGACTCCACAGCCTCTCCAGGTAGCCTGGTGCAGGACTCTGCCACCCTCAGAGTACAGAATTTTCTTCTGTCCAGATGGAACTTCCTGCGTTCAAGCTTGTGCTCATTACCTCTTGTCCTGTCAGTTGGGCCCACTGAGAAGAGTCTGCCCTCATCTCCCTGACATCTACCCCTTAGATATTTGTAAGTATTAATAAGATCCCCCCCCCTCAGCCCTTTCTTCTGCAGGCTAACCAGCCCCAGCTCTCAGCCTCTCCTCTGTCCCAGTCCCCTCTGCAGCTCAGTGGCCCTGCACTTGTCCATCTTGAACTGGGAGTGCCCAGAACTGGACACAGCACTGCAAGCTGGTTTTTGTCTTTCCCTGTTTGGTGCTGCTGCTCCAGCACTGCATCCCCTCTTTGCTGAACCTGCTCAGCACCCTGACCCAGCAGGACAGTCACCTACTCTCCCACTTGCTGGGTTAATGAGCTTAAATTGAGGGATGGAGAGGTCAGCTGAGCTTCAGAGTGGGTAGGAGCTGCTGAAGCACCTCTGTGTATCCCCTCTCTGCCACCCATTTATACTGGGACAGTCCTCTGCCTGCGTTGTGCTTGGATGAGCACAAGAGGAAGTGTGGAGGGGGGGGGCAATGACAGAGCTGGGGAGGGTTGAAGCCTGGGTCTGGGGCAGTGCTGGGTCCCTGTGTGCTCCCACAGCTTGCATCCTGTGCTGCAGCTCTGCTGCCCCTGACCCCAGTCACTCTTGACATAGTCCTACACCCTCCCATGTGCTGCTTTTCAGCTGTGTCCAGCTCTGCACTGAGCTTGTTCTGAGATGACACAACCCTGAGGGTTGGCTGACACCTGTCAGGCTGTGCTGCCATCCAGCAAGGTCTGGACAGGCTGGGAGCTGGGTGCAGGCAAACCTCATGAAGTTCAATAAGGACACGTGTAGGGTCCTGCATCTGGGGAGGAATAACAACAGGCACCAGGACAGGTTAGGGGCTGCCTTGCTGGAAAGCAGCTCCATGGGGAATGACCTTGGAGTGCTGGTGGGCAGCAAGTTCTGCATGGGACAGCAATGTAGCCTTGTGGCTGAGAGCCAATGGGATCCTGAGGTGCAGCAAGAAAAGTGTGGCCAGCAGGTTTAGAGAGGTCCTCCTCCCCCTCTACTCTGCCCTGCTGAGACCACACCTGCACTACTGTGTCCAGTTTGGAGCTCCTCAGCTCAAGAGAGACAGAGACCTGCTACAGAGAGTCCAAGGGAGAGCCAGGAGGATGCTTAGGGGACTTGAGCATCTCTCCTGTGAAGAGAGACTGAGAGTCCTGGGGCTGTTTAGTGTGGAGAAGAGAAGACTGAGAGGGGATCTGATCAATGTCTATCAACAGCTGAGGGGTGAGGGTCAAGTGAAGGGGGCCAGGCTCTATCAGTGGTGCACAGCAATAAGCCAAGGAACAAGAGGCACAAGCTTGAACATAAAAGATTTCACCACAACAGGAGGAGAAACTTCTTTACAGTGAGGGTGACAGAGCCCTGGACAGGCTGCCCATGGGGATTGTGGAGTCTCCTTCTCTGGAGACTTTCAAAACCCACCTGGATGCATTCCTGTGTGGACTTCCCTGGGTGATCCTGCTCTGGCATGGAGGGTTGGACCTGATGATCTCTGGAGGTCCCTTCCAACCTCTAAGGTACTGTGATACTGTGAACTCAGACCCCACTGCTTTGTGGTGTTTCTTTCCCTGGTTTAATTTACTGAAGCAGTTCATCCCAGGGGGAAAAGAAAGTCAGACGTGGCTGTGAAGCATCTGCAGGGGTGGGACTGAAGCAGGCATTCCTGGGTGGCCTTTATCCTGCTGAGGAACTGCAACCTCCACTCCGCAATCGTTAAAGTCCTGTGGGAATGTCCAACCTTCCCTTAAGTTACAACTTGGACTACAGGGATTATGGGAAAGTAAACTCCCAAATACCTTCTTTTTATTGTCACCCTCTGTGGCTGCAAAGGGTCCCATGCCTGGCTTTGCTGTGTGTCAGCTGTAAAAACTTGTAGTCCATGGAGCACTGAGTTCCTGTCTCAAGTGACAGTTCAGTGGCTTCACACCCCTTGTGAGCCACTCTGTGCCTCCCTTTCCTCTCTGGATGAATAGTTCCTGTCCGAGCTGTCAGAAACGGAACTCAGATTTGAGGCTGCTCTGAATAACTCCTTCAGGCTGTTCAGGTGTTCATTCAGCTCTGATGTTACTCAGTCTTCAGTATTCTTAGAAACCTGACCACTTCAGGGGTGAGTGGTGGTGGTTATTCAAACAGGGTGGCTGTAGTGAAATCACCTACAGCCTGCTGATCCTACAGGAAAACTGGCTGTGAAGTTGTGCTCTGCTTCCTGGATTCATAGATTCACCGAGTGGGTTGGGTTGGAAGGGAGCTCAAGGCTGATCCAGTTCCAACCCCCTGCCATGGGCAGGGACACCTCCCACCAGCCCAGCTTGCTCAGGGCCTCATCCAGCCTGGCCTTCAACACCTCCAGGCAGGAGGCAGCCACAGCCTCCCTGGGCAACCTGTGCCAGTCTCTCCCCACCCTCACTCTCAACAATTTCTTCCTCCTCTCCACTCTCAATCTCCCCTCTCCCAGCTCCAAGCCGTTGTCCCTCATCCTGGCACTCCCAGCCCTTGTCCGAAGTCCCTCCCCAGCTCTCCTGGAGCCCTTCAGGTACTGGAAGCTGCTCTGAGGGCTTCCTGGAACCTTCTCTCCCCCAGACCGAACAGCCCCAACTCTCCCAGCCTGGCCCCACAGGGGAGGTTCTGCAGCCTCTGATCATCTTTGTTGCCTCCTCTGGACCCTCTCCAGGTCCTTCTTGTGCTGGGGGCCCCAGCAGTGGAGGCAGTGCTGCAGGTGGGGTGTGAGCAGAGCAGAGCAGAGCAGAGGGGCAGAATCCCCTCCCTGTGCTGCTGCTCTCCCTGCTCTGGATGCAGCTCAGCACACAGCTGCCTGCTGGGCTGCCAGGGACCACTGCTGGCTCCTGGGGAGTTTGTCACCACCTGACACCCCCAAATTCAGAGCTGTGTTGTTTCTTTTTCAGAGCTTGCAGTAACAAAGCACACAGCTTTTCTCCTGCTGGCACTGGTTTGTTGGGGAAAGCTGAGCCTGTGGGCATTGGGGCTCTTGCTTTGTGTCTTGTCTTTGCTTTAGGTCACTGTCTCACTGAGGAAGGCTTTTTGCAGCTATAGTTAATTTTAAAAGCAACCAAAGCAAAGTGGTTTAGAAATTGGGTTCTTATAATTAAGCAGCTGTGTTTTAGGAGGTTCTCTGAGTGCCTGTGTGCTGGAGGCTGTAGGGAAAGAGAGGACAATCCCACCTGAATCCTGCTGAGCCTGGTGTCTGTGTCCTGGAGAGGGATGAACAAAATCCACTGCCTCTGATTAGAAGCTGTCCCTGTCTGTTAACTTAGAAGTCTTTTTATGCAAAAACTTCTGGAAGACTAAAATAATTCTTGAATTTCTCATGCCTACTGATGTTTGTATGTGTAGTTTAGGGGGTTTTGCAGCTTCCCCCCCCCCCCCCCCCCCCAAAGCTTTTCTGAATCCATAGATTTCCCAGGGAAGGGCTCAAAACTTGGGAGGCTCAGGCAGCTTTTGAGATCCATTAGAAGAGCCACAGAGCTTCTTGACTCAAATTCATGCTGCAAAGTGTAGTAAATGCCTGTAAAAGGACCAAGGCTTTCTGTATGTGATACCGATCTGGTGCTACACCTGGCTTGGAATCTCCTGTGGTGTCAGCATTGATTATGTTTATGCTTCAGTTGTTACTTGGTGCTTCCAGATGTTACTGAAATGCAAATAATTACAGGTGTAATAAATTTAGACAGGTAACTGAAACTTGAGTTTTGTTTTCCTTTGGTGCCAGAGCCCTTTAGCAGGAACTTCTGTGTGGAGGTGTCAGTATAATCCAAGTTTTCCTTGTCTAGGTAGATGGTGTTCATCTCTTCCTTTTCTCCTTCTGTTCCTGAAGGACTTGTGAGCACGAGTCTGGTGTAGACAGAGCATGGAGAGCAAATCCCATCTGAAGATGTATCAGAGATCACATGGCAGTGATCACACAGGCTGTCTCTTACCCTCCTTAGGTTCTCTGTCACATTAGCAGCTCTAATCCTCACTGGGAAAGGAATCCTGTCTGTTTTGTTTCTGACACCATTTCTTACAGGCAGTGTTTGTGTTTGGGGAGGAGGAGTGGAGGCTGAAGAAGTACACTTGCAGAGGTCAAGTTTGGTATTTTGCTGGTCCTAGGAAATACGAGGCAGCAGTAGGTGGAGAAAAAGGGTTTGCTTCTTAGGCTGCCAGACTCAAATAGATGGTGGTTTTTCACAGTATTTGCTAGACATAGAATCATAGAATCACAGAGTGCTAGGGTTTGGAAGGGACCTCCAGAGATCGTCTCAGAGATCATCAGGTCAAATCCCCCTGCCAGAGCCATGTCACCCAGGAATATGTCCAGGCAGGCCTTGGAAGATCTCCAGAGGAGACTCCATAGCTTCTCTGGGCAGCCTGCTGCAGGGCTCCAGCACCCTCACAGTAAAAAAGTTTTTTGTCATCTTGACATAGAACCTCATGTGATTGAGTTTGCATCCATTGCCTGTGGTCCTGTCACTGGGTATCACTGAAAAGAGCCTGGCTCCATCCTCCTGACAGCCCCCCCCCCAAGATGTTTGTAGACATTGATGAGGTCCTCTCTCAGCCTTCTCTTCTCCAGGCTAAACAGGCTCAGGTCTCTCGGCCTTTTCTTGTAAGAGAGAAGTTCCAGTCCCTTCATCATCTTCATCACTAAATGATTTCTGTTTTGCTTGGGAGGACTATTGTTGGCATCTGTGTCAGTCTATTTTGCAACAAAAGCAACTAGTTCTCCTAATGCTTGGTGTTCTTTGACTGTTCTGTGGCTATTCCCTCTGAGCTTTGCTGTTGTGCTTCCCCTGCCCTTACTGTGTGTGTTAGGTAGAGATGTGTTGGCTCAGGTAGTCCTCAGCCTCCCCAGACTGCTCTCAGGGAAGAGCAGCTCCCTTCTTTGTGCAGAGTTCCCCTTCTTGTGGCTGAAGGTGCAGCTGCCATGCCTGTTAGATGTGAGAGGCACCATGGGCTGAATGTTTTCCCTCCAGGTGTGGCATAGCAGTACTCATCTGCAGCTGGACTTCAAGGTGGGCTTCCCTTACCAGTACCTGCTCTGAACTGCAGCAGACCACAAAGTGCAGCTCAGTCCTGCCTCACAGAGACCAGAAGACTGAGTTCATTGCAGGTTTTTCATGTAGCTTTTGGTTCTAATGCTCTACTACCTGCTATCAAACTAAGGAATGGGGTTAATTAGTGTGTGTAGGGATGGAAAATTAATTGAAAGAAGGAAGTTTAAGAGCAAGTCTGTCTCTAGTATTCTCCAGGATAGTGCAGGTACCTGTCTCCTGAAGGAAGTTCAGGTGGCATACTTAGCAAGAAAGCTTTGGGGGGTTGGTTTGTTGTTTTTCCTTTGTTCATTTCCTTTTAAAATGTATGTTAGCAGATAAGCTCTCTCAAGGGAATAAAAAAAAAAGCCTTGTGTTGTCTGAACAGGTTACCTAAAGATTTCCAAGGGGGGTTTGAGGTCCTGTGTGAAAATATCTGCTTCTGCATATAGCTAAATGCAACAAATAGAGTTTCCACCAGCAAGTTTTAAGTGTCAGCTCTGTTCTCTGAATGCTCTATCTGGTGACTTGCTGAAGACCTCAGTCAGCATGCATAGCAACTTTTGCCTGCTGGTAGTCAGCTGCTTGGTTCCAGCTGTGTTAAAGAGGTGTGTCCACACTTGCTGGTGCACCACAATTGACATTTAAACCTTGAGATTTTGTGATCCTGAGGTCAAAGCAATCCCTTCTGACATCAAGAAAAGTCCTTGCCTGACAAAATTACCTCAATTCTTTTTCTTTATACTGAGGCAGTAGTTCAGGCAGCTGCTCCTCAGAGTGATTGGTACACTTGTGGATAACTTTACTGTCCTTCTGTGCCAGCTTGTAAAGGTTCTAAAGCCTGCCAGTTTCTGCGTGACAGTTTTAGGAAGAGGTTTGAGGCAATCCATAAAGTCATAGAATGACAGAATGGGTTGGTTTGGAAGGGACCTCAAAGCTCATCCAGCCCCAACCCCCTGCCATGGGCAGGGACACCTCCCACCAGCCCAGCTTGCTCAGGGCCTCATCCAGCCTGGCCTTCAACACCTCCAGGCAGGAGGCAGCCACAGCCTCTCAGGGCTATACCAGTGTCTCCCCAGGCTCACTGACAAGAATTTCTTCCTCATCTCCAGTCTCAATCTCCCCTCTTTCAGTTTAAATCTCTCTCATCCTATCACAAGCCCTTGTAAGTCACTTGTCTCTCCTCTTATTTCTTCACTCTTCTGCACTTTGTAGCTTAGTTACTAACCAGCTGCCAGCAATGTTTCTGTAGCTGTCAGCAGCTGGACCACAAGGTGTGTAAGAAAAATCCAGTCTTGCTCTAGTCCCACCTGCTGACAAGCAGCATTTCTGCAAGAGCCCTGGTTGGGGAGCATGTGGATAGTGTGAATTGTGAGATGCCTGCTAGGTGCTGTGAGCAGAGCAGCAGCACCTGGTTAGATCCCAGGGGGAGGCCAAGGCACAAGGTGTTTGTTGAGGAGGAAGCAGCAAGGAGGAAGGTGAATCCAAACCAAGTAAATGAGTTACTAATGCATAAATGCAGCTGTAAAATACTGTGTCAGACTTTTCCCTGAGAGTTAGACAGAGTGAGAGCACGAGGAGCTTCCTTAGAATTATTTCTGCTGCAGGCAAACTCCAGCATCTGCTCTGCTGGCCAGTTGTGTGCTGTAGGATTTCAGCTGTCCTTGTGACCCCCCACTTCTACTGCCCCTTGGAACTGGAGGTGTTGTGAGTGGCTTTGTGTGACACAGAACAGTAAAAGTAGTGCTTTGGGTTATTGCTGAGGGCTTTTTGAACTTTGAGTTTTCAATAAGGATTTGCCATCTTTCCCCAGCCCCATTCAAACCTAGCAGTTTCCTGGTGGTTCCTTTTCACTCTTCTTAACTGTGTTCATCTTTAGTGTTTGGGGTGTTTGCTGTAGAGTTCCTGACAGGTTACAGCTGTTAGTTATGAGGAAATAGAATCTTATTTGTGTGAGTTTGGAGTCACACAGCTTGGGTGTGGGTTTAGCCATCTGTCTGTCCAAACAGGTAAGTAAGTAAAGCTTTTACCACTGAGCTGTCCTTAGGGATTGATCACCTTTAGAACTGGCCCTCCCATGTGTAGCTGTGAGTTGTAGGACACCACCTGTGGATATCTCCATTTGCAACAGTGCCCTGTGCCAGTGCTAACCAGCTGGTTTTCTTTCTTCCCAAGGCAAATGCAGGTCACCACCTTTCCTCCTCTCTCCTTTTTTCTTGTTCAAATCTGCATCTTAGCAGCAGTTTCCCAGGCAGCTCTAATCACTTTTCTCTTTTGCTTCCAGTAGGAATCGGAACTGAACTTATTCATCCACTTCTCCAAGCCTTTTGAAAAGTGACTAAATGCAACTGAGTCAGACTGTCTGTGGGCATGAAGTGGCTGGGAGAATCCAAGAACATGGTGGTGAATGGCAGGAGAAGTGGAAACAAGTCGTCTAATGACCATGGCCAGAGTCAGAGCAAGCTGCAGCACGTGGGAAAGGAGAACCCCAAGGCTGGCAAAAATGGAGTGGAGAGAAGATCAAGCAGATGTACGTACAGGGGGGTGCAGCTCAGCTGGCAGGCTGCAGGCCAGGATGCTGGCTTCTTCCAGGGCAGGAAGGAGGTCTGCCAGCAGGAGAAGCAGTAGTGTCTGGGTTTTTTTCTTGCATGTTTGAGCTCACTTCAGGCACGTAGATCTCTTCAGATCGATTTGAAAGTGAAGTGAGAGTAAGTGGATGTGAAGGAATTTTGAACTGGTACCAGCAGGACATACATGGTTAGCACCACAAGAGAGCCAGTGTCAGTGGGAAGGTCTGGTTGGAATTACTCAGCCAGGTTTTAGTGAGTGCAAACCCCACTCTGGATGGAGTCACATACATCAGGAGTCATTCTGAAATGGATTTAAGGAAGGTGGAGTTTGGGGTTCTGTCCTGGTCTGGGATGAAGGACTAAATCCGAAGTCCTTGATGCAGATGTTGGGAAAAGCAGGTTTGACATTTTCATGGCCTCATTATGTTTATAGGTCAGAAATTTTAGAGGCAGAGGTGACTGAACTGTGCAGTGCTAAAGATTCTTGGAGTTGGGGAGGAGAAGAAAGAAGGACACCAAAATACTCAAAGACCCCCATAAAATATGTTCTAAAATCCTTTCTCCATTGACTGCTACATAAATGAACAAAAGCAAGAGTTGAAACCTTGATTGTGCTCCTGCTTCTCCAGGTAGAGACCAGTTCAGGAAGATGATGACATGTGTCTTCTCTCCAGCTGGTGGCTGTCTGTCCCTGAACCCAGCTGGGCTTTGTGGCTTTCCTCCCATGATCTCTAATTCATCCTCTCTTGTTTGCAGGTAGCGGTGCTGCAGGATTTGAGGGTCAGAGTCGTTATGTGCCTTCCTCTGGAATGTCTGCCAAGGAGCTGTGTGAAAACGATGACCTAGCAACTAGTTTGGTTCTTG
Source organism: Indicator indicator (assembly GCF_027791375.1). Taxonomy (NCBI): domain Eukaryota; kingdom Metazoa; phylum Chordata; class Aves; order Piciformes; family Indicatoridae; genus Indicator; species Indicator indicator. Next base: position 656,128 of record NC_072030.1, read on the forward strand.
ATCCCTATTTAGGTTTTCAGACACACAAAATGAATACTAGGTAACTTGGTTTTCTTTTTCGGAAAAATAACTGTATCTTTTCGGTTGATGTAATCAGGGCAGATCTGGGGGATTTCTTGAACCTTTATGGAAGCAGTCTGGGAAAATGGCAATTTGTGAGTAGCTTCCAGCTTGGAAGTGGTGTTGCACAGGAAACTGGGGCCTAGAGCTCGGTGCCAGCACATGCTTGTGCTGTGGAACAGGTTGTGAATAGACCTGTTAATGGACCCATTCCTAGCTTAGAGCTGCTCTTCACTTTGGAGCCATCAGCCATTTGAAGTGCTTCAAAGACAGAAGGCAGCACTGGGGACTTGTCTGGTTTTTTACCTGCCTGGGTGCTTTTGTTTTTAACTTCCTTTTGACAGCACAAGAAAGATGTAGTTCTTCTCCAGACTAAGCAACCCCAGGTCCCTCAGCTGCTCCTCCCCAGCCCTGTCCTCCAAACCATTCCTCAGCTTTGTTGCCTTTCTCTGGACCTGCTCCAGCCTCTCAGTGTCCTTCTAGGAGTGAGGGGCCCAAAACTGAACCCAGCGCTCAAGCTGTGGCCTCAGCAGTGCCCAGCCCAGGGGCACCATCCCTGCCCTGCTCCTGCTGCCCACATCATTGCTGATCCAGGCCAGGCTGCTGGTGGCCTTCTTGCTCAACTGGGCACTGCTGCCTCATCTTCAGCTGCTGTCACCTAACACCCCCAGGTCCTTTTCCACCAGGCAGTTTCCAGCCACTCTGCCCCCAGCCTGGAGTCTTCCTGGGGTTGTTGTGACTCAAGTGCAGCACCCAGCACTTAGCCTTGCTGAACCTCAAAAAGCTGACCTCAGCCTGGCCAGATCCCTTTGCAGAGGCTTCCTACCCTCCAGCAGCTCAACACCCCTGCCTAATTTAGTGTCATCTACAAACTTTGTGAGGGAGCCTCCGTCTCCTCATGCAGATCACTGAAAAAGATATTGAAGAGAACTGGCCCCAGGACTCAGCCCTGGGGAACACCACTGGTGACCAGCCACCAGCTGGAATTAACTCCATTCTCCACCATTCTGTGGGCCTGGACATCAGCCTGTTTTAAATTCAGCAAAGCCTTTACCCATCCAAGCCATGAGCAGCCAGGTTCTCCAGGAGGGTGCTGTGGGGTGCTGTGTAGAATGCCTTGCTGAAGCACAGGTAAACAACACCCACAGCCTGTGCCTCATCCACTGAGCAGGTCACCTTGCTGTGCAGTAATAAGAGCTGGGGTTTCCAGGCAGGACACCAAGGGAAACAGGCTGCTCAGCCCTCCAGGCTGTTGCTCTGGCTGTCTTTAAAGAGAAGTCTGCCTGTGCAGCATGGGCACATAAGTAGCATATCAGTGAAGGAGGTTTTTGGTGGTGTGTGACAAGGTGATTGCTTCAGCAGTGCCTGCTGGATTTATTGGTGGTGTGGTGTGACATAAGTGCTTGCTGGTACAACCTGACAGCCTGGGTTGCAGGGCAAATTGAAGCAGGGTAAGTGCAAGACTTACCCCAAAGAGTCTGTTGGTTTTGTTGGAGAGTGCCACATCCATCTTTAAAAGGATGTTCCTGTTCCCTCTTGCCTTGGTTGCACTATCAGGGTGTGCCCAGGGCAGTGGCTAGGTTGATGTCCTCCCAGTTAGTTCAGAGGGGCTTTGTGTTTCCAACAGTTCATCCCTCTGGAGCTCTGTGCTCAGCTGAGTTGCATGGATGGGAGTCTGCAGGTGAGTTGTTAGGCTGTTACCTGGGAGTCATTGTCTAATGGCTGGAGAAGCTACTTTCTTAAAAGTTGTTTTCTGCTGATAACTTTTCAACACCCAAAATACTGAGTCAAAAGGCTGCACAGACTCTGTCTTAATGTGTTTCACAGAATCACACAGTGGTAGGGGTGGGAAGGGACCTCCAGAGACCATCCAGTCCAACCCCCTACCAGAGCAGAGTCACCCAGGGCAGGGCACACAGGAACACAGCCAGGTTGGATTTGAAAGTCTTCAGAGAAGGAGACTCCACAGCCTCTGTGGGCAGCCTGCTCCAGGGCTCCAGCACCCTCACACCAAAGAAGTTTCTCCTCATCTTGAGGTGTAACCTCTTGGGTTCTAGCTTATATCCATTATTTGTCCTATTACTGTGTGCCACTGAAAAGAGCCTGGCCCCCTCCTCCTGACACCCACCCCTCAGGTGTTTGTAGACATTGATCAGATCCCCTCTCAGCCTTCTTTTCTCCAGACTCAACAGTCCCAGGTCTCTCAGCCTTTGCTCATATCAGAGATGTTCCAATCCCTTAATCCTCCTGGTAGCTCTCTATTGCACTCCCTCCAGCAGGTCCCTGTTTTTCTTGGACACAGCATTCCACATGTGGTCTCACCAGGGCAGAGTAGAAGAGGAGGAGAACCTCCCTGGGTCTGCTGGACACACTTTTACTAATGGACTCCTCAGACTTGAAGGATAGCTACAGGCAGCCCTCAGGGGCAGTGGTTAATAATCTTGGAGCACTGTGGGAAGTATTTAGGGTGAGGCTTACAGCCTCTACCAGAAACATCACCTGGCCTCTTCAGTAGTGTCCTATTGAGAGAAAGTTTCTGTTCTTGTAGTGAATTAAAATAAAGGCATCAGCAGAGTTCTTGTTTTGGTGCAGTGCTGACATCTGCTTCTTTCTGTGGCTGTGACAGTTAGATCATCTTCCTTCCATCTACTAAGCTGTAAATTTTCTGGAGCTCCTGAGATCTGTAACTGTTGTCTGGCTTTCAGGGAAGGGGGAGGGACAGCAAGTGTGAAAAGACTCCAGATACCAGCTGTCAGTACCCAGATAGATGGTTGGAGTAGAGAGAAAGATAACAGCCTGTGCTGGGACATCTTCTGCCTCAGCTTGGGGAAGTCATGAGAGTCACATTGTTTGTGCATGGAGATGCAAGCAAACATCTTCTGTTGTTGCCTTCTCCTGGTTTAGTTGGGGATAGGCTGTGGCAATGACTCTGTCCCCATCCTGCTTTGCTGGGGGAAGCACAGAAGAGGTTTGTATCTTTGCAGCTAGTAGCCCACTGTAGGTAGATGACCACTTAATTAAGTTGTGCTTTACCTAACTTTGGAGGCTGAGTCTGTGGTTTTGTTTCTCTTAAGTGTCTTCTGTATAAGCCCTTTCTGAGCAGCATTCCTTCCTTTGGGTGAAGAATTTGGAAAGCCCTTTTGTATTGCCAAGAATGTACTGATCAGAGGGAAAAAATCCTCATAACAGTCAGTAAAGTGCCTTAATAATCATTGGAACATCCTTGTTTGCTGTCTTCTTTGTACTGAGTGAGTGATCTTACAGCAGAGTGATGAGAAGAACAGGATTGTTTTTCTTTTTCTTTTCTTTTCCTTTTTTTTTTTCCCTGGGGACCATAACTATAAATGCAGTTTCTGAATGCCCTCTGTCTTGGGAGCTGGGCTGTTAGCTCTGTAAGCTGTCATGTCAGTAACATCTGGCAGAGCTGAAGGCTGCTTTTCAAAAGATTACAGTTGAATCCCCCAATGAATTTGTCCAGTGTTCTGAGATGTCTTCTTGTCACCAGGAATTTGATGGGTGGCATGAAATGGAGCTGTGGAAATGTCTTCAGTGACTTCACCTAAAAGCAGTTTTTTTTCCTCCTCTGTGATTTGCAGAAGGCAGCAAGTCATTTTCAGAGCTTCTGGCCTGCTTTACAAGCCCTGTGGTCATTCTTTCATTCAGTTGATAGCTCTTGACAAAATAGCAGGTTGGCAGTTAATAAAAAGGCCATGGCTTGTGTCGGGAAGTGCAATCTTCTCAAGTATAGCTGTTCCAAGAGCTTTAGGTTCTTCTTGTACAAATCCTGTTTTATCAGACCTTTTTTTTTCAGTGACAAAGACTTTCTGGTTGGGAGATTCCCTTAGTCTCACATGCCTGTCCTTTTTGTCAAAAGAAATCTGATTTTGCAAGCTGTTGCTTCCTGGCTTGAAGGCTGCCTGACACCAGAGCTGCAAAGTGACCCTTGTAAAGAGCCAGGTGAGCTCTGGCTGCTCTTCCCCTCTCTTACTTGCAGCTCCCAGGAGACTTTCTGGTGGCCTTCCAGGATGTGAAGGGGGCTACAAGAAATCTGGGGAGGGACTTTTGAAGGTGTAAGGGAGTGATAGGAGGCGGGGGGATGGAGCAAAACTAGAAGTGGGGAGATTGAGTTTGAATGTTAGGAAGAAGTTCTTCCCCATGAGGGTGGTGAGAGACTGGCACAGGTTGCCCAGGGAGGTGGTAGAAGCCTCATCCCTGGAGGTTTTTGCAGCCAGGCTGGATGTGGCTGTGAGCAACCTGCTGTGGTGTGAGGTGTCCCTGCCCATGGCAGGGGGTTGGAACTGGCTGAGCCTTGAGGTCCCTTCCAGCCCTAACAATTCTGTGATGCTGTGGCACTTCCTAGCTGAGCACTGGCTGGTGAGGTCACACACCTTGGGCTCTGAGCCACTCCTCATCATTCTGCACACAAATGTGTTGGGGTTTATGTCTGGAGCCAGGCTTCTGATCACACTGCTGCTCTTGGCACCACTGCTTCCTGCTTCCCAAAGCACCAGCAGCATCCTAGGGAGGACTGAGAGTAGTTCAATGGCTTTCCAAGTTTGCAACTGCTCTAGGAAGTCAGGTGCATTGTAGTCTGTCTTGGAAGAATCTAGGGCTGTCTCCTGGCTCCCAGTTAAGGTCCAAACTGCTCTGCACTGGTGGTAGTGCACTGGTGGCAGTGCACTGGTAGCTTGTCTGATAAGGTGAGAGTGAAGGCCTAAGCTTTAAGAGCTAATGTGTTTTCCATAGCAAACATCACGTCTGGGGAGTTGCTTTCTGTCAGTAATGCACCAAGAGCAAGTCCTGGCCATGGTGTAAACCATCAGTCATTCCTGTGTGTGACAGGGGATGGCACTTTTGTCCCTTGGAGTCACTGTTGTGCAATAACGAGACAAAAGGCAAAGCAGTTCCATATCAGCCTGGAGAAGAGGTGGGTTTGGACAAGGGCTTGGGGTGTCAGGATGAGGGACAATGGCTTTGAGCTGGGAGAGGGGAGATTGAGAGTGGAGAGGAGGAAGAAATTGTTGAGAGGGAGGGTGGGGAGAGACTGGCACAGGTTGCCCAGGGAGGCTGTGGCTGCCTCCTGCCTGGAGGTGTTGCAGGCCAGGCTGGATGAGGCCCTGAGCAAGCTGGGCTGGTGGGAGGTGTCCCTGCCCATGGCAGGGGGTTGGAACTGAATGAGCTTTAAACTCCCTTCCAACCCAACCCATTCTGTGAATCTATGGATCACTTCATTCATTGGTCTGTGCTGAGTCTTCTCTGTGCTCCTTAGCTCATTTCAGTGTAATAATTGAAGGTATCTTGAATGGAGTTTGGAGTTAGAACAAGTTTGATGGCTTCTGCTGCACAGCCTTATGTGGCTGTGGATGTTTAGTTCAGCTGCAGTGCTGTGGAGATCCTGGATTAGAGGTAGGCAGCTCTTCTCTGGTGGCATGGTGGTTAAGAATGAAGGTTCTTCATTCTTCAGGCCTCAGGGTCTGTGTACATCCCAAAGTAATTCTGTTTGCCTTCCATGTAAAAGCTGCTTTCTCTAACTGTTTTTTTTTCCTTTTTTTTTTTTTTTTTAAGTTTTCTGATAAGTCATAGAATCACAGAATGGGTTGGGTTGGAAAGGACCTCAAAGCTCATCCAGCCCCAACCCCCTGCCATGGGCAGGGACACCTCCCACCAGCCCAGCTTGCTCAGGGCCTCATCCAGCCTGGCCTGGAGCACCTCCAGGCAGGAGGCAGCCACAGCCTCCCTGGGCAACCTGTGCCAGTCTCTCCCCACCCTCCCTCTCAACAATTTCTTCCTCCTCTCCACTCTCAATCTCCCCTCTCCCAGCTCCAAGCCATTGTCCCTCATCCTGGCACTCCCAGCCCTTGTCCCAAGTCCCTCCCCAGCTCTCCTGGAGCCCCTTCAGGTACTGGAAGGCTCCCTGGTCTCCCCAGAGCCTTCTTTTGGTACCTGCTAAATGAATCTTCCTGTGTGGAGTGCCAGAGTAGGAATGAATGGAAGTGCTGAGGAGGATTTTTGTGTCCCCCATGTCTATTTAATAAAAACATTCATTCTCTATCCCTCCTGAGGGGAGGGAAATGCTGTGCCTGTCAGATCTGTCTTCAGTCCCAGGCTGGAGGTTTGGCCACGCTGATGTGTGTGCAGCCTCAGCCCAAGCAGTTCAAGCGGCATGAATTGCTTTCTTCATTCCAAATACTGGTTTGAACTTTGACCCTTAAAGATCCTGGGGCCTTCCAGCCTTGCTGTCCAGCTTCTGTGCTGAATCTCTGCTATCAGCTCAACAGCAACTTGCTGTCTTTACGTAGCCCCTTCAGGAAAAATATCATCCAGGCAAAGTTCCTGTGGTTGAGGGGCTGCTGGGATGCTGTGTTTTGATAAGGCACTCCTCTTGATGTCCTTTGGTCAGAAGATAAGAAATAGGTTGAAAATTGTGACCACGTGCTGGGATGCTGGCTGGAGTTCCATGCTGGATCTCTTGTAGGGTCAGTGTCTCCTTGTTCAAACTCACTGCTCTCAGTGACTGAGACTGAGCAAGGTCCTGTGCTCCTGAACTTACCAGAAACTCTCCTTTAACTTCCTTTATAGGCAATCTGACCTTTGGCTTTATACCTTGGAGTTTCAAGATTAAGTGTTCCTGAGGTAAGAGAAATTTGAGAGAGAAAGAGCTTTGCTTGCCCAAGCCATTTCCTTATATCTTTGGTTGGAGCACCTCAGTTTGCCTTTTTTTGGGATAAGGTCATCTTTCAGCTCATTTTAAAGTTGCAATAGCTGCAGCTGGTTTGGATCTTCTGGCCTAAGGAAAAAGGAAGATTTCCTAGCAAAGGGTGAAAGGTTTTGCTGTGCAGGTTGTCAGGAGGAAGGGTGGTTGTTACTTCTGTAAAAATGCCACCACAACTGAGTGTTTCATTCTTAGCTAACTTGCTACAACAAATTGTTTGGGGCAGACTCCTTGCTCTGTGAGCTCTGTGAGACCTGACCCCTGGAGATGTTGGAAGGGTGGGTAAGGACTCTGTGCCTGTGAGCAGATTCAACCCCCAGTGTGTCTTCTTCAGTTTGCAGGATGGAGTCTGATAAAGGCCAGAGGTCTGCCTAAGCAATTCTGACTTGAATGCCTCTCTGTTTCGAGGCTGGGCTGGCTCCTTGGTTTTTTGGCTTCCTTGTGTTCTGTCTCTGTTGCTCTTCTTAGGGCTGCCCTCATGGCTGGGGATAAAGATGTGCAGGGCTGGAGCCAGGCTCTGCTCAGGGATGGCCAAGGACAGCACAAGAGGCACTGGGGGTGAGCTGGAGCAGAGGAGGTGCCACAGGAACAGGAGGGAAAACTTTGTCCCTGTGAGGGTGCCAGAGCCTGGAGCAGGCTGCCCAGAGAGGTTGTGGAGTCTCCTTCTCTGGAGATTTTCCACATCCCTGGATGTGTTCCTGTGTTCCTGGCAGGGAGGTGGGACTGGATGATCTCTGGAGGTCCCCTCCATCCCCTCCAATTCTGTGATTCTGAGCTAGTCTCCTATTTTACTGACAGTTGAAAGCCAGTGTCTTTGGCTCAGCTAATACACATTGAGCTGGGGAGTCTTTTCAGACTCTCTTCATGGTGCTGCTCAAAACCAGTCATTAGACTCTTCCAGGAGATGTGTAGATTGGATTTTTTGGTTATGTTTTTAATGCTGAGTGTAAAGGAGAATGCCCTGTGACACCAAAGTGATAATATTTAAGGTTGCTTCTCAAACCTTAGCATTTTGGTAGGTAGTGCTGAGGAAGACTAAGGAGTAAACCGCTGCTTCATGATATTCCTGGGAGGAGCCAAGAATCTATCAATAAACTCCTGTCCAGGGCTGCACCCAGAGGAGTGTGGCCAGCAGGGCAAGAGAGGGGATTCTGCTCCTCTCTGGTGAGAACCCACCTCAAACACTGCATCCAGTTCTGGTATCCCATCATGAGAAGGACATGGAACTGTTGGAGTGGGTCCAGAGGGGTTCAGAAGTGCAATCCCAGGCCTGGAGCACCTCTGCTATGAGGACAGGCTGAGGGAACTGGGAGTGTTCAGCCTGGAGAAGGCTCTAGGGGATCTTAGAGCTGCCTTCCAGTACCTGAAAGGATCCTGCAGGAAGGCTGCAGAGAGACTTCTGCTGCGGGGGTCTGGAGCCAGACCAAGGGGGAATGGCTTGAAGCTGAGGCAGAGCAGGGTTAGAGTGGAGCTGAGGAAGTTCTTCAGTGGGAGGGTGGTGAGACTCTGGAACAGCTTATGGGTGCCCCCTGCCTGGAGGTGTTCAAGGCCACCTTAGATGAGGCCTTGGGCACCCAACTCTAGTTGAGAGGTGTCCCTGCCCATGGCAAGGGGTTGGTGTAAACGATCTCTGATGTCCCTGCCATCCTACCCTGTTCCAGGCTTTCTTGGCATGTTAGCTAAATTGGCTTCTTCAGTGCCTCCAGTCAGAAGTTACCTCTTAAAGCAGATACGGAGGTACTCTGTGAAAGTACAGAAGGTTTTGTGAGGAGCCTGGGTTGTGGTGCAGACTTAGCTCATAAATCTCTCGTGCTCTCAGTGCAGCTTATGGCTGCCAAGCTGTGAAGAACTCCCTGACTCGGGCAAGGGTGCAGAGCATGGCTGTGTTTCATTGATTTGGGAACCTTGCAGTGGAATGCATTTCATCATCATGTATCCAGTTTTGGGCTCCCCAGTTCCAGAAAGACAGGGATCTGCTGGAGAGGATCCAGTGAAGAGCTACAAGGATGATAAAGGGACTTGAACATCTCTCCTATGAAGAGAGACTGAGGGCCCTGGGACTGTTGAGTCTGGAGAAGAGAAGGCTGAGAGGGGATCTGATCAATGTCTATCAATATCTGAGGGGTGGGGCTCAGGAGGAAGGGGACAGGGTGTTTTCAGGGGCATCTGGTGATAGGACAAGGAATAATGGATATAAGCTAGAACCCAGAAGGTTCCACCTCAGCATGAGGAGAAACTTCTTTGGTGTGAGGCTGCAGGAGCCTGGAGCAGGCTGCCCAGAGAGGTGCTGGAGTCTCCTTCTCTTGAGACTTTCAAAACCTACCTGGCTGTGTTCCTGTGTGCCCTGCCCTGGGTGCCCCTGCTCTGGCAGGAGGGGTTGGACTGGATGATCTCTGGGGGTTGCTTCCAACCCCTACCATTGTGTGATTCTGTGATGTTGGTTTCCAGCATACTTCCATGTCCTTGTGGACGCTTCTTGCTTGCTTGGGTTCCTCTTTATCTTTTCTTGTGGTCTCTGTCTTGTCACCATGTCAGCAATATCAGTGCAGAGTTTTGGTAGAGGTACTGCAGGAGGTTCTTGCTATTCATTTTTGAAGCCTTAGGTGCTGAGAGTTGTGTTCTTTGGAAAACTTGGTTCAGGTTTCGGGGCATGTGACATCCATCTGACCGTTCAAAGTTTTGGCCTTTTTATGATCTCTTCACTCTCTTCCTGCTCCCAGCTTTCTTCTTACCCTTTTCAGGAGCTGGACATAGAGTAAAACTATGCTGTGTCTCAGGAATGATACAACATCAGTTACTGCTGGACACTTAGAGGAGTTCCACCAGCAGTGTTCAATGCCCAAGGCAAGAGCCTGGAGAAACATCTGCTGAATGTCATCTGTGGAGTCTGCAGATGACTTCCAAAGGCTTGGGGCCAAGGTTCTGAGCTCCCTAAGGTAGTTGGATAGCCAGCCCCTGAGAAGGGTGTGTTGTGAGAGACTGGAGCTGTGAGATGTGCTTAGACTGCTAGAAAGTGTAGGTTCTTTTCCTGTAGGCTTTGAGAGCTGCTCTTCAAGCTTAGCATCTGTCCTGCCTTTTTTACCTTTGTTTTTCACCACTGATCATAGATGACTCTGCACTCAGCAGGGACATCCTCCACTAGATCAGGTTGCCCAGAGCCCTGTCCAGCCTCACCTTCAATATCTGCAGGGATGGGACCCCAACCACCTCCCTGGGCAGCCTATTCAGTGTTGCAGCAATCTCCTGGTGCATAACCTTTTAAACTCCCTGCCTGCCTGAGGAAGCTCTCTGAGTATTGACTCTCAGATCTGGGAGAACCCTTTCTGTTCAGGAGAAAACAGGGAGCTACTCTTCTTGTATCTGCCTGACAAGTTGAAGGAGACTCTGCTGTGCTACAGAGCAAAAATAACCAGCATGTGATAATGCCAAAGAAGTTTGCTGTTCTCCCATGGTGAGGTCTCAGCAGCTTGTTGGCTTTTTGGGGAGATGGGATAAGGATCTTTTTTACTAAAAAGCTTGATTTAAAACTTCTTGGCATAGCACATGCCTTGTTCAGTGAGCATGTCTGTCTTGACTGGCTACTGCTGTCTTGTCTGATGCTATCCCAGACTCACCCAAAGAGTGGCTGTCAGTGGATCCATGGCTAAGTGGAGGCCAGTGACAAGTGGAGTCCCTCAGGGATCAGTACTGGACTAGTCATGTTTAACATCTGTGTTGGCTACATGGAGAGTGGCACTGAGGCAACCTCAGCACCAAGCTGTGAGGTGCTGCTGACAGCTGGAGAGAAGGGATCCATCCTGAGGGACCTGGACAGGCTGCAGAGCTGGGCACAAGCCAGACTCAGGAGGTTCAACAAGACCAAGGGCAAGGTCCTGCAGCTGGGTCAGGGCCATCCCAGGCACAGATACAGGCTGGGCAGGGACTGGCTTGAGAGCAGCCCTGAAGAAAAGGCCTTGGGGGTGCTGGGGGAGGAGAAGCTCCCCAGGAGCCAACAGTGAGCACTTGCAGCCCAGAGAGCCAAGCAGAGCCTGGGCTGCAGCAGGAGAAGTGTGGCCAGCAGGGCCAGGGAGGGGATTCTCCCCCTCTGCTCCACTCTGCTGAGACCACTCCTGGAGCTCTGTGTCCAGTTCTGGAGCCACTGTTCCAGGAAGGATCTGGAGGTGCTGGAAGGTGTCCAGAGAAGGGCCATGAGGAGGAGCAGAGGGCTGGAGCTGCTCTGCTCTGGAGACAGCCTGAGAGAGTTGGGGTTGTGCAGGCTGGAGAGGAGAAAGCTCCCAGGAGACCTTCTTGTGGCCTTCCAGGATCTGAAGGGGGCTCCAAGAAAGCTGGGGAGGGACTTTTGAGGGTGTCAGGGAGGGATAGGACTGGGGGGGATGGAGCAAAACTAGAAGTGGGGAGATTGAGATTGGCTGTTAGGAAGAAGTTGTTCCCCATGAGGGTGGTGAGAGACTGGCAGAGGTTGCCCAGGGAGGTGGTGGAAGCCTCATCCCTGGAGGGTTTTGCAGCCAGGCTGGATGTGGCTGTGAGCAACCTGCTGTGGTGTGAGGTGTCCCTGCCCATGGCAGGGGGTTGGAACTGGCTGAGCCTTGAGGTCCCTTCCAGCCCTGACAGTTCTGTGATTCTGTGTCTTCTCAGAGTGGTTCCCTGTACCTTCTGAAAGCTTACAGGTTAATGCTGGTTGTTTTTGCCATATTCAGGAAGATCTAAAAGATCTCTTATAGTTATTCTAGTCCAGGGAAGGTTTTCAGATGGAAATAGGTAAAAGCAGCAGCATGGAACCCTGGTAACCTGCACTGCTGCTGGAAGTGGTGCTGCTGGGGGGAGTCTTGATTCTAACAGGAGCACAGACAGCATTTTACTTATATTGGAGGAAGGTGAATCCTTATCAATATTGGTTGTTTCTGATTGAACTTGTAACTGTTTTACAAGGTGAAATCAAGTTGGGACATGAAACACTTCAGGTATTTTATTTCCTTCATAAAAATTGCATAGAAACAACAAATCTTACTTGGCATCTCAAAAGAAGTTACTTGCAACATCCAGTGTTCCCCTCCCTGGAGGTGTTGAAGTCCAGGCTGGATGAGGCCTTGAGCAACCTGGGCTGGTGGGAGGTGTCCCTGCCCATGGCAGGGGGTTGGAATTGGATGATCTTTGAGGTCCCTTCCAAGCCAACCCATTCTGTGAGTTCCCAGGGTGTGTCATACACCTGGAGGTACACACACCCCAGCCCTGCCCCAGAGCAGAGCCTGTGTGGCTATGTGCTCAGCCCAAGGCATGTGATAGATTTGGGATCATCTCTAACTCAGGTCTGCTTTCTTTGGATGGTTTTGCAGCTAAAAATGCAGCTCCTGCTTCTTGCAGTCCTGGAGGGGTTTTCCATAAGCAGATAGCAGTGATGGTTTTGCTTAAATCTCAAACAGTGGGAAGAAGGCAAAATTGTCTGCTAGTGTACAGGGATTTAATTTCATGTTTCATCCACTCCAAATTTTCAGCACCCTATTTCCTGTAACAGATATTCTGGGGGGGAATTCTTCTGTTTGCATTAACTTGAGAAACATCAGTCCTCCACAGATGCAGTATCTGGGCTGTGTGTTACCATTCCTCCATGCTTTTTGTGCAGCAGTCATTAGGAGCTGGTTTGTAGGAGTGCAGATGTTAGGTTTGCAATCTACACAAACCCATACAGTGGATTTGTCAAGAGAATAAAGATTTAGGTTGAGCAAAACTTGGTTTGAAATCAGCTCTTGAAGACAGTTGCAGGTTTTCTCTGCTCTGAAATGCCTTACTCAGGCTTTGCAGTTGCACAATTTGATTTGGTTTTACCAGCAGTGTGAGATTGTAGAGGGCTTCCAATCACACTGTCCAGCCCAGCTGCAGAGCCATAGATCCCTCCAGACCAGTGCTAACTGGGGAAGCTTCCAGCACCCAGTTCATTGGCTGCAATTTTGTTTGCCCATTCATTTGTAATGATAATAAATGGATTGGGAAGGGAAGGCCAGGAACACTTTTTATTGTGTTAGCTCTTCAGCTGCTCTGTTCCAAGTGAGAGGTGTTGAGAACAGTGAAATATTTTTCAGTGCAGATTAATCTTTGATATCAGAGATTTGGTTTATAAACAAGTGGAGAATTTGAATGGTGCTAGTGCTTGGCTTGACCTCTCCTTTCCCCTCAGGAAAGCAGGGGGTACCCTTAGTTCAAGAGGGACAGGGAGCTACTAGAGAGAGTCCAGCACAGAGCCACAAAGATGATTCAGGGAGTGGAACATCTTCCTTAGGAGAGCCTGAGGGAGCTGAGGGCTCTGTAGCTTGGAGAGGAGGAGCCTGAGAGGTGACCTCATTGCTGGTGATGAAGATGTGCAGGGTGAGTGCCCAGAGGCTGGAGCCAGGCTCTGCTGGGTGATGCCCAATGCCAGCACAAGGGGCAGTGGTGGGAGCTGAGGCATAGGAAGTTCCATGGGAACAGGAGGAAGAATTTTTTTCACTGTGAGGGTGACAGAACACTGGACCAGGCTGCCCGGAGGGGCTGTGGTTTCTCCTTCTCTGGAGATACTCAAAACCCACCTGAATGTGTTCCTGTGTGACCTGCTGTAGGTGATCCTGCCCTGGCAGGGGGGTTGGACTGGATGAGCTTTGGAGGCCCCTTCCAGCCCCTAACACTCTGTGACTCTGTGTGATTCAGCACCAGTTTGGCTGCACAGTGGCCAGTTCGTTGATGCTAGGGTGCTGTGGGGAGGGCTTGAGAATGGCGGCGGGTGGACTTGCAACAGCTGTATTCTGTGTTTCAGGTTCCGGCCCATTAAAGGGAGGCAAGAAGAACTCAAAGAGGTGATCGAACGCTTTAAGAAAGATGAGCACTTAGAAAAAGCCTTCAAGTCCTTGACGTCAGGTGACTGGGCCCGGCACTATTTTCTTAACAAGAACAAAATGCAGGAAAGGTTGTTCAAGGAACATGTAGGTGTATTTGTAATTAATGTGCTTCTTTTTCAGATGGTTGAAAGGCTGAGAAAATGTCAGCAATTCTTAGGAATGGAGCAGGAGGAGAGTAATCCACTGCTCTCTGCTGTGGTGTTTGACTGCTTGGTAACACAAACTGCCTCTGCTTTGGGAAATTCAACTTTCTTCCCCCTTCCTCCTCTTTTTCTTTCTTTTTTTTTTTTTTTAAAGCAACTTACCATTGCTTTTTATTTAGAGGACATGGAGAAAGGAAAACACATTTGCCCCTTGTCCTGGTAGCTTCAATCATAAGCAGAACAGAGAAGACTTCCTCCTTCTGGGAGACAAGAGTTGAGAGGATTCACAGATTGCATTGGGCTGGAAGGGAGCCTCCAAGGGCATCTTGATCAAGCCCCTGCAGGCAGCAGGGACACCTCCAGCTTGAGCAGGCTGTCCAGGGACACACAAAGTCAGATCTGGAGTGCCTCCATCCCTGGAGCTCCATCCCTCTTGAGTGGCTCCATCCCTCAACCACCTCCCTGGGCAACCTGTTCCAGTGTTTCACCACTCTCATTGTAAAGAATTTCCTCCTAATGTCCAAAGAACTTCTTCCTTATGTCCAAGGACTTCTTCCATTCTTTGGAAGGAGTTCCTTCCTGTTTTATTGTTTGGGTTTTTTTCTTTGTTTTGTGCCCTTTGAAAATTATTTTTTACTTGCAGCTATTGTAAATCAAAAGGTGTGGCAAAGAAAGGTAAAAACAAGGGAGGAGGAGCCTTGCTACCTCAAAACAGCTTCATTTTTAGGGGCATAGGGGCTTTATGTGGGAGCGTTAAGTCCTCTTCCTCCCTTTGCCACACTATAAATCCATTTTGCGTCCAGCATGAAGGCTGTGGACTCTCCAAGTGGCAAGGAAATGGTGGTGTTTTTGTAGGGAAAAAGAACGTCAGGAATGAGAGCATTGTTTTCAGATAAAACCAAAAGGAATTTGGCCTACTTTAAAGTGCAGCAAATCTAGCAGTGTAGAGGAAAAAAAAATAAAGTAGGCAGCAAACTCTGCTTTCCTAAAGTGTTTTTTTTTGGTTTATTTTTTGAGTAACACAGCCACACTTGAACCAAAAAAGAATTGGCCTAGCAGCTGGATTGGTCATGGCAGTAATATCTTTGTGACAACTGGAAAGGATAAAATTTGGTGCTGTAGGTGGTTAGGTCTGAGAAGTAAAGAGCTGAGAATTGTTGAATGCCAACTGCTCCTTTGAGGAGGAATTATCCATTATCTCCTTTAAGGAGAAATGATCCCTTTTCTTGAGTTGTCTCAATTTTGTACCCTGTGAAGTATCTTTAATTCTTTTAACTCTGGCCCACCTGAGGATCCCTGCAAGCCAGGCTAAAGAAATAGCTGAAGATACAATGTGTGTAGCTCCAAAGGACAACAGAAGAGCATTTCAGCAAACCACATCCCATTGCAATAATCACTTTGCTTTGGGTTGGAAGGGACCTCTGGAGATACCTGGTCTGATCCCCCTGCAGTCAGCAGGGACATCCTCCACTAGAGGCCTTGTCAAACCTGACTCCAGGGATGGGGCCTCAACTACCTCCCTGGGCAACCTCTTTCAGTGTTCCACCACCCACATGGTAAAGAATCCACCTGGAAATTGTGCTCCTGAGCAAGCTGCTGTGGGTGCCCTGCTTTAGCAGGGGGGTTGGACTGGATGATCTCCAGAGGTCCCTTCCAGCCCCCACCAAGCTGGAATTCCGCGATTCTGTTGTGTATTTTTATGTGAGATTTTTTGTGCAGTTCGCTGATTTCCATTTTATCTAAGGTTCCTCACTGCTTTTGTCTTGCCTGTAACAGAGCAGTGCTGTCCTCTTCCCTTGCAGGTATTTATTTATTTACGAATGTTTGCAACTGACAGTGGGTTTGAGATCCTGCCCTGTAACCGCTACTCCTCAGAGCAGAACGGAGCCAAGATTGTTGCAACAAAGGAGTGGTAAGAAAGGAGTTCATTGCAGTCAGTTATTTTCATGGGATCACAGAATGGGTTGGTTTGGAAGGGACCTCAAAGCTCATCCAGCCCCAACCCCCTGCCATGGGCAGGGACACCTCCCACCAGCCCAGCTTGCTCAGGGCCTCATCCAGCCTGGCCTTCAACACCTCCAGGCAGGAGGCAGCCACAGCCTCTCAGGGCTATACCAGTGTCTCCCCAGGCTCACTGACAAGAATTTCTTCCTCATCTCCAGTCTCAATCTCCCCTCTTTCAGTTTAAATCTCTCTCATCCTATCACAAGCCCTTGTAAGTCACTTGTCTCTCCTCTTATTTCTTCACTCTTCTGCACTTTGTAGCTTAGTTACTAACCAGCTGCCAGCAATGTTTCTGTAGCTGTCAGCAGCTGGACCACAAGGTGTGTAAGAAAAATCCAGTCTTGCTCTAGTCCCACCTGCTGACAAGCAGCATTTCTGCAAGAGCCCTGGTTGGGGAGCATGTGGATAGTGTGAATTGTGAGATGCCTGCTAGGTGCTGTGAGCAGAGCAGCAGCACCTGGTTAGATCCCAGGGGGAGGCCAAGGCACAAGGTGTTTGTTGAGGAGGAAGCAGCAAGGAGGAAGGTGAATCCAAACCAAGTAAATGAGTTACTAATGCATAAATGCAGCTGTAAAATACTGTGTCAGACTTTTCCCTGAGAGTTAGACAGAGTGAGAGCACGAGGAGCTTCCTTAGAATTATTTCTGCTGCAGGCAAACTCCAGCATCTGCTCTGCTGGCCAGTTGTGTGCTGTAGGATTTCAGCTGTCCTTGTGACCCCCCACTTTTACTGCCCCTTGGAACTGGAGGTGTTGTGAGTGGCTTTGTGTGACACAGAACACAAAAGTAGTGCTTTTATAATAATGATCAGTGTCAGACCTGAAGGAATTTCTTCCTAATACCTAGTAATTCCTAATAATGATTGCTCTCACCCACTGTGTGGAGTACCTCCCTCCCAGTGCCTCCCAACACATGACATCTTGCAGAAATCCATCTGTGAATATCTGAGAATTCAGCATTGCACAACAAGTGTCCAGAACCTTAAATTCCAGTGATGAAACCTGAGGGGATTTTAACTGTTTGTAAATAACAAACATTTGAAAGAACAACTTGGTCAGAATTTGCAATGAAAAACAGAAAAAAAAAAATCTGCTCCCAGTAAAGTTGTTGAGGTGTTTGCTTTGCACAGAAACTCTTCGTGTTTCCCATTTCCTCCAGCTGACAAATTGCTGAATGTGTATTGGTTTTTTTTAGTGCAGGTTCATGTCAAAATTGTTTTTTTTTTCTTTGTGCAAAATGAGGATCATTAACTTTTAGATGGGCTCCTTTTCCTTCTGTAACTAGTGGGAGGTGTCCCTGCCTGTGGCAGGGGGTTGGAACTGGATTGTCTTTAAGGTCTCTTCAAGCCAAAGCATTCTGTGAATCCATGAAAATCACATTTCAAATCTGGAGAAGGGAAAGGATGTCTGGGCAGTCTGTTGGGACCTGCAAGAAACCTGGGGAGGGACTTTGGATAAGGGCTGGGAGTACCAGGATGAGGGACAATGGCTTTGAGCTGAGAGAGGGGAGACTGAGAGTGGAGATGAGGAAGAAGTTCTTGGCAGCAGGGGTGGGGAAAGACTGGCATAGGCTGCCCAGGCAGGCTGTGGCTGCCTCCTGCCTGGAGGTGTTGAAGGCCAGGCTGGATGAGGCCCTGAGCAAGCTGGGCTGGTGGGAGGTGTCCCTGCCCATGGCAGGGGGTTGGAACTGGATGAGCTTTGAGGTCCCTTCCAACCCAACCCATTCTGTGACTCTATGAAGTTTTGTATTTAGATGTGTTGAAAATTAATTAACTTCTCATGCTCAAAATCTTGACTGACATGAGAGAGAACAAGACAGGAGAGCTGCTTCTCAGCCCCACCAGTATCTGGAAAACTACAGAGACTCCACAGTGAGGAGCTCTCAGCACTCTCTATAGGAGAATTTTGCACTTGGCTTCTTGCTTCTGTCCTTTGCAGAAATTGAGAATCTCCACATTTGTCTCAGAGTAATCTGGCCACGAGCTGGAGCTCAGTGCCTCTCAGCTGCTGTGTTTGTCATGGCAGGCTGGCTGGCTGTCACTGAGACATCATGGTTTCCCTGGGCTTCTTGGGCCTCGTGTCTGCATGGCAACCCCCCCAGATGGTCTGTTTCAAGGACCAGCTTTGATGCTGAGGAATGAGAGAGGAAAACATCTTGCATGAGTTCTGCCCTGCTTTTGAGTCAACACTAGACCTTTTTTCAGAAGCCATGGAGTTCTGAGCATCTAGCACATGGAATCATAGAACTGGTTTGGTTGGAGAAGACCTTTCAGATCATTCTCTAACCCTGCTGAAGCTGCTGCCAAACCAGGCCTCTCAGCACCACCTGTCTGCCTCTTTGAAACACCTCCAGGGGTGGGGATTCAACCACCTCCCTGAGCAGCCTGGTCCAGTCTTTCCAGAACCCTTTCAGTGAAGAAGCTGCTTCTAATATCCAAGCTGCTATTTTATCTGCCACTCCTCATCAGCCCTGTTCTCCAGACCCTTCCCCAGCTTTGGTGCTCTTTTGGACCTGCTCCAGCCCCTCAATGTCCTTCTGAGAGTGAGGGGCCCAGAACTGAACCCAGCACTCAAGCTGTGTCCTCCCCAGTACCCAGTCCAGGGGCACCATCCCTGCCCTGCTCCTTCTGCCCACACCATTGCTGCTCCAGGCCAGGCTGCTGGTGGCCTTCTTGCTCAACTGGGCACTCCTGGCTCATCTTCAGCTGCTGTCACCCAGCACCCCTGCAGGGCCTTCTCTGCTGGGCAGTTTCCAGCCACTCCACCCCAAGCCTGAAGCCTCCATGTGGTTGTTGTTACCCAAGTGCAGGACCCAGCACTTGGCCTTGTTGAACCTCATTCCCTTGGCCTCAGCACAATGATCCAACCTGGCCAGGTCCCTTTGCAGAGCTTTCCTACTGTCCAGCAGATCAACACTGCCACCCAGCAACTGCAAACTGACTGAGGGTGCCCAGATCCTTACTGAAGATACTAAACAGAAGTGGCTGCAGTGCTGAGCCCTGGGGGATGCTGTGTTTCCCTGGCCAAAGGAGGATGTGTAGGAAATGCAGAGGAGCAGCTGGAGGAAATGACAGTGACTTAAATGCAGATGGGAAGGGAGTGTGCACAAATGAAGAAAATCTTCAAATCTTCCTTTTGATTTGAACAGCTGCAGAAGCTGAACTCATCAGCTCTTGCAATTTCTCACTTGCAGTCACAGGGAATTTTAGGAACAATGGTGACAATGTAGTGCCAGGAGGGAGACAGAGAGAAGGGAGATTGAGCCTGGCTATGTAGTGCCAGGAGGGAGACTGGGAGAAGGGAGGTTAAGCCTGGCTATGTAGTGCCAAGATGAGGGACAATGGCTTTGAGCATGGAGAGGAGAGATTGAGACTGGAGACAAGGAAAAAACTCTTGAGAGTGAGGGGGGGAGACACTGGCACAGGTTTCCCAGGGAGGCTGTGGCTGCCTCCTGCCTGGAGATGTTCAGGGCCAGGCTGGATGAGGCCCTGAGCAAGCTGGGCTGGTGGGAGGTGTCCCTGCCCATGGCAGGGGGTTGGGGCTGGATGAGCTTTGAGGTCCCTTCCAACCCAACCCATTCCATGAATATCTGTCAGAACTGGTGTGATGGATTCTGTGCAGCAGCATGAAAGTATTCATTCCATGGCTGATAACAAGTCTGTTTAGGCTCTAATCCTGTCTCTATCTGAATGACAAGAGAGGTTTATAGGGCTGGGGAGATGGTTTCCAGAATACTTGCTGTTATTGAGCACCTTTCTCTCTCTGGCCTCTGTGCTCTGCTCTCTGCTGCTGCTGAAGGAAGCGGAACGATAAAATTGAGTTACTGGTGGGCTGCATCGCTGAGCTGTCAGAAATGGAGGAGAACATGCTGCTGAGGCACGGGGAGAATGACTTCAGTGTCATGTATTCCACCAGGAAAAACTGTGCCCAGCTCTGGCTTGGTCCTGCTGCCTTTATCAATCATGGTGAGTAGTGGGCATGGGAGCCTTGGTAAAGGGCGTGATGAGCTCTCCACAGAAACCTTGGGAGCTGAGCAGCACAGCAGCTTAGAGCAAATGGCTGCATCTGGCAGCCTGGATTACTGGAGGGCAAAATCCTGTTGGGCTTTTCCCAGGCCAGCTGATTGGCTGTGAACTGGGAAATTCACTAAAGGCTCTAGGAAGAGACTCCTGCTTCCTTCACGGAGTCTTTGGAACTGGCAGCTAAATTACTGGAGCATGCTGTGGGTTCCCTGGAATTGTTTGAACTTAGCCAAGAGCACCGTGAATTTCTTCCACCTCCTTTCCCCTTTTGCACAGAACTTTAACTGATTCTGTTGCGTTTCTGTGCTGAAGCAAAAGCAGTCAGGGTTTAAGGTGAATGCTGTTACCTTTAAGAGGAGGGAAATGGAGCAACTCAGAAACCAAAGGGTATCACAGTAGATGTCTTTGGATGTGTAGCTTTGTGCAGTGCTAACTCCCAATGTTTAGCTGAGGTTCTACAGTTGCTGAAGTCAGAGTGAATCCTTACTTTAGATATCTACAACTATTCATGTTTCAGGTCTTATCAACAGTTAATTGACTTTATCTTTTGGACCTTTTTCAGATTGCAGACCTAACTGTAAGGTAAGCAAGATATTAAAATTCAATCACTAAAGCACCCCTCCTATTTTCTTCCCTTTATCCCTGCACCTTTTCCTCCCCAGCTTTCCTTTTTCTCAGGCAGATTCTTTCAACCTTGATGATTCAATTTTTCTTATTTTGTTTTTTTTTCTCTCCCCCTTCCTTTCCTGTCACCTCCCTCCCCAGTTTGTATCAACGGGCAGAGACACAGCCTGTGTGAAAGCTCTGAGAGATATTGAACCTGGAGAAGAAATCTCTTGTTACTATGGAGATGGGTTTTTTGGAGAAAATAATGAATACTGCGAATGTTACACCTGTGAAAGGTAGGTCTTGGTGTGAAGAGGCTTCAGATGGCGTTGGGCATCTTCCTGAGATGGTTTGTGAAACTGAAAGGTCTTGATTACAGGCTCACAGGATGTTAGGAGGTGGAAGGGACCTCTGGAGATCTTCCAGTCCAACCCCCCTGCCAGAGCAGGACCAGAGAATCCAGCACAGGGCACACAAGTACACATCAGACAGGGCTGGAAAGGCTCCAGAGAAGGAGACTCCACAACTTCTCTGGGCAGCCTGCTCCAGGGCTCTGGGACCCTCCCAATGAAGAAGTTCTTCCTCCTGTTGAGGTGGAACCTCCTGTGCTGGAGTTTCCATCCATTGCCTCTTGTCCTGTCACAGGCCACAAGTGAGCAAAGGCTGTCCCTGTCCCTTCCCTCCTGACCCCCAGCCCTCAGCTATTGATAGACATTGATCAGATCCCTCTCAGCCTTCTCCTCTCCAGACTAAACAGTCCCAGGGCTCTCAGCCTCTCCTCCCCAGGCAGTCTCCAGTCCCTTCAGCATCCTTGGAGCCCTCCCTTGGACTCTCTCCAGCAGATCCCTGTCCCTCTTGAACTGGGGAGCCCAGAACTGGATGCAGTATTCCAGGTGAGGTCTCAGCAGGGCAGAGCAGAGAGGGAGGAGAACCTCCCTGGCTCTGCTGGACACACTCCTGTGAATGCTTAATAATGAGCAGTCAGGTATTTGGACACTTTCTGTGTCAATTCTTCAAAATATTTGTACTGACTGAAGCAGGGTCGGAAGGAAAAGCAGTTGTGGCTTCTACAAGGCCATTAGCAGCTGACCCCCAACTTTGTTGTTTTATTTATCCCTAGAAAAGGCAATTTTTCAGTCATGTTTTATATGTTGACCTGAAATTTGCTTCAATGGGAATGGGCAAAACAGTTTTCACTCTGTTATTAGAACCTGGGGGGTTGGGTATTTGTTAAGATCTCCTGGTTTGGACTGTGCTGGCAGGTGGTTGTTGGATTTGTGTTTCACCTGTGTGGTCCCAACCCAGTTGAAAGAATTTCAGAGGTGTTACTTGCCACCTTGAAACTTCTTCTAACTGTGAGCTTGGAGGCTCAGCATCATTTGTGAGAGCCTCACCTAGTTCCCAGGGGAGCTACACAGAACCTCAACACTTGTGTTCTTTTTTGACTTAACTATAGAGAGAAAAATCCCATCAAAGACAAAATAATCCTGCTGAGAAAATAGCTTAGTACATCTACATAGAAATAGTTCAGCATCCCTACCTTCATTTTTACCAGCTGCTTTGGGCACTACCAATTCCTGCAGTTCAAAGGCAAACCTCCTGCTGTGGCCCTCCAAGCTCACCTGATGTTTGTAGGGCATTCCAAGTGAAGGGTGCAGGCTCAGCCTTCACCCAGAGAGCCATCAGTACAAATGTGCCTCAGGTCTGGGAGCTGCTGAAGAGCTGGGCACCAGGATTGTTCCTTCCTTGTTGCTTGCAGTGCTGTTTCTCTTTGCTCAGGTGCCTTTGAATGTTGATTTCCATGTGATATGGACACACCTTCAGGACAAACCTGTTGAACATTGCTCTAACTTGGCATGTTTGGCTATTAAGTACATGACAGTGTTGTATTTTAAAGTTAACTTCTGGGTAAGCCTAACTTCAGGAATTTGCTTTTCCACCACAAGGCTGCAAGCAGATGTGAGGGATCTGAATTTAGGGAAATTGAGCAAGGGAAAACGAATCCTTACCAGACTGGTGAGGTAACTGCTGCTTGGACACCACAAAAAAAATCATAGAGTTGCTTCAGCTGGAAAAGACCTTTGTAATGCAGTCCAACTATTCTCTAACCCTGCCAAGGCTGGGGCTAAACCCTGGCTCTCAGCACCACAGCTCTGCCTCTTGGAAACAGCTCCAGGGATGGGGATTCAACCACCTCCCTGGGCAGCCTGTGCCAGGCTTTGAGAGCCCTTCCAGTGCTGAAATTTCTTTTCATGTCCAACCTCACGCTCCCCTGGCACAATTTCAGGCCATCTTCTCTCCTTCTATCACCTGAGACTAGGGAGAAGAGACCAACCCCCAACTGGCTCCAGCCTCCTTTCAGGGAGCAATGAGGTTTCCCTTCAGCTTCTTTTTCTCCACACTGAACACCCCCAGGTCCCTCAGCTGTTCCTCCCCAGCCCTGTTCTCCAGACCCCTCCCCAGCTTCCTTGCCCCTTTCTGGACCTGCTCCAGCATCTGTAACTGCCCCAGTTCTGCCCATGCTGTGGCAGGGGTTAACTTGTGCTGTTAAAATGCCAGACTCCTGAGAATCTGAGGGGCACTGCACAATTCCTTTTCCAAGCCTCCAGGACTCATCCCCAATAAAATCTGCATGTCTGTACCTCTGTGCATGTCCTCTCTGTGATTGGGTCTGCTGGGTAAGTGAGCCAGCTGGGTAGCAAAGATGGCATATCAGAAGGCTTGCTGCTGTTTGTAGCACCATTACTTTCTGCTCTGAAGTGGGTGTTGCTCTTGCTAAGCTCAAGCCAGTCCCTGAAGCTGCCTGTAATTTGCAGAATTCCAAATAATCCTGGAAGTATGTTCCCTGTCAAAATTAATACCACTTAATTTGATAACAAACCTTGTGTCTGCAGAATAATGAACCCTCTGGAGCTTGACACTCTGTCTGCTCTTTTTTTTGTGTACTTTTGGGTAGGATTGGTAGGTTTTTCTTCTGGCTCCCAACACACTGGAATCCAAACTGGAGTTGTCTTTAGTAATTCCCCAAAGTACTGGGCTGCTAGAAGTGTCAAAGGGATCCTGGTACTTGGTGTTTCAAGTACAAGTAGAGGAATGCTGAATCTTCATCCTCTTGTGTCCTTGCTTACAAATAACATTGCAGGTTTATCCAGCCATTGAATGGCCATAGGAAAGCCCTGCTGGGATCTCTCATGAAGGGACACAGAGCTGTGGGACAAGATTAGCTCATTTTTCATAGTGCTCCAAAGCCATTCCCTAAGCTGCTATTTCCATGGCAGGAACTGTTCTCTTTAAGATATATGGAAGGATGAGTCTGAGTAGAATCACAGTTAAATTCTTAGATTCACAGAATGGATTGGGTTGGAAGGGACCCCAAAGCTCATCCAGCTCCAACCCCCTGCCATGGGCTCCTCCCACCAGCCCAGCTTGCTCAGAGCCTCATCCAGCCTGGCCTTCAACACCTCCAGGCAGGAGGCAGCCACAGCCTCCCTGGGCAACCTGTGCCAGTGTCTCCCACCCTCACTCTCAACAATTTCTTCCCCCATTCCACTCTCAATCTCCCCTCTCCCAGCTCCAAGCCATTGTCCCTCATCCTGGCACTCCCATCCCCTGTCCCAAGTCCCTCCCCAGTTCTCCAGCCCTCTGATCATCTTGGTGGCTTCCTCTGGTCCCTCTCCATCAGCTCCAGGTCCTTCTTGTGCTGGGGGCCCCAGAACTGGGGGTGGTGCTGCAGCTTGGCCTCCTCCACTTTCCAACTCTTTTTTCACTAGCTTGATGTGAAAAAAATTGTTTATCCAAGCTAATAAAAGGAGTAATTCATACCTAATTAATTTTCACCTGTTACATGTGACTATGAAATGATACTACAGTAGAACCAGTGGAAGGGAAACTTGATGTTGTCATTTTTCTTTTGGCAAAAAAATAAAAGGGAAGATTTTTCTGCCCATAGTGCCAAATGGAGCTGAGTATGCAGATAGCTTCTTAAAAGACCCCCAAAATGCTGAGGGCTGGTGTGCTTCTTGGTATTGTTTATCCACATGTCCCTGGGTTCCAAACTGTTGTCCATGAGACAGAGTTGGGAGTTAAGAGCTACTCATCTGTTGGGTCCTTCTTTTGTTTCTAGACGTGGAACTGGTGCTTTTAAATCAAGAGTGGGATTGCCAGCACCTACTCCTGTGATTAACAGTAAATATGGACTGAGAGAAACAGATAAGAGATTGAACAGGCTGAAAAAGCTGGGTGACAGCAGCAAGAACTCAGACAGCCAGTCCGTCAGCTCCAACACCGACGCAGACACCACTCAGGAAAAAGCTAATGCAAGTAAGTGAGGGGAAGGCCTGGGCTGCAGGAGTGAGGCTTTCATCCAGGCACTCTGCAGGAACCCCTCTGGCACTGCTGGGGGCAGCTCAGCAGCTGGAATTTCTTTGGGAATCTAGAGGTGATTTCAAGAGCAACTTCACAGTTTTCTCAGAGTGTTTGGAGAACAGTAGTTGGTACCTCCTTGTGTCTCCTTTGGTCACCTCAAAAGCAAGCAGTGTTGGATTTCTGAACCTGCCAGTTAAAGTTCTGCCTGTGATTATGTATTTCACGGATGCACAGAATGGGTTGGGTTGGATGGGACCTTAAAGCTCATCCAGTTCCAACCCCCTGCTGTGGGCAGGGACACCTCCCACTAGAGCAGGTTGCTGAAGGCCTCACCCAGCCTGGCCATTTCAAAGTGCAGTAAACTCTCACATGCAGTACTGTGCTTGTGGTGGTTTAATGAGTACTCCCAAAGGGGCAAAAGCATAATGCCCACACAAAGGACTGGATAGGGTTGGAGAGTTTAAATGGAAAAGCAGTTCATGTACTACAGTCTACAGGTCTCTAGTGGTGAGCACAGCAACGCATATAAAATACACAGAATGCACAGTTTGGGCTTAAGAGTCACTCACCAAGCCAAAGCTTCACACACAATTCCCTTTACACCAGGCCAAACCAATCCAGGCTTTCATGCCCCCTCCCTACCAAGGCTCTCTCCCTCCATACCACAAAGGGAATGTGACACAGCACGAAATTCAGCTTGGCAGCTCCAGGCCCCAATTAAGCCACCCCAGCCTAATTGGTAGCATTGCCAGGGCTGACACCCAGGCCTCACTCCTCCACAAGGGGTAAGAGCATGGAGGAGAGAGGAGAGGGAAAAGGGAAGAAACTAACTTTGCAGGCAGGTTTATAGGGAAGCAGGATTTATGGGAATGAAATACGAAGATGACACTTTGCAGGACACTTCCTGGACACTCCACCTCCTGGAGGGCTGCAGCTTTGTGGCTTTCTTAAAGGCAACCAGCCTCAAACTGCCACAATGGTTTGGGAAGGCAAACTGCTGTAGTCTAAGCCACCTGTATCCAGTAGGCAAACAGCTGTTTAAAAAATACCCTTGGCAGAGATCACTAAATAATCCTTTCCCTTAGAGAGCCTTTGGATTGGGCAGCTGTTCCCTCTCCATGTGCAGGACTGTTTGTCAGGTGCCTATTCTGAGATGAAAGTGTACTGTTAATAATCTCAGAAGAAATTGAAAGTGATTTTTCTTTGTAATGCTCCTGAGAGATTTCTCTTCATGGAGCAGTGAGTATCATTTATTTCTTTCCCCCCTTTCCCAACCCCACCACCCTCAGCAAAGCCAAAATATAAATAATACTTTGACTTAAGCAGCAGACAGCTTTGGAGCCAGGGAAAATATGATGGCTCCGTCTGGCTCCTGGCTGCTGTGATGCTTAAAGAAAAAGAAAGCACTTCTCAAAAACCCTCTGCAGATCTCTCCTTGGAGGCCTCCAGACTGGCAGCTTTGCTTGGCCAGAAAAAACTCCCTTGTTTACCACAGAAGGTGACAGAAAAGTGGATACCCAAAGCTGAAACCATTACAGTAGTAAAGAGTTTGGGGGCTTTTTTCATCCCTCAGTAGGAAAAAAGTCTGGGGTTAATTCTAGAGTATGCAGCTCTTCACCTGGAATCATGCTATAGGTGATGTGGGGCTGGGCCTTTGAAGAACTCAGTAGTAGACATTCAGTAACCCCCCAGAGTTGGTGTTCTGGGGGACAGTGAAGTGCCCCTGGAATTAGGTGTGCTTTTGACCTCTTTGGCAGCTCCTTTTGTGTCCCATTTGCAACTTGTAACAGGAGCAAGACTGTTCTATGTTAACCTGGAACAGTTCCTAGAGGATGCAGAGATTGTGATGGAGTGGTTAAAACAAATGCAGTAACTGCAGCCTTGGGGAGGGGAGGAAGGTGAGGAGAAAGCAGTGTGGTAACACCCCCACTTCTGTTCTGCTTGCAGCTAACAGGAAATCTTCAATTGGCATCAAAAAGAACGGCAAAAGCAGGACACTGACGACGAGACAGTCGATAGCCAGAATTCCAGCAGCAGCCAACTCTACCTCAGCTAAACTAACTCACCTAAACAATTCCAGGGTACCAAAGAGACTGAGAAAGCCTGCAAAGCCTTTACTGTCCAAGATCAAGTTGAGAAACCAGTGCAAAAGGCCGGAGCAAAAGAGTGCTTCCAGAAAGCTCGAGATGGGAAACTTGGTTCTCAAAGAGCCTAAAGTGGTTTTGTACAAAAACCTGCCCCTGAAGAAGGAGAAGGAGGCAGAGGGACCAGTGAGAGCTGCGGCCTCCGGCGGGTGCCTGACGAGGCACGCAGCGAGAGAACACAAACTGAACTCTCTGAAAGGTGCTCACGAGCATGGGGACATCCCTCCCTGCACCTACATCACCAGGAGGTCAGTGAGAACCAGGCTGAGCTTGAAGGAGACCTCTGACCTAAAACTTGAACCAAATACCTTGGATGGCTACAAGAATAACTTGAGCAGAACGCAGGCGGACGGCATGGAGCAGCAGGCTCACGTCAGCAGCGACTGCGACCGTGGACCAGCACAGAAAGGGGAGGGCAGGTGCCAGAAAAGTGAGGCAGGCGTGTCCAGAAAGAAAGCTCGACTTGGCAGGCTGGTGAAGGGCCCTGCAAAAGCAGAGCAGGCTGATGCTATGCACAACAACCCCGGGAAAGACCACATCCCAGACCTGATCAGCTCCCGCACGGAGTCAGCAGAGAGGAACCAGGCGGCAGAGGTGCCGGTGGCAGGCTACAAGGACTGCGTCCCTGCCTCCGGGGGCTGCCCCCTGGTCACATCCGACAGCTTCAAAGCGAAAGAGAGCTTTAGAACTGCAAAAAGCAAAAAGAAAAGGCGGATCACCAGGTATGATGCACAGCTCATCCTGGAAAACAGCTCCGGGATCCCCAAGCTGACTCTGCGCCGGCGCCACGACAGCAGCAGCAAGGCCAACGAGCAGGAAAGCGACGGCATGAGCTCCTCCAAAATCAGCATCAAGCTGAGTAAAGACCACGAGAAGGATAATAATTTATATGTAGCAAAGCTAAACAACGGCTTCAACTCAGGATCAGGCAACAGCTCAACTAAACTGAAAATCCAGCTCAAGCGAGAGGAGGAAAACCGAGGGCCCTACCCCGAGGACCTCCACGAGAATGGCGTCTGCTGCAGTGAGACCCTCTCCCTTCTGGAGTCCAGGATGGAGGTGGATGATTATGGTCACTACGAAGAGGAAACAGCAGATGAATCTTCGTCAGAGGAGGATGATGAGGAGGAGGATGATTATGATGATGAATTTGATGACTTTATCCCTCTTCCTCCAGCGAAGAGGTTAAGGCTTATTGTTGGCAAAGATTCCATAGACATCGATATTTCTTCCAGGAGGAGAGAAGATCAGTCTTTAAGGCTCAATGCATAAGCTTATCTATAGGTCTTTAAACTGACCTGGATGTCATTTTAAAACAAACAACAAATAATAAATTAAAATGAAATAAAAAACACAAACAAACTATTCCAACAGCATAAAAAAACCCACCCCAACCCCAGCAGAAATTCCGTTGGATGATTCCTCTCAGCTGAAGAACTTCCCCAAGACCCTAGTTGGCAGCACTTGGTTGTATTTGTTTTATTCACCTCTTGGGAGTAACCTTGTAGAAAGTGTACAGCATTCTGACATCTTCTGAAAAAGTCTGATTTGTGCAGATTTTTATTGTACTTTTTAATAGCCTTCCTAATGTGCAATTCTGGAGTTTAGAGGTTAAAAAAAAAAATTGCTCTCTTGTAAAATAAAAACAAAAAAAAAGGCTGGAGCAAAGTGATGAAGTTGCAGCAACTCTTTTCTGTGCAGGACAGTGAGAAAATGCAGTATGGCTACAGAATCCTTCTTTGTTCCTTTGCTCAGCCAGCAGCATTGGGTTTGCTCTTCTGAGGGCTGGCTGAACGATCCCAACACAATCACAGTAGTAGCAGAATTAAGGTTTTCTAGTCCCTGTCAATATCACCAGCAATGATCTACAGCTTTTCAATTTCTTTGCTAGATGGTTTGGTTTCTTTTTTCCCTTCCCCACTCTCCACTCTCCTTGGAGTTTTGTCCGTTTTAACACTGTCAAAGCTGTCCCACACCTGCTGTTTGTGGCCTTTGTTCAAGTAGCAAACCTTTGGTTGGGTCGGTTGGTTGGAAGTCAGCTTGGGTTCTGGAGGCCAACTTGGTTTGGTTTCTGGAAGCCAACTTGGTTTGGTTTCTGGAAGCCAACTTGGTTTGGTCTCTGGAAGCCAACTTGCTTTCTGGAAGCCAACTGACTGGTTTGATTTCTGAAGGCCTGTTGATTGGTTTGGTTTCTGGAGGCCAACTGACTGGTTTGATTTCTGAAGGCCTGTTGATTGGTTTGGTTTCTGGAGGCCAACTGACTGGTTTGATTTCTGAAGGCCTGTTGATTGGTTTGGTTTCTGGAGGCCAACTGACTGGTTTGATTTCTGGAGGCCAGCTGATTTAGTTTGGTTTCTGGAGGCCAACTGATTGGTTTGGTTTCTGGAGGCCAACTGATTGGTTTGGTTTCTGGAGGTCAAATTTGTTTCTTTCCAAAACAAAAGGAGGAAACCCAATACTAATAATGCAAAGGTGTTGAGAATTTGCTGACTTTGTAGTACATTATATGTACAAATGGTAGCAGGCTGCAGAAGAGGAGTTTTGGGTCTGGTGTATTTATTGCTCGTGCTGTAAATTAAACCATCTTGTATTTAACACTTTTCAATACTTTTAGATAAAAAAAAAAAAAGAAAAAACAAACCACAAATTGTTCTTTGCAAGAATGATTGGTGCTTATTTTTTCAAGACTTTGCTGTGAAAATAATTGTGATTACCACAAGGCAACATTGATCCAATCAACTTCAGCTCTCCTCAGATCTTCATCATTTGGGGGTTTTGGTTGGGTTTGTTTTGGTTTGGTTTTTTTGTTTTGTTTTTCTGTTGCACTTGTAAAATACTACAAGGAATTTAAAGAGAGAAAAAAAATCTATTCACTTTAACTTATGATAGTTTTATGAAATTAAAAAAAAAGAAAAAAAAGCAAACAAATTTAAAGTCACAGCTTTTGTTCTGTGGTAACCTAGAACTTGTTTGTCTTTTAAGCAGCAGTTGTAAAAGACTGAAAAGAAAAGAAAGAAACAAAGAACCTGTAAATGTTGTAAATATTTGTGTGTTGTGAGAGAATCTTTTCTTTTTTTTCTTTTTTTTTTTTTTTTTTGTCATAAGAACTTGGGATAACTTGCCAGGAGGGGGGTTTAAGTTTAGAAATCACATCCATGCCAATAAAATAGGAAACTTGTCAACCTAGCTGTCAACTCTGCAGCAGTTGGAGTTCTACACTCATACCCAGGTCAGCCTCTCAGAGCCTGCTTTCTGCCCAGGAGGAGCATCAGGGCAAGCTTGGCCACTTTTGGTTTTTAATAAAAGGATGTTAGGAAGCTCATGGCCATCATGGACTTGTTCATGTGTGTCAGTCTCCTTCACAGCTCCTGCCTCTGGGGCATGGCTGCCACAAGCCTCTGCTCTGGGGTCACTCAGCCAGGTGGAGTTTGTGGATGCAGGATTAGGAACCAAAGTCTCAGCAAAAGCTTTCTGCTCTGGGGTCACTCAGCCAGGTGGAGTTTGTGGATGCAGGATTAGGAACCAAAGTCTCAGCAGAAGCTTTCTGCTCTGGGGTCACTCAGCCAGGTGGAGTTTGTGCATGCAGGGTATAGGAACAAAAGTCTGAGCATCAAAGCTGTGCTGCTGGTTGAGTTGGATCTGCTGAGGCTGCAGAGCATTCCCCTGGCAAGCCCAACTGGTCTCTTTTAGTGGTGTCCTGTGATAGGACCATGGGCAATGGACACAAACTGGAACCCAGTTCAAGAGGGACAGGGATCTGCTGGAGAGAGTCCAGCAGAGGCTGTGAGGATGCTGAAGGGCCTGGAACACTGTGTGAGGAGGAAAGGCTGAGAGCCCTGGGGCTGGTGAGCCTGGAGAGGAGAAGGCTGAGAGGGGATCTGAGCAATGTCTGTAAATATCTGAGGGGTGGGGGTCAGGAAGGGGCCAGGCTCTGCTCAGTGGTGCCCAGGGACAGGACAGGAGGCAATGGACACAAACTGGAACCCAGGAGGTTCCAACTCAACTTGAGGCTGCTGTGTGAGGCTGCTGGAGGCCTGGAGCAGGCTGCCTAGAGAGGCTGAGTCATCTCCTCTGGAGACTTTGAAGATCTACCTGGGTGTGCTCCTGTGTGCCCTGCCCTGGGTGACTTTGCTCGGCAGGGGCTTGGACTGGATGATCTCTGGAGGTCCCTTCCTGTCCCTACATTCTGTGTTTCTGTGATTCTCTGCCCAGAAAAGCAGGAGCTGTAGTTCAGCTGAGCAGCAACTGAGAGAGAGTGCTGGTGGCAGCAGGGGTGAGTTTGCCTGGGGGCTGGTGTGGCTTGGCACATCTCTGGCCCCTACAGACCAAGGGGTTCAGAGATGCTTCCATGCTCTGCACCCATTGCAGTCAGTTGTTAGACTGCAGATCAGCTGATGATGGAAGCTGCCTTCATCTCCCCTCCCTTCTGTGAGCTTGGCAGGGGATTAAGCGTGGAGTTAGACAGTGCTGGATTTCAGGCTGGCAGTGCCCATGGGGAGCCTGTCTGTCACCATCTCTCCTGGCAGGCCTGGGCTGCCCCTTGGCAGAAG
The DNA here is from genome assembly GCF_027791375.1 of Indicator indicator. Classification (NCBI taxonomy): domain Eukaryota; kingdom Metazoa; phylum Chordata; class Aves; order Piciformes; family Indicatoridae; genus Indicator; species Indicator indicator. The sequence goes on from NC_072030.1 coordinate 687,598, forward strand.
GTGACACAAGGGCTCTGGTAAGTAGGCAGCTGGGGGGTTGTCTGGTGGCACTGCAGGTGGCACTGTGGCTCTGGGGTTGGGTCACATGGCAGGGGCTGTGCTGGCCAGGACAGCTTTGAAGCAGGGAGCTCACAGCAAATGGGATCACAGAATGGGCTGGGCTGGAAGGGAGCTCAGAGCTCATCCAGCACCAACCCCTGCCATGGGCAGGGACACCTCCCACCAGCCCAGCTTGCTCAGGGCCTCATCCAGCATGGCCTTCAGCACCACCAGGCAGAAGGCAGCCACAGCCTTCCTGGGCAACCTGTGCCAGTCTCTCCCCACCCTCCCTCTCAACAATTTCTTCCTCATCTCCAGTCTCAGTCTGCCCTCTCACAGCCATTGTCCCTCATCCGGGCACAGCATTGCCAGGCTGAATCTCCCTTCTCTCTGCTGCCCCTCTTGCAGACTCCTGCCGAATGCTCCTCTAGCAGGCCTGCTGGGTCCAGTAAGGAGTGATGTGTTTGCAGGCTCCCTGCTTTGGCAGGAGTTTGGACTGGATGATCTCAAGAGGTCCCTTCCAACTCCCACCATGCTGGGACTCCTGGACTGTGTGAGCTGAGGAGCAGAGGACTGATGCAGTGTAACCCTTGCCAGGGCAAGGAGTGGTGGTGCCTGTTGCCCAGCATGCTCAGCACCAAGCTCTGAAGGCAGATGGTGAGGCACTGGAACAGGTTGCCCAGAGAGGTTCCAGGGTTGGCACCTCCACAAAGAGTTCCAGGCCAGGTGGAATGAGGCCTTGAGCAGCCTGCTCTAGTAGGAGGTGTTGGAGCTAGATGATTTTGGAGGTCCCTTTCAAGCCAAACTGTTCTGTGATTCTATGGCCAGGGAGCAGATGGTGAGGAAACTGCAAGGGAATGCTGCCTGTGGAGGAAGAAGCTGAGTTCCCGGAGCAGATGTTTCTAATGCCTCATAGTTCAGCCAACCCCCTAAGAGGAGCTTTCTGTCTGATGTGGATGGGCAGCAGGAGCTCTGCATTGCTCCTGCTCACTGAACAACCTTCTTGTCTTGGAGAACTTGAAAGATGAGGTTTTAGTCATTTCAGGGTAGATGGGCTCACAGCTGTGACCTGCTGCACAGCTTCAGGTGTTGCAGACACTGAGCATAGATTCATAGAACCAAGGAGTTGTTTGGGTTGAAAAAGCCTTCTAAGATTCAGTTCAGCCTTCAGCCCAGCACCACCATGGCCACCACACCATGGCCCCAGGTGCCATGGCCACAGCTTTCTGCAACACCTCCAGGCATGGGGACTCCACCACCTCCCTGGGCAGCCTCTGCCAATCCCTGACCACTCTTGTAGCAAAGAAATGTTTCCTCCTCTCCAACCTAACCCTCCCCTGGCACAATTTCAGGCTATTTCCTCTCCTTCTGTCAACCAAGTTGGTGTGGCAGGCAGGGCTTGCACAACCCTTCTTCTGGCTGTCCCCTGCCATGGGAAACAACTGCAGACCTTGATGGAGACAGACTGAGAGAGCTGGGGCTGTTCAGTTAGGAGAAGAGAAGGCTCCAGGAAGACCTCAGAGCAGCTTCCAGTACATGAAGGGGCTCCAGGAGAGCTGGGGAGGGACTTTGGACAAGGGCTGGGAGTGCCAGGATGAGGGACAATGGCTTGGAGCTGGGAGAGGGGAGATTGAGAGTGGAGAGGAGGAAGAAATTGTTAAGAGTGAGGGTGGGGAGAGACTGGCACAGGTTGCCCAGGAAGGCTGTGGCTGCCTCCTGCCTGGAGGTGTTGAAGGCCAGGCTGGATGAGGCCCTGAGCAAGCTGGGCTGGTGGGAGGTGTCCCTGTCCATGGCAGGGGGTTGGAACTGGGTGAGCTTTGAGGTCCTTTCCAGCCTCCTTGCTGCAGGTACAGATCTGTTGGTGCTGAAGCAGGTATGGGCTCAGTTCAGGTGAGCTCAGGACCTGCTTGAGCTTAGTGAGCAAAGCTTCATGGGTTAAGTAGTGAGTTGCAGTCAACTGTGGAGCTCCCAATAGGTCCAACAGAGCATAGATTTTTCCACTGATGCTTTATGAGGTTCATCAAAAGTCAATTCTCTTTGGTAATTACATTCATAGTTTTTCTGCTCCAGTTACTGTGTCTGGGCTGCCTTTGACAGCAGAATTGGGTGCAGAGAAGAAGTTCTGTGGCAGAGAATGACAACCACAGACAGGTGTGCTGGGCTGGACTTGCTTCTGTTCCTGTTGGCATCATCCATCTGTATGCAGCATTGGCCTGGCCCAGTCTCCTGCTGGGTGATTCTCCATCAGGGCTACCAACACTGCATGCCAAGACACAAGGGAAGTCTTTCTAGAGCCAGCCCTGGAGTCCTCTCCTGTAGCTCAAGTGCAAAGCCTGCTCGAAAGGTTGTAGAGCCAAAGATGAGTTGAGCTTTGTGGAGCTTGGAGCAGAGGAGCCTGAGGGCTGCCCTCATGGCTGGGGATAAAGATGTGCAGGGCTGGAGCCAGGCTCTGCTCAGGGATGGCCAAGGACAGCACAAGGGGCACTGGGGGTGAGCTGGAGCAGAGGAGGTGCCACAGGAACAGGAGGGAAAACTTTGTCCCTGTGAGGGTGCCAGAGCCTGGAGCAGGCTGCCCAGAGAGGTTGTGGAGTCTCCTTCTCTGGAGACTTTCCAACCGCCCCTGGATGTGTTCTGTGTGCCCTGCCCTGGGTGCCCTGCTCTGGCAGGGGTTGGACTGGATAAGCTCCAGAGGTCCCTTCCTACCCCTACCACTCCATGGGACATGGCCCATCCAGTCCCACAGGAACAGCCCAGGAAGGAGTCTCCTGCCCATAGCCACAGTGCCTCAGCCAGCAGCACTGCTCAGCCTCATGGCTGCAGCAAGTTCTAGGAGCCAGCCTGGTGTGGGACTTCACAGCAGACTCCTTTGGAAAGGAAAGACCATGCTGAGGCCTTCAGCAGGAGCAGTGAGAGCAGGGCCACAGCCACTTCTAGCAACCAGATGTAGGCTCTGAAGTGATTTAAATGCTTCTGAAACTTTCTTCTTGGCGTGGCACAGAGAAGTCACTCAGGGTCCAGCTCATTTAGATCTGCAGTGGCATCCAGAAGCCTTCTGCTGAGGAGGAGAGAGGGAAGAATATATTTGCTTTGAGGCAGAGGAGGCTTCTACCTTTTCCTGTCCTGTCTCAGCTGCCTTGTTGAACTTTATTTTTTTTTTTTTTCACTATGAGGCTGCTGGAACACTGCAACAGGTTGCCCAGGGAGGTGGTTGAGGCCCCATGCCTGGAGATCTTGAAGGTGAGGCTGGACAGGGCTGTGGGCAACCTGATCTGGTGGAGGATGTCCCTGCTGAGTGCAGGGGGTTGGACTGGATGAGCTTTGGAGCTCCCTTCCAGACTTTTCTGTGATTCTTTATTGAAATGGAGAGCTGTAGTGGGAGAGTAGTTTCACCACCCTACCCCCCAAAAAAGGGAATCCATGCTGCTCTGTGCTGCACTGCACAAGGTCTAAGCCTGGAGGAACTGGAGGAACTGGACTCTGAGGATGCACTGAGCAGCAGAGATTATTCAGCTGTCTGCAGGAAATGACTGATGGGGCTGGATGGCAGCTTGGGGAATGTGTTGTGTAAGGAAAGGAAAATCTGCTCAGGTTTATCAGATTTCCAGCCCAAAGACCAGAGCTGTTGGTAGAGCTGCTTTTAATTTACAGCAGGGGGTGACAAATGTGATTTCTGGTGAAACTAACCACAGCTGTGTCTGCTTCAGGCCTCTGAAGAGAGTTTTGATGTCTAAAGACTGAAGTGAAGCCCTCAGCTGTGTCCCTGTGCAGCCTACTCCAGCTGGAGGTGTCCCTGCTGCCTTCAGAGAGGGTTGGACAAGATGCCCTTGGAGGGTTCCTCCCAGCCTAGTGCAAGCTTTTTATTAATCCCTAGAGCTTTAGATCTTAATGTTTGTAGAAAAAATACCCCAAAAATACTAATACTTCCTAGATCTGCAACCCAGCAGTGGGGAAGCTGTGGCCACAGCTGTGGAACCCCACTGCTGGGGTTTGGTGCTGGGGGAGCTGCAGGCAGCAGTGGGGACATGGTGGCAGTAGTGCTGTGACAAAGGAGTCTGAGAGCTCAGAACCACTGTGCCAATCATCAGAGTCCCAGCAGGGTGGGGCTGGAAGGGACCTCTGGGATCACCCAGCCCAGCCCCTGCCCCAGCAGGGCACCCACAGCAGCTTGCCCAGCAGCACAATGCCCAGGGGGAGTTGGAAGCTCTCCACACAAGGAGACTCCACAACCTCTCTGGGCAGCCTGCTCCAGACCTCCAGCACCCTCACAACAAACAACTTTCTCCTCCTGCTCACATGGAACCTCCTAGGTGCCACTTTGTGCCCCTTGCCCCTTGTGCTGTCCCTGGGCACCACTGAGCAGAGTCTGGCCCCAGCCTCTTGCCCCCCCCAGCTCCTTTAGCTCTTGCTGAGCATTGCTCAGCTCCCCTCTGGGGCTGCTCTTCTGCAGGCTCTCAGCCCCAAGGACTTTCTTTAGCCTGAGCCATTACAGCTTTGCTAATCCGAGGTGTGTCAGGACAGACAGGACAGGACTGGGAGAGCCTTGAAGAGGAGGAAACCCCCAGAGGGAAGAGCTGTGAGGAGTGCTGGTAGGAGGGAAGGAAGGGAGAGTGGTTGCTGTGGGCTGGGGAGGACACAGCTTAGATGAAGGCTGAGCTGGTGGCTGTCCCATGCCTTCCTCCCCGGGCTGAGCCGTGCTGGCACTAGGAGTGTTGCCCTCAGCTCTTCTGAGCAGTGTCCTTAGGCTAACCAGGAGTTAGAGTGTCTGGGTACACTGCTCTCAGCTCTGCAGGCAGAGCTGATGGACACCACACCAATGGCATCAGCATTCCAGCTGGGAAGGCTCACACAGCCCACCTGCTCCCATCTGCTTGCCCCCAACACCAGGCTGCCCTCCCTTGCAGCCAGCTGGAGCTGCTACCCTGCGAGTGGAGGAGAGAGGAGCCCTGCGGCTGGGATGAGCACCTCACAGCTTGTGTCTGCTCCTGCAGAGCCCTGAGCAGTGCTCCCACTGGTTGCTAATCACAGGATGAGAGGGGTCAGAAGGGACCTCTGGAGATGGAGTCCAACCCCCCACCAGAGCAGGCTCACCTGGAGCAGGTTGCACAGGATGGCATCAAGGTGAGCTTCAAGTCCAGAGATTCCACCACCTCTCTGGGTAGCTTGCTCCAGGACTCTGTCACCCTTGCATTAAAGAAGTTCAGATGGAAGTTCCTGTGTACAAGTTGTGCCTCTCATCTCTTGTTCTGGCACTGAGCACCACTGAACCTGGTCCCATGCTCCTGACCCCTACCCTTGATGAATTGATCAGCACTGATGAGCTCCCCCTCAGGCTGCTCTGCCCCAGGCTGAACAGCCCCAACCCCTCATCCTTTCCTCATCAGAGAGATGTTCCTGTGCCCTGCTCATCTTTGGAGCCCTTTGCTATACCCTCTCCAGCAGATCCCTGTCCCTCATGAGCTGGGGAGCCCACGACTGGACACAATACTCCAGGTGTAGCCTCACCAGGGCAGAGTAGAGGAGGGGAGGGGAACCTCCCTTGCCCTGTTGGCCACACTCTTCTGATGCACCCCAGGACACCCTTGCCCTTCTTGGCCATGAGGGCACACTGCTGGCCCATGGGCATCCTGCTGTCCCCCAGCACTCCCAGGTCTTTTTCCACAGAGCTGCCTTCCAGCAGGTCAGCCCCAACTGGTTCTGATCCATGGAGCTTTTCCTGCCCAGGTGCAGGACCCCACACTTGCCCTTTTTGAACTTCCTGAGGTTCCCCCTGCCCAGCCCTCAGCCTGTCCAGGTGTGGATGGCAGCACAGCTCAGCCACCAGCAAACTGCTGAGGGTCCCCTCTGTGCCTTCCTCCAGGCCACTGATGAAGATGTTGGACAAGACTGGACCCAGCCCTGACCTCTTATGGATCTCCATCCAGACTCTGTGCCACTGACCAGAACCCTCTGAGCTCTCTCTCTGCCCTGGTTTCCAACCCACCCCTGTCCCTTCGTGCCCCGCAGCTTGCCCATGGGGATGCTGTGGGAGATGCTGTCCCAAGGCTTGCTGAAGCCAAGGCAGACACCAGCACTGCCCTCCCCTCATCCCTCCACCAGCCAAGCCCTGGCAGAGGCTGTCAGATGAGTCAGCCATCACTTCCCCTTGCTCAGTCCTTGCTGACTTCCTCTGTGCTGCTGTGACACTCAGGACAAGCTTGCTCCCTCAGCCTTCCTGGGATGGAGGTGAGGTTGCTTTGGGGATCCCTGGGTCCTCCTTCTTGCCCCCTTTGCAGAGTGCAGTGCCATTGGCTTTCTCCAGGCAGCTCTCCTTCTCTCCAGGATCTTTCAAGCACTGTGGAGAGCATCTCAGCCATGGCTCCTGCCAGATCCCTCAGCACTCCTGGATGCATCCCACCAGGACCCATGGACTTGTGGGTGTCCAGCTGATTGAACTGATCTCTGACTTGGTCCTCCCCCACCAAGGGCAAAGCTTCCTTCCTCCAGGCTGTTTCTGCTCTCTCCAAAGCCAGAGACTGCTGAGGGCTGACCTGAGCAGCAAAGACTGAAATAAAGAAGACATTCAGGAACTTCACCTTCTCTGCATCCTCCATCCCCACAGAGCCTCATTCCTCAGCAGCCTTACCTCTCATCCAGTTTTCCTTTTGCCTCCAATGTAGCTGAAGGAACCCTTCCTGGAGACCTGGACATCCCTAGCCAGGTTCAGTGCCAAGGAGGCTTTGGCTTTCCTCCTTTCATCCCTGCACACTCCAGCAGCATTCCTGTAACCTCCCCAAGTGGCCAGGGCCTTCTTCCCTCTTCCACCTGAGCCTCTTCAGAAGCTCCCTGCTCCACCACGCAGGTCTGCTGCTTCCCTTGCTCTCAGGGAGACTCTGACAGGCCTGGAGAGGGCTCTGGGCAGCCTGATCTCCTGCAGGGTGTCCCTGCTGACTGCAGAGGGTTGGGCTGGATGAGCTTTGGAGGTCCCTTCCAGCCCAGCCCAGTCTGTGACACTGGCACAGGCTGCCCAGGGAGGTGGTGCTCAGGAGCCCTGTGGCCATGGCACTGTGGGACATGTCTGATGGCCATGCTGGGTTGAGGGTTGGACTTGATGATCTTAGAGGCATTCTCCAACCCAAACAATTCTGTTCCCAGCAGCCCACCTGTCCCTTCCCAAAGCAGAATCTGCCTTCCAGCAGGACAGAGTGCTGCTGGTGGGGACCAGGAGGAAAGATCTCCAGAGGCCTGAACTCCTGATGCAGCTTGGCTCCAAAGATGGCTTCTGGATCTTCTCCCTCCTGTGCTCTTTCTCCACTGCCTGTTGCTGTTCCCAGCATAAGGTGGCACTGACATTCCAAGGCAGGCATGGCCCAGCCCTGCAGCCCTCCTCTGTGAGGAGCTGTTGGTCACTTACTGCTCTTCACAGGGAGACCTCCCAGGAGTGCCCCTGAGTGGTAGCTGGGGGCAGAATCCAGCCAGCATGGTCTGCAGGCAGGGGATGCTCCAAGCAGTGCTCCCTGAGGGCACTCAGGGAAGGACTGCCTGCTGAATGCAGCCCTGCTCTGGCTCCTTCTGATCCTGTTGCATGGCCCCAACAGCAGGTTCCCCCTTCCCAGCCCTATCCATGGGCCTGCTGCTGTCTCTTGGTCTCTTCTCCTTAGTCTCAGGTGACAGAAGGAGAGGAACTGGCTTGAAATTGTGCCAGGGGAGGGTTAGATTGGAGCTGAGGAAAAAGTTCTTGGCTGCAAGAGTGGTCAGGGCTTGGCAGAGGCTGCCCAGGGAGGTGATGGAGTCCCCATGGCTGGAGGTGTTCCAGAAGCTGTAGGTGCTCCAGGATGTAATTGAGTGGTCATGGGAGCTGGGTTACAGCTGGACTCAGTGATGACCTTAAAGGTCATTTCCAACCTTACTGATTCTGTGATTCCCTGCTGCTTGTGTTTCTGCTCTGCCCATCAGCCAGCACAGTCCTGCAATGGGCAGGCAGGGCCTGAGTGCTGCTGGCACCCTGTGAAAGGTCCTGGGAGCTGGAGCCATGCAAGAGTGAGGCTAGGGGGGAAGTGGGAAGAGGCAAGCAGGGCAGCATCCCACTGAGCCTGCAGGAATGCTCCCCTGGTCAGGATCCAGCATTAACACTGCCTGAGGAATGCTGCCTGTGCTGCTGGGGGCAGGGGCTGCTGGCTGGGCTCACAGCTCCCAAAAGCCACTGAGAGCAAGCTGGCTGCTGCCAGCTGCCAGCTCCAGGGCTGTGCAAGGCTCTCAAACCAGGGCTTGCTCAGGGCCTGCAGCTCCCTGCTGAGTGCTGTCAGCAGCAGGAAGGCCCTGGCCACCTACTCAGCACCTCCCTCTGCAGTACTGAACTCTCCTGCTTGGTTTACTTCAAACTCTTCCCCACACTGCAAAGCATTTGGTGTCTGAGCTGCTCCAGGGGGGGATTTCTGGGAATTCTTAATAGAGTCTGTGGTGAAATACAAAGAGAGAAAGATGCAGCTGAACCTTCCTGCTCTGCCCCTGCTCTGCCCTGCCTGCTGAGGACACATCTGGAGTATTGTGTCCAGTTCTGGGCTCCCCAGGGCAAGAGGGACAGGGAACTGCTGGAGAGAGTCCAGCAGAGGCTCTGAGGATGCTGAAGGGCCTGGAACATTGTGTGAGGAGGAAAGGCTGAGAGCCCTGGGGCTGGCGAGCCTGGAGAGGAGAAGGCTGAGAGGGGATCTGAGCAATGTCCATCAATATCTGAGGGGTGGGGGTCAGGAAGGGGCCAGGCTCTGCTCAGTGGTGCCCAGGGACAGGACAAGAGGCAATGGACACAAACTGGAACCCAGGAGGTTCCACCTCAGCATGAGGAGAAATTTCTTTGGTGTGAGGGTGCTGGAGCCTGGAGCAGGCTGCCCAGAGAGGTTGTGGAGTCTCTTCTGGAGCCCTTCAAGCCCCACCTGGCTGTGTCCCTGTGTGCCCTGCCCTGGCTGACTTTGCTCTGGCAGGGGCTTGGACTCAATGATCTCCAGAGGTCCCTTCCAATGCCTCCTATTCTGTGACTCTTTGTTCTGCAGCCCTGGCTTGCTGCTCTCACAAGGAGCTTAGGTCTCTTAAGTTTCAGGCCTCCCCGTGCTGCCCATGCCTCGTTTGGATGCAGAATTGCCAGGAACAATGCAGCAGTAAGCTGCCACCTAGCACAGTGATCTGGGAAGGAGCTCAGGATTACAGTGGCAAAGAGCTGGGGCACAGAAATATGACCTGGCTCCTGCAGGGGAGCTCTGAAATGGCTCTGCTCTGCTCTCCACTGCTGAGAGGGCACAGCAAGGCCTCCCTGTGGCACTGCTGTGCAGCCTCCAGCATGCCCTGGCACTGAGTGGCTTGTCCAGCAGGACCACAGCGGTCAGAGCTGCAGCAAAGCTTGGCTGGCTGTGCAAAGCTCTCTGTGTGCCCTTCAGCTGGGCCCCAGCAGCCACATTTTCCTTTTGCAGAGAGACAGAGCAGAGCAGTTCCCAAATGCTGCTCTGCCCTGGGGGTCCAGCTTGGATCCACAAAAGTCAGAGGGAGCCTCAGGAAGGGAGGTGAAGCCAGAGGAGGCTCTGCCAAACCCAAAGCATGTGTAGATGCTCCTCATCACTGAAAAGGTAGCCACAGATGCCACTGGGTAACGGTCCTGAGAGCTGAGCTTAGCGGGACGGTAGAGCTTAGCAGGAGAAATGTCTCTGCCAGGAGAAGGAAGCCAAGCAGGAAGCCTGCAGCCCACCTCAGGCACCCAGCTGGCAGGCAGAGGTCTCAGCAGAGCTGGGGGACAGGGCACTGGCTGCCATCCCATGCCACATCCCTGGCAGCAGAGGGGACAGCCCCAGGTGGGAAGGCTGCAGAGAGACTGCGTGCAATGTCCTGCAGGGACAGGACCAGTGGCAATGGCTTCAAACTACAGCAGAGCAGATTGAGATTGGAGGTGAGAACAAGTTCTGCACCAGGAGGCTGCTGCAACACTGGAGCAGGTGTATTAGTTTGGGTCAAATTAACAAGGCAGGAATTATAAAAATCTAGTTATTTTTATTTCCCCAAAACCCCACCCAAAACTCTGTACAAAACTGAAAACAATGATTTACAGCTTCTGTTCGGTCCTGAATCCTTCCAGGATGCTTACAGCAATTTTGGACACAATTAGAGAGTTCAGAGACTGGAAAAGGCTAAGTCACAAATAGCTTCACCCACTTAGAAATCAAAGGCTGACCAATAACCCTTAGGGAGATAGAAGCAGGCCAGGGTTTACTCATGGAAATCGGAGTAGGAATTCCGAGATGGAGTGAAAGGTAGGTCCCAGGCTGGCGGTGGCAGGCATGTCCTAGGCAGGCAGTGGCAGGCAGGTCCCAGGCTGGCAGTGGCAGGCAGGTCCCAGGCTGGCAGTAGCAGGCGGGTCCCAGGCTGGCAGTGGCAGGCAGGTCCCAGGCTGGCAGTGGCAGGCAGGTCCTAGGCAGGCAGTGGCAGGCAGGTCCCAGGCTGGCAGTAGCAGGCAGGTCCTAGGCAGGCAGTGGCAGGGAGGTCCCAGGCTGGCAGTGGCAGGCAGGTCCTAGGCAGGCAGTGGCAGGCAGGTCCCAGGCTGGCAGTGGCAGGCAGGTCCCAGGCTGGCAGTGGCAGGCGGGTCCCAGGCTGGCAGTGGCAGGCAGGTCCCAGGCTGGCAGTGGCAGGCAGGTCCCAGGCTGGCAGTGGCAGGCAGGTCCTAGGCAGGCAGTGGCAGGCAGATCCCAGGCTGGCAGTGGCAGGCAGGTCCCAGGCTGGCAGTGGCAGGCAGGTCCTAGGCAGGCAGTGGCAGGCAGATCCCAGGCTGGCAGTGGCAGGCAGGTCCTAGGCAGGCAGTGGCAGGCAGGTCCCAGGCTGGCAGTGGCAGGCAGGTCCCAGGCTGGCAGTAGCAGGCAGGTCCCAGGCTGGCAGTGGCAGGCAGGTCCTAGGCAGGCAGTGGCAGGCAGGTCCCAGGCTGGCAGTGGCAGGCGGGTCCCAGGCAGGCAGTGGCAGGCAAGTCCCAGGCTGGCAGTAGCAGGCAAGTCCCAGGCTGGCACCAGGCAGGTCCCAGGCTGGCAGTGGCAGGCAGGTCCCAGGCTGGCACCTGGCAGGTCCCAGGCTGCCATCAGGCGGGTCCCAGGCTGGCACCGGGCAGGTCCCAGGCCGGGCTGGTCCGGGGTGAAGTGAGCAAGAGCGGCAAGAGATGAGTGCCCAAAACGGCAGAGAGGAAATGAGCAATCCCCGAAACGGGGGTGAGCCGTGTGAGACTGAGAGCCCTGACTGCTCTCTGAGCACCCTGCTGTATGTTCCCAGACAATCTGTCCAGGACAAGGTCTGAACTTTCCTCCTTACCACACTTCCAAATCCCAGAGGGCTTCTCCCCACCGGTAAATCCCTGTGGGATGCTGTCATCAGGGCAGGGGGGAGAGCTTCACACCTTCTCTCCTCTATTCAGGCCTCTGCTGATAGACAATGAGGGAAGCTCGGGGATTTGGAGCACCCTGCAGCAGGTTGCCCAGGGAGGTGGTTGAGGCCCCATGCCTGGAGCTATTGAAGGTGAGGCTGGAGAGGGCTCTGGGCAACCTGATCTGGTGGAGGATGTCCCTGCTGAGTGCAGGGGCTTGGACTGGATGAGCTTTGGAGCTCCCTTCCAACCCAGACCATTCTGTGATTCCATGAAGGAGCAGCCTGAGTGCCTGGCATTGGCTGCCTGAGTGCCTGGCATTGGCTGCCTGGCTCAGGGCAGGCTGAGGGTGGGAGTTTTTCGTCTCAGCCTTACCAGCCTACAGATGACTTTTGTTGTTGTGTGTCCTTCACATCTGCCTCCACCAGGCTCACCTTACACAGCACTGAAGCTTTTGAGGCTGTGTGCCTGCTCTGCGTCCTGTCTGCAAGACAGGGCTGGTCCTACCTGCCAGCCTAACCAAGCTGTAGCAGCTCCTCAGGACAAGGACTTCTCTCAGTCATGCAAAGGTTGATGATGCCTGATGAGGCTTGAATTGGGTGGCCATGACTCCTATTGTTAGAGGAGCAAAATAATTAGAAGACCTTATTCCTCTTTTAGCTTGCTAAAGATGTAGGACAGCAGTAACTTTCCTCCATCCTTTTTATCTGTTGGAAAAGGTCCTCCCCCACCCCAAACCCCAGCTATAAGAGTGAGACCTGCATCCCTTCTGTGCTGGCAGGCAGCTGCAGCTGCAGGAAGTGAGGATCTGCTCAGGCTGATCAGATTTTTGGTTCTCTTGGTGGTGTCACAGAACCACAGAGTGCTCTGGGCTGGAAGGGAGCTCCACAGCTCCTCCAGTCCAACCCCCTGCACTCAGCAGGGACATCCTCCACCAGATCAGGTTGCCCAGAGCCCTCTCCAGCCTCACCTTCAAGATCTCCAGGCATGGGGCCTCAACCACCTCCCTGGGCAACCTGTTGCAGTGTTCCAGCAGCCTCCTGGTGCAGAACTTTTTCCTCACATCCAATCTCAATCTGCTCTGCTCTAGTTTGAAGCCTCTGGTGCTGTCCCTGCAGGCCTTTGGGAGCAGTCCCTCTGCAGCCTTCTTGTAGCCCCTTCAGGTACCGGCAGGCAGCTCTAAGGTCCCCCTGGAGCCTTCTCTTCTCCAGGCTGAACACCCCCAGCTCCCTCAGCCTGCCCCCATAGCAGAGCTGCTCCAACCCCCTGAGCATTTTCTTGGCCTCCTCTGGGCCTGCTCCACCAGGTTTTGGTAGACAAAAGCCCAGGTGCCCCTTCCAGAGCCCAGATGTCATGGTGTGGCTGCCCAGTGCTTGAGGGGCACTGCCCAGGCTGCTGCATTTGACTGCAAAGTGGTGTGAGGAGGAGGAGGAGTCCTGGCTGTGCAAAGCAGCTGCCAAGCTTGCCAGGGGAATGGCAAGGAGGTCTTGTGACCCTTAGAAACTTCCTGAGGGCCTGACATGGCATCATGTGATGACTCCCAGAGACTCTTCAGGACCCAGCAAGGCTCTTTCACATCCTTGGCCCACCAGGATGAGAGCTGCAGAGCTGGCAGAGCACATGGAGCTGGGCAAGGTGGGTGACTTGGGTCATACTCCAAGGAGCTGGGAAGTGTTAGGGTTACTCACAGCCCTGCCACTGCTCCCTGCTTGCCAGCAACCCTGCTGGCCCCCCCCCTCCCCTCTCTGTACAAGGGAAATGATTCTTCTCCCCATTTCCAATGTCTTCATTTCAGCTACAACCTTTCTACAGCAGAGAGCCCTGGACAAGGGCTCAGAGGAAGAGGCCAAAGGGCTCAGGCACAGCCCAGCCTCAGGCAGTGTGGGGCAGCTGTGGGCTCAGTGCAGCCTTTCACTCCTGCAGGGCTGCTGCCCCTGGGGGTTGCTGCCTGCTGCAAGAGGCCATTTCTCACCAGCTGCTCCTCATCCTAGTGCAAGGTCTGAGCTAACCACAGCTTTCAACTCAAGGAGTGGGTGGCTTGTGAGTGTCTCACCACCAGAGTGCATTTCAGGATTGTCCTTTCTCCCTGCTCACAGACTCGGAGGTTTGTTCCCTTGGCTACCAGTGCCAGCAGCTGCTGATCCCTGACCAGTTCCCAGGAGAGCAGCATTCCCACCCCAGCATCCCGGCTGAGAAGGGCTCCTGACTCCCGGCTTCCTGTGCCAATGGGCAGCTGCCCTGGCTGGAGGGTGCAGGACAGGCTGGGAGGTGCTTGGCAGCAGCAGCACCGCAGGGAGCAGGCAGTGCTGCTGCAGTCTGTGCTCAGCTCTGCGCTGCAGCCTGCAGGCTGAGGCTTCTCCGACCACCGAGGGTCCTCCAGCCGGGGCAGGAACACAGGGGGAAGGGCAGCATAGGGGTCCTGCACCCTGGGAAGGGCAGTGTGGTGGTCCTGCACCCTGCATGTCCAGCTCGAACTTGCAAGCCGGGGCTGCCTGCCTGCCTGCCAGCCCTGCGGGTGCACTGCTGGCTCTCAGGAGTGCTCTGGGGAGTGTTGATTTTCCTTTTAACGGTTTTGGGGCAGGTTTGCCCCAGGAGAGGGAGCAGTGCACACGCGTGAGGGCTGGGGGATGAATCAGCTTCCTCCAGCTCCAGCCCAGCCACCTTTGCTCTGTTGCTGTCACTGCTGCTTGCCTTCGTTCTCCTCACCTTCAGCTCCTCTGCCTTCACCTTCTGACTCCTCTCCTACCCTTGCAGGACTTTTGAGTGCCCTCTGGGCCTGGTGTTCAGTGAAGATGTTTGGCCCTCTGCCCACTGCATTGAATGACAGAGTGGGAGGGGTTGGCAGGGACCCCCAAAGATCATCCAGTCCAAGCCCCCTGCCAGAGCAGGGCACCCAGGGCAGGGCACACAGGAACACAGCCAGGTGGGGCTTGAGGATCTCTAGAGCAGGAGACTCCACAACCTCTCTGGGCAGCCTGCTCCAGGCTCCAGCACCCTCACACCAAAGAAGTTTCTCCTCAGGGTGGGGTGGAACCTCCTGGGTTCCAGTTTGTGTCCATTGCCTCTTGTCCTGTCCCTGGGCACCACTGAGCAGAGCCTGGCCCCTTCCTGACCCCCACCCCTCAGATATTTATAGACATTGCTCAGATCCCCTCTCAGCCTTCTCCTCTCCAGGCTCACCAGCCCCAGGGCTCAGCCTTTCCTCCTCACATAGTGTTCCAGGCCCTTCAGCATCCTCATAGCCTCTGCTGGACTCTCTCCCTGTCCCTCTTGCTCTGGGAAGCCCAGAACTGGACACAATACTCCAGATTTGGTCTCAGCAGGGCAGGGCAGAGCAGGAGCAGAACCTCCCTTGCCCTGCTGGCCACTCTTTTCTCAATGCACCCCAGGACCCCATTTGCCTCTTGCCCACCAGGCCACATTGCTCTCCTGTGGAGAACTTACTGTGCCCCAGCACTCCCAGGTCCTTCTCCACAGAGCTGCTCTCCAGCAGGTCCCCCCTCAGCTGTCCTGCTGCAGGAGGCTGTTCCTCCCCATGGGCAGGACCCTGCACTTTTTCTGGTTGAACCTCCTGAGGTTGCCCTATTCCCAGCTCTCAGCCTGGCCAGGTCTCTCTGACTGGTCACACAGCCTCTGGTGTCTCAGCCTCCCCTCCCAGTTTGGAGTTTTCCAACCGCTTCTTCCACACAGTGCACCCCAAGGCTGCTCCCAATGCTCTGTCCCCAGCCCAGGACTCCATCACTGCTCCCCCAGCTGAAGTCACTTCCCAGCACCGTGTCCTGTCCTGCAGGGTGGCTCAGCAGCAGCTTCTGCAGTCACTGTGGTGACAGTGGTCAGGCAAAACAGGACGTGGGGCAGCTGAGGAATCTGCAGCTGCTGTGGTGAAGATCTCAGTTCTAGCCCCAGCAGCTTCCAGAGGCTCAGATATGGCCTTGCAGGTTGACCACTTCCCTAGCAGTTGATTGTGTTTCCAGTGACACATGTAGGGAAAACCAGAGGAGGAGGAGGCCTTGAGGAGGGCTTGTGGAGGCCTTGAGGAGGTCTTGAGGAGGCCAAACCACTGCAGCCAGCCTCCCAGGCTGCAGAATCAGGAAAAGGTCCAAAACCAGCAGCGTGGATAGCACAGGAAGAAGGGTTTGCAGCTTCCTGCTGCTGGCCTCTCTCTTCCTTTATTCCTTCCATCCTCTCTTTTCTTGTTTTGGGTATGTTCTGCTGTTTTGGGGATATGTTTTGTTGTCTTGGGTATGTTTTGGTGTCTTGGATATGTTTTGGTGTTTTGGGTGTGTTTTGGTGTTTTGGGTATGTTTTGGTGTTTTGGGTATGTTTTGGGTATGTTTTGGTGTTTGGGGTATGTTTTGGTGTTTTGGGGTATGTTTTGGTGTTTGGGGTATGTTTTGGTGTTTGGGGTATGTTTTGGTGTTTTGGGTATGTTTTGGTGTTTGGGGTATGTTTTGGTGTTTTGGGTATGTTTTGGTGTTTTGGGTATGTTTTGGTGTTTGGGGTATGTTTTGGTGTTTTGGGGTATGTTTTGGTGTTTTGGGTATGTTTTGGTGTTTGGGGTATGTTTTGGTGTTTTGGGTTGTTTTGTGTTTGGGTTGTTTTGGTGTTTGGGTATGTTTTGGTGTTTTGGGTTGTTTTGGTGTTTGGGTATGTTTTGGTGTTTTGGGTATGTTTTGGTGTTTGGGGTATGTTTTGGTGTTTTGGGGTTGTTTTGGTGTTTGGGTATGTTTGGTGTTTGGGTTGTTTTGGTGTTTTGGGTATGTTTTGTGTTTTGGGTTGTTTGGTGTTTGGGGTATGTTTTGGTGTTTTGGGTATGTTTTGGTGTTTGGGGTATGTTTTGGTGTTTTGGGTGTGTTTTGGGTATGTTTTGGTGTTTTGGGTATGTTTTGGTGTTTTGGGTATGTTTTGGTATTTTGGGTATGTTTTGGTGTTTGGGGTATGTTTTGGTGTTTGGGGTATGTTTTGGTGTTTGGGGTATGTTTTGGTGTTTTGGGTTGTTTTGGTGTTTGGGTATGTTTTGGTGTTTTGGGTGTGTTTTGGTTGTTTTGGTGTTTGGGTATGTTTTGGTGTTTTGGGTATGTTTTGGTGTTTTGGGTTGTTTTGTTTTTGGGTATGTTTTGGTGTTTGGGTATGTTTTGGTGTTTGGGTTGTTTGGTGTTTGGGGTATGTTTTGGTGTTTTGGGTTGTTTTGGTGTTTGGGGTATGTTTTGGTGTTTTGGGTGTGTTTTGGGTATGTTTTGGTGTTTGGGGTATGTTTTGGTGTTTTGGGTATGTTTTGGTGTTTGGGGTATGTTTTGGTGTTTTGGGTGTGTTTTGGGTATGTTTTGGTGTTTTGGGGATGTTTTGGTGTTTGGGTATGTTTTGGGTATGTTTTGGGTGTGTTTTGGGTATGTTTTAGTGGTTTGTTTTTTCCCCTCAGGTACCTAGGAGAGGCTGTAGTAGAGCTGAGCCTGTGCCAAAGCAGCCTCTGATGTGCTGTATCTCAGCCCATCTGACACAAACCCCTCCTGATCTGCTGGATCCTCAGCCCTGCTGTAAGCTGAACTGCTCTGGGAAGGCTTCCAAGGAATAATGAGCAGAGTGCTCAAGGACATGAGGAGGAGGAGGGCAGGGGAAGGTGTCTGATCAGCAGCAGTCCTGAGAAAGTGGTGCACAGGGAGGCTGGGTAGCAGTGGCTGGCACCAGTGAGTGTTACTCTTTATCTTGGTGTGCCAGAAGGAAGGTTTCAGAAGGGTTGTGCTGGGATGATGCTCAAACTAAAGTCACAGAGTGGCAGGGGCTGGGAAGGGACCTCTGGGGATCATCCAGTCCCACCCCCTGCCAGAGCAGGGCATCCAGGGCAGGGCACACAGGAACACAGCCAGGAGGGCTTGGAAAGTCTCCAGAGCAGGAGACTCCACAACCTCTCTGGGCAGCCTGGTTCAGGCTCCAGCAGCCTCACACCAAAGAAGTTTCTCTTCATGCTGAGGTGGAACCTCCTGGGTTCCAGTTTGTGTCCATTGCCACGGAACAGAGCCTGGCCCCTTCCTGACCCCCACCCCTCAGATATTTATAGACATTGCTCAGATCCCCTCTCAGCCTTCTCCTCTCCAGGCTCACCAGCCCCAGGGCTCAGCCTTTCCTCCTCACACAGTGTTCCAGGCCCTTCAGCATCCTCATAGCCTCCAATGACTCTCTCCAGCAGTTCCCTGTCCCTCTTGCCCTGGGGAGCCCAGAACTGGACACAACACTCCAGGTGTGGCCTCTCCAGGGCAGAGCAGAATGTTTTTGCAGCAAATACTTGAAGTTGTGCAGCTGTTAGGGGAATAAACTGGAGTGAGCTGTGTGCTAAGGGCTGCTCAGCCCTGCTCCAGGCAAGCCCTGAGACAGCAGCAGCCACAGCTCCACCTCTGCCTCTCACACAAAGGAGGCTCTGGGCACAAGCTGTGATTTGTGCTGCTGTCAGCTGAGCCACCCTGGGAAATCTTCCAGAGTTCTGAAGGACAGATTGAGAACAGTGCAAGGTATCAGAGCTCAGAGCTGTCCTAGGAGGCTGCTGTGCTAGAGACAGAGCCTGGGGGGGCAAGATGCCAGCCTGCAGCTTCTGTACAGTTTGTACCATCAGGCATGAGTGAGGGCTGCAAACAGCTCATGTCACACCCTGGGCACATCCTTCAGTGCCCTGTCCTGCACACCAGTGACATGGGACTGCAGCTCTGCACCTGCCTGTGACCTCTCTGGGCAGGGGAGCACAGCACAGCTGAGTGGTGTTTGTAGATTCATGGAACCACAGAATGGGCTGGGCTGGAAGGGACTTCAAAGCTCATCCAGCCTCAAGCCCCTGCCATGGGCAGGGACACCTCCCACCAGCACAGCTTGCTCAGGGCCTCATCCAGCCTGGCCTTCAACACCTCCAGGCAGGAGGCAGCCACAGCCTTCCTGGGCAACCTGTGCCAGTCTCTCCCCACCCTCACTGCCAACAATTTCTTCCTCCTCTCCACTCTCAATCTCCCCTCTCCCAGCTCCAAGCCATTGTCTCTCATCCTGGCACTCCCAGCCCTTGGCCAAAGTCCCTCCCCAGCTCTCCTGGAGCCCTTCAGGTACTGGAAGCTGCTCTGAGGTCTCCCTGGAGCCTTCTCTTCTCTAGGCTGAACAGCCCCAACTCCCCCAGCCTGGCCCCACAGGGGAGGTTCTGCAGCCTCTGATCATCTTGGTGGCCTCCTCTGGACCCTCTGCAGCAGCTCCAGGTCCCTCTTGTGCTGGGGGCCCAGCAGTGGAGGCAGTGCTGCAGGTGGGGTGTGAGCAGAGCAGAGCAGAGGGGCAGAATCCCCTCCCTGTGCTGCTGCTCTCCCTGCTCTGGATGCAGCTCAGCACACAGCTGCCTGCTGGGCTGCCAGGGACCACTGCTGGCTCCTGGGCAGTTTGTTACCACCTGACACCCCCAAGGCCTTCTCCTGCAGGCTGCTTTCAGCCACTCCTCACCCCGGATCTGTGCTTGGGATTGCCCCAACCCAGGGCTGAATCCCTCCCTGTGCTGCTCTCTTCCTTCCCTGGCTGCAGCCCAGTTCCCCTGGTTTTGCAGCTCAGGGGCAGTGGTTGGTGCGTGGCAGGCTCCCTCCCCAGTGCTGCACTGCCAGTGGATGTCACCTGAGCCCATCAGGTCATGCTGGTTTGGGATGCAGGCAGTGATGCTGTCCAGCTGTGAGGGTAAAGAGTTCACCCCACAGGCAAAGTTCACTCTGGCAGGTCTGAGTTTTCAGCTCTGCTTCCAGTTTGCTTTGGCAGAGTGGTAGTGGGGGAGGGGAGGGGGGGTCGGTGGAAGTGGGTGAGGCAGCTGAGCTCATCTTGTTGATGTGTCCATTCAAAGGGCACCAGCAGTCAGCTGAGCATGAGTAAATCTCCTTTATGAGGGCCTGGCCTTAGACTCTGCACCTCCACAGCTGCAGGGTCACTGGAGGGCTGCAGCATTCCATGCCCACAGACACAAGGCTGCCTTGAACTTCAGTGTGAGGGTCGTGCCCAGCTGGGCTCTGCAGCATTGGTGCCCTGCTGCCACCTCATCAGAAACCTGCTGGCTGGCACCACCCAAGGGTCAGGGCTCCTGCAGGGCTCCTATGGGATGTTCTGTCCAGCAGACATGTCCAGGGAAGGGATTCCTGCTTCCTGCTGGGTGTGCAGCAGAGTTTGTCTGTTGGCACTGGCAGGTCTCTTCAGGCTTCCTGTAGTGCCTCTCCTGCTCTTTGCTTGCAAGTTTCATGGCTTCAGTTGTGTCTTCACTCTCCAAGGCCTTTTCAGGTCCTGCTTCTCCCTGCCTGGAGATGACTCTTCCCTGGGAGCACAGCAGCAGTGCCTCAAGTGCCAACATCACTCACAGTGGGGCTCCCAGGACTGGGAGTCCAGCCCTTGGGCTTGAGCCTGGGCACCTAGGAGAAGAGCTACCAAAGGGGACAAGCTAAGCTCAGCTGAGGTTTGGGCTGAGGCCTGGGGTGGGTTCTGCCAGCTGGTGTGCTGTCTGAGCTCTGCTTAGGTGTGAGTCTGGGTGGGGAAAGAGCTTCTGTGACAGGGTTGTGAGTCTGTGCCTGTGAGGAGGAGCCTGGTTACAGGGTGGATCTCACAGTGCCCTGAGGAAGAAGAGGAGGTTGGTCTGGGTAGCTCTTCTCCACTGCCCATGCCCTGCTCAGGGCTGGGGATGAAGTTGTTTCCATTCTGCTGGGGCAGAGGGAAAGCAGCCCCAGTTCACATAGCCCCAGGGTAGCATTCTTCAGCACTCCAGCTGCCACGTGAGCCAAGGGCAGATTTCTCCCTGACCTCCAGAGCAGTGGCACTTGGCCAGCACTGTGTGCTGCAGCCAGTCCTCCCCTCGGGCTCTGCAGAGCCCCTGCTGGCCTCCTGCTCCTGGGGCAGGGAGAGGACAGCCTGTGCTCAGAGAGCAAACTGTGGCAAGGGCAGCCAGGCTGCCCCCAGCTGCTCAGCTCTGCCCAGGGATGGAGCCCAGCACCTAACTGGGGACCCTGTGGCCAGGCCACTGCCACTGGGTAACTGCCACTGGTCCAGCTGGGCCTTTGCAGGAGCCAGAGCTGCCACCCCAGCTGCAGAGCACAGGGTCCTGGCAGATGGAGCCTCACCTGCTACCCACAGAGGGAGTGCAGCAGCTGACTCTATCAGCTGCCCTTCTTCTTGCTTGGAAATGCTCTTTGCTGCTGTTCAGGCTGGACATGGCCTCCCAAACTTCCTGCTCCATTCCTCATCTGAATCCCAAACTTCCTGCTCCATTCCTCATCTGCCTCCCAAGCTTCCCGCTCCATTCCTCATCTGCTTCCCAACCCTTTCTGCTCTGTCCCTCATCTTCCTCCCAGCCCTTCACAGAATCATACAATCATAGAATGGGTTGGGAAGAGACCTCCAAAGCTCATCCAGTCCAACCCCCTGCAGTCATCAGGACATCCTCAACTAGAACAGGTTGCCCAGAGCCCTCTTGAGCCTCACCTTGAATATCTCCAGGGATCTCTAACCACCTCTCTGGGCAACCTGTTCCCTGCTTGCTGCATTCCTCACCTGCCTCCCAACCCTTTCTGCTCCATTCCTCACCTGCTGCTCCATTCAGCTTGCACCAACCTGTTTGTTATGAGCTGAGACACTCTGAACACTTCTCCACCAGAGCAGAAGGTCTCTTTGCAATGACTCCCACCATGAAGGACAGCAACACCACTGGTCCTGTAGCCAGGGCCTTGGAACAGCTCAGGTGGCTCTTTCTTACCTTGTTCCTCCTGTTCAACCCCCTGCCCATGCAGGGCTGGTCTTCTTCCTCCTCTCTTCTTTGGCATTCTGGGAAGGGCTCCATTACCCAGCACTGCTTCAGTCAGAAGCTGAGGATGGATTCTCTTGCCTGCAGGAGCACAAAAGGATCATGAAGCTGGATGCTGCCCACCCTCCACAGCTGCCACTGTCTTCCTTGGCATTCCCAGTGGATGCCTGCACTGAAGGAGTTTGGGGCAGGTTGATGTGGCCAGAAGGAGGCTGAGGTCCATTGTAGCCACTACTGCCAGGCAGGATGTGTCCCATGGCTGGTGGCAGAGGCTTTCAGCTTGCTCTGGTCCACAGGAGAGCTGGCACAAGCTCCAGCCAAGATCTGTAACTTCTGGGCTGCCTTTGGCCAGATGCTTCTCCAAACCAAGCTGGTGAGGCTTGGTTGGATCAGAGTGAGCTCAGTGAAGGCCTCACAGCATTCAGCAGGGACAGCCCTGCTGGCTTAGGAGTTCTGTCAGTTGTTCTGCTTTCATGGTCACAGAATGGGTTGGGTTGGGAGGCACCTCCAAAGGTCATCCAGTCCCAGCCCAGCTTTGCAAAAGAGGGACTGCCTGAAAGGAGACTTAAGCCCTTGGCACTCCACGCAAGATGCTTCTGATGCTGATTTCTTACCTTCACAGAAAGCTCCTTATGAGCTCCTCAGGTCATGCAGGACCAGCCCTCACTCCTCACATCCTCTCTGCTGAGCTTTTTGGAGTTGCTTCAGCCCTTGGAAGTCAGTAGGAAGGCTCCTGTAAACGTGAAGGATTTCTGCCTCAGGTCTTTTGCTGCTCAGTGCTCACTCCACCCAAGGCTACTGAAAGAGAACCACAGGGGGAGGAAGCACCTGGGCCAGGAGGGCTGAAGGGCTGGCACCCAGGTGTTACTGACCACCATGGGCTCCAGGAGAACCTGGCTGTGGGTCAAGGGGGTTGCACAAGTCGTGAGCATGAAAGACCAACCTTGGCCTAATCTGCTCAATAAAAAACTCACCCAAGAGTTGAAGGCATCCAGAACCTGAGAGGACCCTCAGTGCTCCACAGCACTGGCTGCAGATGGAGTCATAAGTGCAGGACTGAGGTGCAGAGATCAGTAGGCTGGGATCCTTGGGGAAATAGCACAGCAAAGAGGGCTGGGGAAGGGAAGGCTGGAATCAAACAGCCTCCAAAGAGGGCTGATAGAAAGGAAGGCTGGAATCAAACAGCCTCCAAAGAGGGCTGGGGAAGAGAAGGCTGGAATCAAACAGCCTCCAAAGAGGGCTGGTAGAAAGGAAGGCTGGAATCAAACAGCCTCCAGAGAGGGCTGGGGAAGGGAAGGCTGGAATCAAACAGCCTCCAGAGAGGGCTGGGGAAGGGAAGGCTGGAATCAAACAGCCTCCAGAGAGGGCTGGGGAAGGGAAGGCTGGAATCAAACAGCCTCCAAAGAGGACACAACATGTGGAAGGAGAAGACCTGCTCTAAGGAGCAGCAAGAAGAGATCACCAAGGTGTGTGCTGGCAGCAGCAAACAAGTTGTGTGTGGTTTGGGTCTCAGCTGAGACTGTGGAAGAAAAGCAGCAGCAGAGGTGAGTGAAGAGCAGGGCAGAGGAAAACCATGGAGCCACTGCAGGACAGAGGAGTCCCAGGGCAGCCAGCAGCACTGTGTGCTCCCAGCCAGCAGCACTGTGTGCTCCCAGCCAGCAGTACTGTGTGCTCCCAGCCAGCCAGCTCTCATCAGGCTCCATCTGCCCTCCAGCCTGCTCTTGGCTTTGCACCTCCTTTGTTTTCCCCTCCCCCAGCTCCTCTCCTTGCAATGCTCTGTTCACAGAATTGGACCTTTCCCCACCATGGAGTGCTGAAGCTGCAGCACACTTCTGGTTGCTCCCCTTTCCTCCTGCACTTCCCTAACAGCAGCACACACTTCTCATGTAGAGATGCTGCTGCAGTTCAGAACTTCTTGGGCTGTGTCCCTGGCAGATGCATGTCCTGAGCGCTCCCTGCTCAGGATTTGGGTGTGATGTTGGAATCACAGAACTTTGGCTGGCAAAGACCTCCAAGATCATCGAGTCCAACACCACCATGGCCACTAAACCCTGTCCCCAAGTGCCATGGCTTCCTCTGGTCCCAGAGGAACAGCTCCTGTGCAGCAGGGCATGCTCTGCACAGTCTGGCTCTGGGTAGAGGATGTGAGGAACGTGGCCAAGGCAGCTTGCTTGGCACACTACAGGCCTGGCTGCTCTACCTGGAAGCACCTCCCCACCTCTCACCATAGCTGGAGCTGCAGCTTTGCTACACAGGCTGCAGGCTGAGGAGTGGAAGCCTTCTCTGTGTAACTAACATCACTCCTCTGGAAGATCCTTGAGCTGCTTTCTCCAAGTCCCTTTCCTGCTGAGCCCCAAGCAGCAGCACATTGCCTTAGGATGGGTCTCATGGCATGGAAACAGAGGCAGCTCACTCCAGCAACCTCCCTGAGCTCCACACAGCAGAGCTGGGGAGGGACTTTGGACAAGGGCTGGGGGTGCCAGGATTAGGGACAATGGCTTTGAGCTGGGAGAGGAGAGACTGAGAGTGGAGATGAGGAAGAAATTGCTGGCAGCGAGGGTGGGGAGAGACTGGCACAGGTTGTCCAGGGAGGCTGTGGCTGCCTCCTGCCTGGAGATGTTGCAGGCCAGGCTGGATGAGGCCCTGAGCAAGCTGGGCTGGTGGGAGGTGTCCCTGCCCATGGCAGGGGGTTGGGGCTGGAGTAGATGATCTTGAAGGTCCCTTTCAACCCAATCCTTCCATGAATCTCCTGCCCTGCTGAGCTGGGCCCTGCTCTTGGTAGGGGGGCAGAGCTGGCAGGGACTGCAGAGTGCTCTGCTTGAAGAGGCAAGGGGAGAGCATTCTGCTTTCAGAATCTGCAGGAGAGGAGGCTGCAGCCAGGGGGAGTTGGGCTCTACTCCCCAGCCTCAGGTGATGGAAGGAGAGGAACTGACTTGAAATTGTGCCAGGGGAGGGTCAGGTTGGAGAAAAGGAAAAATTTGTTTGCTGCAAAAGTGGTCAGGGCTTGGCAGAGGCTGCCCAGGGAGGTGGTGGAGTGCCCATGGCTGGAGGTGTTCCAGAAAGCTGTGGCCATGGCTCCTGGGGCCATGGTTTGGTGGCCATGGTGGGACTGGGTTGATGTTGGACTGGCTGCTCCTGGAGGCCTCTTCCAACCTTCCTGAATCAAAGATCTTTGTGTCTGTGTGAAGCTCTTGAGTTGATGTGCTGCAGGTGTTTGGCCTCAGTGCTGTGCAGGAGATTCCCAAGGCCACAAGCAGCCCTGCAGCAGGCTTGGGACCAGGCTGGCATGGTGCTGAGCTGTGGGATTTCCCCTGCCCAGGGTGGTTTTGGCTCAGGAAGGGGAGCTGGGGCTAAGCCTGGGGCTGGGCAGATTTTCACTGGTGTGGAGGGCAGAAGAGGGAGGCCACAGTCTGCAAGGGGCCAGGGACTGCTGCTGTGGGAGGTGCAGACACCACCCAGAGCAGGACCTGTGAAAGACCTGCTGGCTGCAGCATTCCAGGCATTCCTGCACCTAGCTCCCAGCTAGCCCTGCTCAGGCTGCTGCAGCCTGGCCTTGGCAAGTGGCTCCTCCTCAGGCACCACTCTCAGGTGCCCTGCTCTGATTAGCAAACTTGCTGTGTGGAGTAGCACTGCAAGCCTTGAACTGCAGCTGCAGGAGATGATGGATGTGGGGCTGGTGTGCTGCAGCTGTGAGGAGGCCTGCCAGGAGCAGGTGGAAGGGCTTGCAGCAGCTGACCTGAGGCTTCATAGAGTCACTGCATGGGCTGGGTTGAAAGGGACCTCAAAGCTCATCCAGCCCAAGCCCCCTGCAGTCAGCAGGGACACCCCAGCTTGCTCAGGGCCTCATCCAGCCTGGCCTTCAACACCTCCAGGCAGGAGGCAGCCACAGCCTCCCTGGGCAACCTGTGCCAGTCTCTCCCCACCCTCACTCTCAACAATTTCTTCCTCCTCTCCACTCTAAAACTCCCCTCTCCCTCAACCTTCAGGCTTCCTGGGTGCCTAGTGCATGATCCAGAACCTGCAGCTGTCCATAACCCAGACCCTCCCACAGCTGCTGTGTGGAGTTGTGAGAGGGGCAGAGGTTCACAGCACCTCAAAGCCAAGCAGCTTGTAAATCATCAGCTGCACAGGCAAGGTCCCAGCAAACACTACAGGCACTGAGGAATCCTCCCCACCAAGGCAGGAGTCTTGCCCAGAGCTGCTCAAACAGGATTCTCAGCTGAAGACCTTGGGTAGGAATTACCAAAGCAAACAGAGCATGGAGCCTGCCCAGGGCAGGGTGGGTGTGGAGGAGCACTCCTTGCTGTGGAAGGAGGCCTAAGAACATCACAAACAACTCCTGGAGCAAACAGAAGCCTGCCTGGGGGCTGGGCTGCAGGCATGGAGCAGGGCAGGAGAGCCACACACACAGGGGGCTCCTCATGAAGGATGCTGGCTGGGCTGCCAGCCACCAGAAGCACAAAACCTGTCCAGGGGCAGAGGGACTCAGCTGTGCTTGGCATGGGGCAGAGCTGGGCAGAGCTTAGAAACCTCCTGCTGCAAACCACACCTCTGCCCAGGCTGCTGTGCTGGCTCTGCCTCGGCAGGGTTGCCATGGGGCTGTACTGGGCACAGTGCTGGGCACAGTGCTGGGAGCTCAGGGATCTTTGCCTTGGTGCTGAGCAGCTCACACAGCCAGAGCCCCTCCTGCTCCTCACCCACCCCAGCAGCCTGGGGGGCACACAGCTGGGACAGCTGCCCCCAGCTGATCAAAGGGACATGCCAGGCCAGGGGACATCCTGCTCAGCACAGAGAGCTGAGGGAAGGAGAGGGAAGGAGAGGGAAGGAGAGGGAAGGAGAGGGAAAGAGAGGGAAGGGAAGCTCAGAGTGATGGCCTTGGTCTGCCCATCAGGGGTGATGGAGCCCAGCAGGGGATGGCTGAGCTCCTGCTGCCATGGGAAGTGCCAGCACAGCCCCATGGCAGCCCCTAGGCAGCACAGCAGCCCTGCCAGGCACCACACCAACCCTGCCAGGCAGAGCCAGCACACATTTCAAGGTGCTTGCAGAGACTTCCCCAGGGCCCTGCCAGCTGCCTGCCTGCCTGCCTGGAGCACTGGGCAAAGCAGAACCTCCCCAGCTGGCCTCTTCCCTTCCCTGCACAGACAGCCAACCCTCCTGCAAGAGCACAGCTCCTGGGGGCACCCTCAGCTGGTCACCTCCTGGTGCCTGCTTGGTGATGCTTGGGATCATCTCAGGGCTCATCTCCAGGGTTTCTTTCCTGTTGCCACATGATAGAAGCCACTGCTGGAGCACTTTCTGCCCTCCTTGGGGCTTCCCTTCTGGTTTAAAGGCAGGAACCTCCCAAGCTGTGCTTTTGCCAGCCTGCCATGGGGACCCGGGTGAGAGCTCTGCAGGTGGCACATGATGGGGCACAGAAGTGCAGCTTTAGGGCAGTAACAGCTCCAAACCTGGCAGCTTTGGTCAGTGCCCAGGGGTGAGGGCTGCATCCCCTCAGCCCAGGCTGTGTTTAACTTTCCTGAGCTGCTGCAGAGCTATTGTTAGTTTCCAGATAGGGAACTGTTATCATCTGGGCACAGCCTACACGAAAAGGATAGGTTGGAGCTGGTCGATTCTCTTCTGTGTCCCTCTCTGCCTGGCAGCAGGCTTGTCCTTCACATTGAGCTCTCAAATGTGGCACCAACAACAGCAGAGTTTTGTTTTCACTGGTGAGCAGCAGCCAGGCTGACCCAGAAAGCAACAGCAGCAGCAGCAGCAGCAGCAGCCCCTCTGCCCTTGCAGCATGTGTGCTGGGGCTGCCTGCTGCTGCCCTGAGCCTTCTCTGCATCTTTCCTGAGGGGACACAGAGACCTTCAGCTCAGCTCACACTGAGCTCCTCATCAGCCACCACCCCCAGGTTCAACAT
The DNA here is from genome assembly GCF_027791375.1 of Indicator indicator. Taxonomy (NCBI): domain Eukaryota; kingdom Metazoa; phylum Chordata; class Aves; order Piciformes; family Indicatoridae; genus Indicator; species Indicator indicator. The sequence goes on from NC_072030.1 coordinate 714,682, forward strand.
CAGCCTCCAAGGTGCACTCCCAGCCCAGCCCCTGCCATGCCCTGGGCTGGTCCTGAGGGACTTTTGAGGGTGTCAGGGAGTGGAGGGGGGGATGGAGCAAAACTAGAAGTGGGGAGATTGAGATTGGCTCTTAGGAAGAAGTTGTTCCCCATGAGGGTGATGAGAGACTGGCACAGGTTGCCCAGGGAGGTGGTGGAAGCCTCAGCCCTGGAGGTTTTTGCAGCCAGGCTGGATGTGGCTGTGAGCAACCTGCTGTGGTGTGAGGTGTCCCTGCCCATGGCAGGGGGTTGGGACTGGCTGAGCCTTGAGGTCCCTTCCACAACAATTCTGTGATTCTATGATTCCCAGCAGTGTGGGCAGCAGGGCAGGGAGGGGATTCTGCCCCTCTGCTGTGCTCTGCTCAGACCCCCCTGCAGTGCTGGGGCAGCTCTGGAGTGCTCAGCACAGACAGGGAGCTGCTGGAGCAGGGCCAGAGGAGGCCACAGCAATGCTGGCAGGGCTGGAAGCCCTCTGCTGGGAGGCCAGGCTGAGAGAGTTGGGCTTGGGCAGCCTGCAGAAGGCTCCAGGAGACCTTGGAGCAGCACTGCAGGATTTGAAAGGGGCTCCAGGAGAGCTGGAGAGGGCCTTTGGACAAAGGCTGGGAGTGCCAGACTGAGGCACAATGGCTTTAGGCTGGGAGAAGTCAGGCTGAGATCAGCCATGAGGAAGAAGTTCCTCCCATGGGGGTGGTGAGGCACTGGAACAGGCTGTCCAGAGAAGCTGTGGAGGCTCCAAGCCTGTGTTCAAAGGCAGACAGGATGGGACCTTGAGCAAGCTGGGCTGGTGGGAGGTGTCCCTGGCCATGGCAGGGGCTTGGCACTGGGTGTTTGTGGTCCCTTCCATCCCAACCCATCTACACTGCCCCCCACCAGCACCCATTGGTTTGCCTAACCTTGGCCAGCAGCTCAGAGCAGGCCTCCTGCCCTCAGCCAGGAGGCTGACCCTCCCCCAGCCTCCCACTGCAGCCACCACCTCTTCCCTGCTCTCCAGCCCTGCTCTGGTTATTGTCAAGGTAGTTTTGCCTCTGTGCCCAGGTGCCAGCCATCTGCCTTCCCAAAGGTGCCCTGGCACAAAGGAGTTGCCCAGTTTGGAAATCCAGAAGAGGAAGGATGTGTCCCTGGGCAAAAGGCCCCTGAGGGGCCCGAGCTGGGGAGATGCATGGCCTGGACTCCTGCTGGCACCACCTGGAGTGCTGCTGCTGCTCTCTAAGCAGTCAGGGAGAGTCTCAGCCAAGGTGGGGGAGACTCTCTGCAGATAGCTTGAGCTGACCTCACAAAGCCCTGGCCCAGGCTGCCCAGGGCAGTGCTGCAGTCCCCATCTCTGCAGGAGGTCTGGTGCTGGGGGCCATGGCTTAGTGGTGACCTGGCAGTGCTGGGGTAAGGGCTGGACTGGGTGGTCTGAAAGGTCTCTTCCAACCTAAACGATTTGGTGATTCCCTGATTCTTTTGTTCATCTCACATTTCAAGGCAGGCAGGCAAGCCTGCTGCAGAGGGGACAGAGCAAAAGGCAGCCTGGGAGCCACTGCAGACAAGAGCTTGGCCATAGCTTGGCTTTCCCCTGCTTTGTGGGAGCAGGGAGGAAACCAGCAGAGGTCAGTTCTGCTCAGACAGAGGTCAGAGTGACTTTGGGTGGTGGTCATCTTCAGGCCAGACATCTGCAAGGTCAATGTGCTCACCCAAAGTGCCCCACCTGTGCTCCTTCAAAAGGCAAAGGCAAGGAACTGGCTCTTGTTTGAAGTCTTGCAGGGGTGAGTGGACCCCTGGGTGCTGTTGGCTGCACACAAGGGTTTGGGCTGGGCTGAGAGCAGATTCAGAGAGTTACAGAGTGGTTTGAAAGACCATCGGCTCCAGCTCCAACCCCCCACCATGGGCAGGGACACCTCCCACCAGCCCAGCTTGCTCAGGGCCTCATCCAGCCTGGTCCTGAACACCTCCAGGCAGGAGGCAGCCACAGCCTCCCTGGGCAACCTGTGCCAGTCTCTCCCCACCCTCACTCTCAAAATCTCCACTCTCAATCTCCTCTCTCCAAGCCATTGTCCCTCATCCTGGCACTCCCAGCCCTTGGCCAAAGTCCCTCCTCAGCTCTCCTGGAGCCCTTCAGGTACTGGAAGCTGCTCTGAGGTCTCCCTGGAGCCTTCTCTTCTCCAGCCTGAACAGCCCCAACTCTCCCAGCCTGGTCCCACAGGGGAGGTTCTGCAGCCTCTGATCATCTTGGTGGTCTCCTCTGGCCCCTCTGGAGCATCTCCAGGTCCTCCTTGTGCTGGGGGCCCCAGAGCTGCAGGCAGTACTCCAGGTGGTAAAACCCTGCCCTTGGTGTGATACATCTTGGAGGAGTTCCTGGGACCTGAGTTGTTGTGCTCTGTGGAAGGAGGATGTGGAGCACACTCAGGCTGTGAATGGACACTCTGTAGCCTGCTGAGGTTGTGACTCTTCCGATCTGCAGGGAGATAAATTGTCCTTGAATAGGGGAAAAGAAGCATTAGGGACCCTTGTGGCCTTCAGTGTGGGGGACAGGACCCTGCAGACAGCAAATCCCCTCCTCAGGGCTGCCTTGCTGGGCTGTGGAGCCTTAGGACACAGGCAGGAGGCCAGGGTAGGGCTTGCAGGAGGTGCAGGAGATGGCCCTGGGCTGCTCAGGCAGGCAGGTGGTGACTGCCCAGCTCTGCTCTTCTGGGGCTCTAGGTCACACTCTTTGTTTTGAAGCTGTTCTAATTCAGGGCTGGAAGGCAGCAGGAGCTGAGTGCCTGCTCCCAGGCTGGGTTGAACTTTAACTGAGCAGTGTCCTTGCCTGGCAGCTGGCCAGGCAGGCACGCTAGGGAGGGCAGCAAGAAGTGTCTGACCCAGCAGGCATGGCACCAGTGCCAGAGTGGACTGCCCCAGGCTGGGGTCATCACTGCTGAGCCTCTGCCTCCTGCTTCCTGGGGACAGCAGGAGCTGTGGGGCTGTGCCAGGGCACTGCCAGGCAGGCACAGGGACGCTCTATCCCCCAATGCAAACAGGGAAAGGCAGGGCAGAGGTGGCCTGGCCCTGCTCCTCTGTTGACAGTGCTGCATGGCTGTGGAGATGTTTGTCAGTGGAGCTGCAGGGGCAGGGGGTGCTGTGTCACAGGGCAGGAGGATGGCTTGCACCCCTCAGAGCATCTGCACCTTACCAGCACCCTGCACACCCTGCAGTGTGCCAGGCAGCTCACCCAGCCCTGAATCCATAACCTGGGCAGGCACAGGAGAAAGAAGGAAAGCTCTGCCTGAGGCTTCAGTAGATCTTTTGATCCATTCCTTGTCCAGGAGCTCCTTGCTCAGCAGAAGGCTGCTTCCAAAGAGCCTTGCAAACAGCTGCCAAAAGCTGTGGTGAGAGGAGTCAGGAAAGAAATCAACCTCTGCTGCTTGGGAGAGCTCAGCCTTCTTTGAATGCGCTTCAGACACTCACCTGAGGCCCTCAAGGTGAGAGAGATCTTCCAGAAGTGGTGCTGGGGGTCAGCAGTCAGTTGGATTCTTCTCTGCAGGTCACAGAAGTTCTGGGGCTCCATGGTGGCTGCTCTGCAATTGTTTCTCTGAGTAGAGCCAGCTGCTGAGACACATCTGTCCTGATGCTTCTCCAGCTGAAGCATGCACACAAAGCACACACCTTGACTCTGCCCCCCTCTTGTTTGGAAGCAGGGAGAACAGTGCAGTCATGGCTGTGGTGCTGGTGCAGAACTGCCCCTTGGCCCCAAACCCAGCAGGAGAGAAGGGCTGAGGGGAAATGACACAAGAACAGTCCCAGGCCATGCTCACACAGCTCCACAGACTGCATGGCTGAGAAGGGAGCCTCCAAGGGCCAGAGCAGGCTGCCCAGGGACACATCCAGCCTGAGCTGCAATGGCTCCAGGGATGGAGCCTCAACCCCCTCCCTGGGCAGCCTGTTCCAGTGTCTCCCCAGCCTCACTGTGCACAACTTCCTCCTGAGCTCCAACCTAACTCTGCCCTGCTCCAGTTCCAAACCATTGCCCCTGGGCCTATCCCCACAGCCCCTTCTGAACAGTCCCTGCCTAGCCTTGCTGCAGGTCCCCTGCAGATATTGAAATGCAGCTCTGAGGTCTCCCTGGAGCCTTCTCTTCTCCAGGATGAACAGCCCCAACTCTCCCAGCCTGTCCCCACAGCAGAGGTTCTCCAGCCTCTGCTCATCTCTGTGGCCTCCTCTGGACCCTCTCCATCAGCTCCAGGTCTCTCTTGTGTTTGGGGTCCCATATCTGGCCCCAGCCCTGCAGGTGAGGTCTCCCCAGAGCAGAGCAGAGGGGCAGGATCCTCTCTCTCCAGCTCTGGCCACACTGCTGTGGATGCAGCCCAGGCTGCCCTTGGCCTTCTGTGCTGCCAGTGCCCATTGCTGGCTCCTGGCCAGCTTCTCCCCTTCCCCAGCACCCCCAAGTCCTTCTCTGCAGGGCTGCTCTCAATCTCATCCCCCCCCAGCCTGGATGGATCCTGAGGCTTGCCCTGATCTAGGTGCAGGACCTTGCACTTTGCCTTCTTGCCCCTCCTGAGGCCACAAAGGTGATCAGAGGTTGGAGAACCTCCCCTGTGGGGCTAGGCTGGGAGAGTTGGGGCTGTGCAGAGCCTCCAGGCAGGCTGGGGAGGGATTGTTCAGAAGGGGCTGTGGGGATAGGCCCAGGGGCAATGGTTTGGAACTGGAGCAGGGCAGAGTTAGGTTGGAGCTCAGGAGGAAGTTGTGCACAGTGAGGCTGGGGAGACACTGGAACAGGCTGCCCAGGGAGGTGCTTGAGGCTCCATCCCTGGAGCCATTGCAGCTCAGGCTGGATGTGTCCCTGGGCAGCCTGCTCTGGCTGGAGGTGTCCCTGCTGCCTGCAGGGGGTTGGATGAGATGCCCTTGGAGGCTCCCTTCCAGCCTGATGCATTCTGTGCATTCTGTGATTCTGTGGAAAAGGTCCTCAACAGTTGCCTGCCAGTGGACAGAAGAATTTCTTGCACAATGCAGAGCAAGGCTCTGCTGACTGCATCTGCAGGGGGAGGGATTGCATTGCACAACCTGCTGAGGAATGACACAAGTGAGCCTTTGTCTGACAGCTCTTGGCCATGAGAAGGAACAGAAGAGATAACTGAATTTGCTCTGTCCTTCAGTCCTTGGGGCACAGGGAGGCTCAGCCACAGCAGACACTGCAGGCCAGAAGGATTTAGCTGCACATGCATGGGATGTGTGAATGCACAACCCTCTCCTGGGCTGCATCCAGAGCAGGGAGAGCAGCAGCACAGGGAGGGGATTCTGCCCCTCTGCTCTGCTCTGCTCACACCCCACCTGCAGCACTGCCTCCACTGCTGGGGCCCCCAGCACAAGAGGGACCTGGAGCTGCTGCAGAGGGTCCAGAGGAGGCCACCAAGATGAGCAGAGGCTGCAGAACCCCCCCTGTGGGGCCAGGCTGGGAGAGTTGGGGCTGGAGAAGAGAAGGCTCCAGGGACACCTCAGAGCAGCTTCCAGCACCTGAAAGGGCTCCAGGAGAACTGGGGACTTTGGCCAAGGGCTGGGAGTGCCAGGATGAGGGACAATGGCTTGGAGCTGGGAGAGGGGAGATTGAGAGTGGAGATGAGGAAGAAATTGTTGAGAGTGAGGCTGGGGAGAGACTGGCACAGGTTGCCCAGGGAGGCTGTGGCTGCCTCCTGCCTGGAGGTGTTGAAGGCCAGGCTGGATGAGGCCCTGAGCAAGCTGGGCTGGTGGGAGGTGTCCCTGCCCAGGGCAGGAGCTTGGGGCTGGCTGAGCTTTGAGCTCCCTTCCAGCCCAGCCCATTCCGTGAGTCTGTGACTCAGAGGAGCAGGCTCAGGTGCTGTGCAAAGCAGATCCCAGCCAAGGTGTCACTTGGGAATCTTCTGTTGGGCTGGTTGGATATCAGAAAAGAGACAGCTGGCCTTGGTGACCTGAGAGGGCACTTCCAACCTCAGTGGTTCTATGATTCTTCACTGGGTGGGTAGCCAAGCACTGGAATAAGCTGCCTGGGGATGTGGCCATGGCACCAAGGCTGCTGGGGTTCAGGAAGCATTTGGACACAGCTCTTAGACAGAATCACAGAACTGTTTCTGCTGGCCAAGCTCTCTCAGCTCACCCAGCCCAGACATTCTCTAACCCTGCCAAGGCTGGGGCCAAACCCTGGCCCTCAGCACCACAGCTCTGCCTCTTGGAAACACCTCCAGGGATGGGCATTCAACCACCTCCCTGGGCAGCCTGCTCCAGGTTTTGAGAACCCTTTCAGGGAAGAATTTTCTTCTCATGTCCAACCTAAACCTCCTCTGGGCCAACTTGAGGCCATTTCTTCTCCTCCATCACTTGTTCCTAGGGAGAACAGCCCAGCCCATGGTTTAACCTTTAGGCTGCCCTGTGTGCAGTCAGAGATTGGACTCCATGATCCTGGTGGATCAGCTCAGGATGTTCTATGCTGCTAATTACTCTGAATTCAGAGACTAGGTGCTGGCTATATCCTTCCAGCCTCCCCTGGTGCCTCATGTGGTGTGATGCTCCAGGCTTTGATTCCAACTACTCCTCACACAAATGTTATTAAGACAGCAGAGTTCCTCTGAGAGCTCAGAGGCTTTATGGATTTGCTTCCTCTGCCTTTCCACAGGGATACAACCAGCTAATCTGAGAGATAAACCCATGCCAGGCTTCCCATCTGGGGAAGGTTGAGCTCTTTTCATGCAAACCTGCTTATCTACAACTGCTCCAGGCAGGAACTTCAATTCTGTGATGGAAACTTTGCTTCTGAACGCAGCAATGACAGAGCCACACAGCATCCTCCTCCAGAAACCTGTGACCCATGGCACAGACCTGTGTCAGAGAACCAGGGAATGGCTCAGGCTGGAAGGGACCTCAGAGAGCATCCAATCCAACCCCCTGCCATGGGCAGGGACACCTCCCACCAGCCCAGGCTGCTCAGGGCCTCATGCAGCCTGGCCTGGAACACCTCCAGGCAGGAGGCAGCCACAGCCTCCCTGGGCAACCTGTGCCAGAGTCTCACCACCCTCCCACTCAAGAACTTCTTCCTCAGCTCCACTCTAACCCTGCTCTGCCTCAGCTTCAAACCATTCCCCCTTGGTCTGGCTCCAGACACCCTCAGCAAAAGTCTCTCTGCAGCCTTCCTGCAGGATCCCTTCAGGTCCTGGCAGGCAGCTCTCAGGTCCCCCTGGAGCCTTCTCTTGTGCAGGCTGAACACCCCCAGCTCCCTCAGCCTGTGCTCACAGCAGAGCTGCTCCAGCCCTTGGATCAGCTTTGTGGCCTCCTCTGGCCATGACTGATCCAGCTGGAGGTGGACAGGACAGGTTGGATAGGGCAGGTTGGAAAGGGATGGTTGGCTAGGGATGGTTGGCTAGGGATGGTTGCATAGGGATGGTTGTCTAGGGATGGTTGGATAGGGGTGGTTGGATAGGGGTGGTTGGATAGGGATGGTTGGATAGGGGTGGTTGGATAGGGATGGTTGGATAGGGGTGGTTGGATAGAGCATTGTGATGGTTTGAAAATGTCTTTAATTTTTCTTCTCAAGAGTTCAAGCAGAGAAAGCTGAAGACTGTAAATAAGTCACTACTGGGTGTAAGAAAAGCAAACTAATGATTGCTCTAAAACATTTCTATCTATCCAATGGAAGTGTTAAGAACCACTACTCAAAACCAATTGGTGCAGAGTCTGAGCTCTCAGCTTCCTTGCTGGGCTATCTGGCTGCTGCTGCTTCTTCTCTTCTGGCTGAAGATAACACGCTGACCTTGGCAAGCTAAGTTAACAACCTCTTTGCTTTTAGTTAACTCTGCTTTCTGCCAGGAGGGTCTGGGGGGAGGAAGCCCCTGGGGGAGAGGCCCCCTGGGAAAGGTCCCCTTTGGGGGAAGCAAAGGGAGCTTGTTTGTGCTTTTCTGTTGATTGTACCTCTTTGTAAATGTTGTGAAGAGTGTCTATTTGTACAGATTCAGTGCATTTCATCCTAGATTGTAGATCTGCTAGTCAATGCAGCTTGCATTGGCTTCCAGACTGAGCTAGCCTGGTCACTGTCAGTGTGGGAGGAATTTCATCTCACACTGACACAGGCAGGTTGGATAGGACAGGTTGGATAGGACAGGTTGGAGAGGGCAGGTTGGATAGGAGCAGGTCAGATAGGACAGGTTGGATAGGACAGGTTGGATAGGACAGGATGGATAGGACAGGTAAGATAGGACAGGCTGGATAGGACAGGTTGGACAGGACAGGTTGGATAGGACAGGTTGGATAGGACAGGTCGGATAGGACAGGTTGGATAGGACAGGTTGGATAGGACAGGTTGGATAGGACAGGTCGGATAGGACAGGTTGGATAGGACAGGTTGGATAACACAGGTCGGATAGGGCAGGTTGGATAGGACAGGTTGGATAGGACAGGTCAGATAGGACAGGTTGGATAGGACAGGTTGGATAAGACAGGTCGGATAGGACAGGTTGGATAGGACAGGTTGGATAGGACAGGTCGGATAGGACAGGTTGGATAGGACAGGTTGGATAGGACAGGTTGGATAGGACAGGTTGGATAGGGCAGGTTGGATAGGACAGGTCAGATAGGACAGGTCGGATAGGACAGGTCGGATAGGGCAGGTTGGATAGGACAGGTTGGATAAGACAGGTCGGATAGGACAGGTTGGATAGGACAGGTTGGATAGGACAGGTTGGATAGGGCAGGTTGGATAGGACAGGTCAGATAGGACAGGTCGGATAGGACAGGTCGGATAGGACAGGTTAGATAGGACAGGTTGGATAGGACAGGTTGGATAGGACAGGTTGGATAGGACAGGTCAGATAGGACAGGTCGGATAGGACAGGTCGGATAGGACAGGTTGGATAGGACAGGTTGGATAGGGCAGGTTGGATAGGACAGGTCAGATAGGACAGGTCGGATAGGACAGGTTAGATAGGACAGGTTGGATAGGACAGGTCAGATAGGACAGGTCGGATAGGGCAGGTTGGATAGGGCAGGTTGGATAGGACAGGTTGGATAGGACAGGTCAGATAGGACAGGCTGGATAGGACAGGTTGGATAAGACAGGTCGGATAGGACAGGTTGGATAGGGCAGGTTGGACAGGACAGGTTGGATAGGACAGGTTGGATAGGACAGGTTGGATAGGACAGGTTGGATAACACAGGTCGGATAGGACAGGTTGGATAGGACAGGTTGGATAGGACAGGTTGGATAACACAGGTCGGATAGGACAGGTCGGATAGGACAGGTCGGATAGGACAGGTTGGATAGGACAGGTTGGATAACACAGGTCGGATAGGACAGGTTGGATAGGACAGGTTGGATAGGACAGGTTGGATAAGACAGGTCGGATAGGACAGGTTGGATAGTTCAGGTCGGATAGGACAGGTTGGATAGGACAGGTTGGATAGGACAGGTCAGATAGGACAGGCTGGATAGGACAGGTTGGATAAGACAGGTCGGATAGGACAGGTTGGATAGGACAGGTCGGATAGGACAGGTCGGATAGGACAGGTTGGATAGGACAGGTTGGATAGGACAGGTCGGATAGGACAGGTCAGATAGGACAGGTTGGATAGGACAGGTTGGACAGGACAGGTTGGATAGGACAGGTTGGATAGGACAGGTTGGATAGGACAGGTCGGATAGGACAGGTCAGATAGGACAGGTTGGATAGGACAGGTTGGATAGGGCAGGTCAGATAGGACAGGTTGGATAGGGCAGGTTGGATAGGACAGGTTGGATAGGACAGGTTGGATAGGGCAGGTCAGATAGGACAGGCTGGATAGGACAGGTCAGATAGGGCAGGTCAGATAGGACAGGTTGGATAGGGCAGGTTGGATAGGGCAGGTCGGATAGGGCAGGTTGGATAGGGCAGGTTGGATAGGGCAGGTCGGATAGGACAGGTTGGATAGGACAGGTTGGATGGAGCAAGTCAGATAGGACAGGTTGGAGAGGGCAGGCCAGATAGGACAGGTTGGATAGGACAGGTCAGATAGGACAGGTTGGATAGGGCAGGTTGGATAGGACAGGTTGGATGGAGCAGGTCAGATAGGACAGGTTGGATAGGGCAGGTTGGATAGGGCAGGTTGGATAGGACAGGTTGGATGGAGCAGGTCAGATAGGACAGGTTGGATAGGGCAGGTTGGATAGGGCAGGTTGGATAGGACAGGTCGGATAGGACAGGTTGGATAGGACAGGTCAGATAGGACAGGTTGGAGAGGGCAGGCCAGATAGGACAGGTTGGATAGGACAGGTCAGATAGGACAGGTTGGAGAGGGCAGGCCAGATAGGACAGGTTGGATAGGTCAGGTTGGACAGGCCAGGTTGGATAGGACAGGTTGGATAGGACAGGTTGGATAGGACAGGTTGGAGAGGGCAGGTTGGATAGGGCAGATTGGATAGGGCAGGTTGGATAGGACAGGTTGGATAGGACAGGCTGGATGGAGCAGGTCAGATAGGACAGGTTGGATAGGACAGGTTGGATGGAGCAGGTCAGATAGGACAGGTTGGATAGGACAGGTTGGAGAGGGCAGGTTGGAGAGGGCAGCTCAGACAGGACAGGTTGGATAGGACAGGTTGTACCAGCAGGCCTTTGAGGGTCCCTTCCTGCCTGCCGCAATCTGCCAAGCTCTGAATTCAACCTGAAGTGAGCAGAAGTGAGCAGGGAGGGAGTGGTCCTCTCTGAAGGAGTTCAGCTCTCATTGTCCCCTCCTTCCCTGCAGCCATATCTCTGCTGTGCATCAGCCTTTGGGCTGTGTTTGCTCAGGGCTGAGCAGGGCTCTCAGGGGCTGTGGGTACTGCCCCAAGGGCAGCGTTGCTCAAGCAGATTCCCAGGGCCTGGTTAATGTCTCAGGAGGCAGGCTTGGGAGCTCTGCTCACACAGCCAGGCTGCCCCACCTGGCCTGACAGCTATGGCAGAGCTGGCAGGGACTGCAGAGTGCAAGGGGAGAGCATTCTGCTTTCAGAATCTGCAGGAGAGGAGGCTGCAGCCAGGGGGAGTTGGGCTCTACTCCCCAGCCTCAGGTGATGGAAGGAGAGGAACTGACCTGAAATTGTGCCAGGGGAGGGTCAGGTTGGAGAAAAGGAAAAATTTGTTTGCTGCAAAAGTGGTCAGGGCTTGGCAGAGGCTGCCCAGGGAGGTGGTGGAGTGCCCATGGCTGGAGGTGTTCCAGAAAGCTGTGGCCATGGCTCCTGGGGCCATGGTTTGGTGGCCATGGTGGGACTGGGTTGATGTTGGACTGGCTGCTCCTGGAGGCCTCTTCCAACCTTCCTGAGTCAAAGATCTTTGTGTCTGTGTGAAGCTCTTGAGTTGATGTGCTGCAGGTGTTTGGCCTCAGTGCTGTGCAGGAGATTCCCAAGGCCACAAGCAGCCCTGCAGCAGGCTTGGGACCAGGCTGGCATGGTGCTGAGCTGTGGGATTTCCCCTGCCCAGGGTGGTTTTGGCTCAGGAAGGGGAGCTGGGGCTAAGCCTGGGGCTGGGCAGATTTTCACTGGTGTGGAGGGCAGAAGAGGGAGGCCACAGTCTGCAAGGGGCCAGGGACTGCTGCTGTGGGAGGTGCAGACACCACCCAGAGCAGGACCTGTGAAAGACCTGCTGGCTGCAGCATTCCAGGCATTCCTGCTGCCTGGAGGTGTTCCAGAAAGGTGTGACCATGGCACCTGTGGCCATGGTTTGATGGCCATGGTGGGGTTGGGTTACTGGTTGGACTGGATGAGCTTGGAGGCCTTTTCCAACCCAAATAATTGGGCGTTTCTGCCACTATAAGCACTCTGCATCACCCAGTCACTGCCCATGCCACAGGTGTGCATGGCAGATGGGGCACAGCAAGGCAGCAGTGAGATCATTAAGATGAGAACCACAAAGAGTAGTGGTGGCCATGGTGGAAGGTTGGAGTCAATGATCTTGGAGGGCTTCCCCAACCCCAGTCCGTGGTTCAGGGGGGGCTAACTGATCTGGGTGACTGCCTAGGGGCCATTTTCCAGCTGTCACAAGGAACTGTGTCCAAATGGTGGCAAAGTAGGATGTAGTTAGCTGATTACAAAGCACCACAGTAATAAAACCCTGTGGTCTACACCCCTGCTCTGGTAACCAGAGCAAGCTTAATGCCTGGGGTTAAAAACCACTCTTTGAAGTTGAGATATGTCACAGAACCACAGTGGCCCCATGCACAGTTACCTTCACCTCCCAGGTGTTATCGGTGGCTGCTTCTGAAGGAAGGTCGAGTGTCTGGGTGAGGTGGAGTGTTTCAGGAAGAAGTTATTCCACTCATCCTCTGCCAATATGGCAATAAAAAGGTTCAAGGAACTTTAAAGGCCTGGACAATAACCAGGGGTTGTTAGAGATCCTGGAGCACAGGGCCCATGAGGAGGGACTTGGGGTGTTCAGGCTGCAGAAGAGGAGGCTGAGGGAGACCTCATTGCTCTCTGCAGCTCCCTGAAGGGAGGTTGGAGCGAGGAGGGGACAGCCTCTGCTCCTTGGGGACAAGGGACAGGAGCAGAGGAAATGGCTCCAAGCTGCTCCAGGTGAGGTTCAGAACATGAGGAAATATTTGTGCCCTGGAAGGGATCTGAGACATTGGAAGAGGCTGCCCAGGGCAGTGCTGGAGTCAGCATCCCTGGGGGTGTTCCAGCAGCTGTGGGCCTGGTGCTTAGGGCCATGGTTTGGTGCTGAGCCTGCAGTGCTGGGTCGAGGGCTGGGCAAGCTTGAAGAGCTCTTCCAGACAAAGATGTTCTGTGATTTTCTCATTCTGTGACTGCCTTTGTAAATATGATTTCATTCACAGATTGCATCAGGCTGGAAGGGAACCTCCAAGGGCATCTTGTCCAACCCCCTGCAGGCAGCAGGGACACCTCCAGCCAGAGCAGGCTGCCCAGGGACACATCCAGACTGAGCTGCAATGGTTCCAGGGATGGAGCCTCAAGCACCTCCCTGGGCAGCCTGTTCCAGTGTCTCCCCAGCCTCACTGTGCACAACTTCCTCCTGAGCTCCAACCTAACTCTGCCCTGCTCCAGTTCCAAACCATTGCCCCTGGGCCTATCCCCACAGCCCCTTCTGAACAGTCCCTCCCCAGCCTTGCTGCAGGTCTCCTGCAGAGACTGAAATGCAGCTCTGAGGTCTCCCTGGAGCCTTCTCCTCTCCATCCTGACCAGCCCCAGTCCTTTCAACCTGTCATCCTCTGCAAGAGATGTTTTAATGACAAAAGAGCTCAGCACAGGAGGTTTACTGTGATGTTTTCCCTCCTATAAATGGAAACAGGGAGTTAAACCTCTTTGGATGAGAAGCCCTTAGCCCCACAGTCTTCCAGGTTTCATGCTGGAAAACCTGAAAATCAGCCTCTGTGTGTGTGTGAGGACCAGACCACAGGCACTCCCTGAAGTGCTCTGCCTCCTCTGCTCTCCTCTCTTTGCCCTACCTGCTCTCCAGCCTCTGGGTGCTTTAAGCCCAGTGACCACTTACTTGGCAGGCAGCTCCCCATGAACCACCACTGCTGCCTGGCTGGAAGCATTTGCTGCTGTAGCAGTGTGAGGGCTGAAATCCCCCTCCCACACTGACAGTGACCAGGCTAGCTCAGTCTGGAAGCCAATGCAAGCTGCATTGACAAGCAAATCTACAATCTAGGATGAAATGCACTGAATCTGTACAAACAGACACTCTTCACAACATTTACAAAGAGGTACAATCAACAGAAAAGGACAACCAAGCTCCCTTTGCTTCCCCCAGAGGGGACCTTTCCCAAAGGGCCTCTCTCCCAGGGGCTTCCTCCCCCCAGACCCTCCTGGCAGAAAGCAGAGTTAGCTAAAAGCAAAGAGGTTGTTAACTTAGCTTGCCAAGGTCAGCGTGTTATCTTCAGCCAGAAGAGAAGAAGCAGCAGCAGCCAGATAGCCCAGCAAGGAAGCTGAGAGCTCAGACTCTGACTGCCCCAACTCTGTTCTGAGTAATAGTTCTTAAACATCTCTCTATCCAATGGAAGTGTTTAGAACAATCATTAGTTTGCTTTCTTACACCCAATACTGACTTATTTACATTCTTTAGCTTTCTCTGCTTGAACTTTGAGTAGAAAAATTAAAAAGACAGTTTCAAACCATCACAGCTGCCTTGGTGACCTTGCCCTCACCTGGGGCTGCCACTGGTTGTCACTGGGAAGGAGCAAAGTGTGTCCAGGGAGGTGAGCAGCTGAAGCTATTGCCCAGCACATGCAGCTTGCTTCAGGCTCTGCCCACAGGGGCCAAGTGCTGCCCTTGCTGCTGCTTTGGCTCCATGATAAAGAGAGTCCTATAGAACCCCACAGAGCCAATATAGACTCCTATAGAGCCCTATAGAATCCTACAGATACCCACAGAACACCACAGAGCCCTATAGAATCCTATAGATACCTATAGAACCCCACAGAGCCAATACAGACTCCTATAGAGCCCTATAGAACCCCACAGAGCCCTAGAGAATCCTATAGATACCTATAGAATCCCACAGAGCCAATACAGACTCCTATAGAGCCCTATAGAATCCTACAGAGCCTGTATAGACCCCTAGAGAGCACTACAGGATCCCACAGAGCCAATACAGACTCCTACAGATGCCTATAGAACCCTACAGAACCCTACGGAGCCTGTGTAGACTTCTCTAGAGGCCTACAGAACCCAGCAGAGCCAAAAGAGATTCCTAAAGATGTCTGTAGACCCCTACAGAGCCAGCACAGACCCCTACAGAGCCCTATAGACCCTACAGAGCTAGCACAGACCCCTACAGAGCCAGCACAGACCCCTACAGAGCCCTATAGACCCATACTGAGCCCTATAGACCCTACAGAGCCAGCACAGACCCCTACAGAGCCCTATAGACCCTACAGAGCCAGCACAGACCCCTACAGAGCCCTATAGACCCTACAGAGCCCTATAGACCCTACAGAGCCCTATAGACCCCTACAGAGCCCTATAGACCCTACAGAGCCCTATAGACCCTACAGAGCCCTATAGACCCCTACAGAGCCATATAGACCCTACAGAGCCCTATAGACCCCTACAGAGCCCTATAGACCCTACAGAGCCCTATAGACCCCTACAGAGCCCTATAGACCCTACAGAGCCCTATAGACCCCTACAGAGCCATATAGACCCTACAGAGCCCTATAGACCCCTACAGAGCCCTATAGACCCTACAGAGCCCTATAGACCCTACAGAGCCCTATAGACCCCTACAGAGCCCTATAGACCCTACAGAGCCCTATAGACCCTACAGAGCCATATAGACCCTACAGAGCCAGCACAGACCCCTACAGAGCCCTATAGACCCTACAGAGCCATATAGACCCTACAGAGCCAGCACAGACCCCTACAGAGCCAGCACAGACCTCTACAGAGCCCTATAGACCCTACAGAGCCCTATAGACCCTACAGAGCTATATAGACCCTACAGAGTCAGCACAGACCCCTACAGAGCCCTATAGACCCTACAGAGCCAGCACAGACCCCTACAGAGCCCTATAGACCCCTACTGAGCCCTATAGACCCTACAGAGCCCTATAGACCCTACAGAGCCCTATAGACCCCTACAGAGCCAGCACAGACCCCTACAGAGCCCTATAGACCCTACAGAGCCATATAGACCCTACAGAGCCAGCACAGACCCCTACTGAGCCCTATAGACCCTACAGAGCCCTATAGACCCTACAGAGCCAGCACAGACCCCTACAGAGCCCTATAGACCCTACAGAGCCCTATAGACCCCTACAGAGCCCTATAGACCCTACAGAGCCAGCACAGACCCCTACAGAGCCCTATAGACCCTACAGAGCCAGCACAGACCCCTACAGAGCCCTATAGATCCTACAGAGCTATATAGACCCTACAGAGCCAGCACAGACCCCTACAGAGCCCTATAGACCCTACAGAGCCCTATAGACCCTACAGAGCCCTATAGACCCCTACAGAGCCCTATAGACCCTACAGAGCCCTATAGACCCTACAGAGCCAGCACAGACCCCTACAGAGCCAGTGCAGACCCCTACAGAGCCCTATAGATCCTACAGAGCTATATAGACCCTACAGAGCCAGCACAGACCCCTACAGAGCCCTATAGACCCTACAGAGCCCTATAGACCCTACAGAGCCCTATAGACCCTACAGAGCCAGCACAGACCCCTACAGAGCCAGTGCAGACCCCTACAGAGCCCTATAGATCCTACAGAGCTATATAGACCCTACAGAGCCAGCACAGACCCCTACAGAGCCCTATAGACCCTACAGAGCCCTATAGACCCTACAGAGCCCTATAGACCCTACAGAGCCAGCACAGACCCCTACAGAGCCCTATAGACCCTACAGAGCCAGCACAGACCCCTACAGAGCCAGCACAGACCCCTACAGAGCCCTATAGACCCATACTGAGCCCTATAGACCCCTACAGAGCCAGCACAGACCCCTACAGAGCCAGCACAGACCCCTACAGAGCCCTATAGACCCTACAGAGCCAGCACAGACCCCTACAGAGCCAGCACAGACCCCTACAGAGCCCTATAGACCCTACAGAGCCCTATAGACCCTACAGAGCCAGCACAGACCCCTACAGAGCCAGCACAGACCCCTACAGAACCCTACAGAGCCAGCACAGACCCCTACAGAGCCATATAGACCCCTACAGAGCCCTATAGACCCCTACAGAGCCAGCACAGACCCCTACAGAGCCCTATAGATCCCTACAGAGCCCTATAGACCCCTACAGAGCCCTACAGAACTCTTCAGAGCCCAGATGTAGCCCATAGAGTGCTACAGACCTCAGCAGGACCCTATAGTCCCCTGTTGCTCAGGGTGCAGCCATGGCAGTCTGGGGCATGGTTTAGTGGCCATGGTGGTGTTGGCTTGATGGTTGGACCTGCTGATCTTGGAGGCCTTTGCCAACCAAAACACTCTATTGACTCCCACAGACCCACTGAAGACCTCTGCAAAGACTTAGAGACCCCTATAGAACTCTGTAGGCCCCTATAGAACTCTGTAGACCCCTACTGACTCCCACAGACCCACTAAAGACCTCTGCAAAGACCTATAGACACCTATGGAACCCTACAGAGCCACTATAGACTCCTATAGAGCTTTATGGACCCCCATGGAACTCTGTAGACCACAAATGACTTGCATAGACCCACTAAAGACTTCTACAGACACCTGCAGAGCCCTATAAACCCCTATAGAGCTCTACAGACCCCAACTGACTCCCACAGACTCACTAAAGACCTCTAGAGAGCCTATAAAGCCCTATAGACACATAAAGACCCCAAAGAACTCCCACAGCCTGACTGAAGACCTCAAGAGAGCTCAGTAACCCCTATAGATACATACAGAACTTTCTACATGCCTACAGACCCCTACTGACTCCCACAGAGCCACTGGAGACCTCTGCAGAGCCCTGGAGAATCAGAGCATCACAGATCTGAGCTGGTTGGCAGAGCCCTGCAAGCTCATCCAGCCCAGCCCTCCACCCAGCATTGCAGGCTCAGCTGGAACACCCCCAGGGATGCTGACTCCAGCACTGCCCTGGGCAGCCTCTTCCAATGTCTCAGATCCCTTCCAGGGCACAAATATTTCCTCATGTCCTGAACCTCCCCTCCTGCAGCTTGGAGCCATTTCCTCTGCTCCTGTCCCTTGTCCCCAAGGAGCAGAGGCTGTCCCCTCCTCGTTCCAACCTCCCTTCAGGGAGCTGCAGAGAGCAATGAGGTCTCCCTCAGCCTCCTCTTCTCCAGCCTGAACACCCCCAGCTCCCTCAGCCCCTCCTCTAGCCCAGGGGCTCCAGGCCCTTCTCCAGCCTCACTGCCCTGCTCTGGACAGGCTCCAGTCCCTCAATGTCCTTGCTGCAGCGAGGGCCCAGAGCTGAGCACAGCACTCGAGGTGTGGCCTCCCCAGTGCTGAGCACAGGGGGATGGGCACCTCCTGGCCCTGCTGCCCACCCTGCTTCTGATCCCAGCCAGGAGGCCTTTGGCTTTCTTGGCCCCCTGGGCACTGCTGGCTCAGGGGCAGTGCCCATGATGGAAGTTTAACAGCCCAGGAGGATTTGCCCAGCCTAGAACTAATTTGTCACAGGATAATCTCTGCCAGGACACCCTAAGACTGCTGGCAGCTGCTTGAGCCCAACCAGTGCCCGAGTCCTGAGGAGTGTCTGGGATCCCTACCTGGGATCCCTGCCTGGGATCCAGGGTTTCCCAGCCTGGAAACACAGCACCAACCAGCAGTACTGGGGCTGCAAGCTCCACCCCATCCCAGTGCTGTCCCTTGGTGTTGGCCCAGTTCTGGCTGCAAAAGGGGAGTTACAAATAGAGCTTTACAAGTCCAAGTCAGCAGAGACCCCAGCATGGTGGGGTTGGAAGGGACCTCTGGGATCACCCAGTCCAAAGCAGGGCACCCACAGCAGCTTGCCCAGCAGCACAATGCCCAGGGGGGGTTGGAAGCTCTCCACACAAGGAGACTCCACAACCTCTCTGGGCAGCCTGCTCCAGGCCTCCAGCACCCTCACACCAAACAACTTTCTCCTCCTGCTCACATGGAACCTCCTGGGCTCCACTTTGTGCCCCTTGCCCCTTGTGCTGTCCCTGGGCACCACTGAGCAGAGTCTGGCCCCAGCCTCTTGCCCCCCACAGCTCCTTTAGCTCTTGCTGAGCATTGCTCAGCTCCCCTCTGGGGCTGCTCTTCTGCAGGCTCTCAGCCTCAGGGCTCTCAGCCTTTGCTTCTCCCAGAGCTGCTCCAGGCCCCTCAGCAGCTTTGCAGCCTCCCCTGGGTCTCTTCAGCATTTCCCTGTGTCTCTTGAACTGGGGAGCCCAGCACTGGACTCCACATTTAGCCTGACTAGGGCAGAGCAGAGGAGGAGGAGAACCTCTCTTTCCCTGCTGGCCACCTCTTCTTCATGCACCCCAGGACACCATTGTTCTTCCTGGCCCCAAGGACACATTGCTGTGTTGTCCCCCTGCACTCTCAAGCCCTTCTCTGCAGAGCTGCTTCCCAGCAGGCCCTCCCTCAGCTGTGCTCCTGCAGGAGCTCTTCACAACATGGAGGATCTGAGCACCCCACAGCAGCTCCTGGCACAGCTCCTGGCTCCCTGCTGTACCTCCTTTGTCCTCCAGGACTGTCTGCAGCCCTTTGGCAGTGAGCATCCTTGCATCCTGTGGCACTGTCCCCCTCCATGGTCCTCACACAGAACCACAGAAGCAGCACAGGTTTGATTGGCTTGGAAGAGGCCTCCCAGAGCATTGATTCCAACCTTCAACCCAGCAGCACCATGGCCATTAAGCCATGTCCCAGAGGGCCATGGCCACAACCATTCCCACCTCATGCCAACCTGCTTGCTGGCAGGGCCTATGCCCTGGCTCAGGTAGGCAACTTGCTCATGCTGGGCACCTGGAACAGCTGGAGGTGTTGGATCTGGCACCTGCTTCCCACAGACCTCCCAGCTCTCTACTCCAGAGTGAATTCAGAATGCAGAAAGTTCTCAGGCCAAGACTTGGCCACAGTAAACACCTTGGAGAAGATCATTTAGGCAGAGGTTAGAACTTCCTGGGTGTGCTTTGAGTGATTGCTGTGGGCACCTCTAGCCCTAGGAGGAGCTGGGAAGCAGAGGGATCACAGAAAAGAGACCATCTCCAGCTTCCTTTTCCACCAACAGGCTTTAATCTACCTCAGTCCCCATCCCTGGAGGTGTTCAAGGAAGCTGTGGCCATGGCACCTGGGGCCACGGTTTGGTGGCCATGGTGGGGTTGGGTTGATGTTGGACTGGATGAGCCTGGAGGCCTCTTCCAACCCAAACAGTTCTCTGATCCAAGTAAGCTCACAGGCCAGGGGCAGGTCTGCTCTCAGACAAGGTGGCAGCAGGGCTCTGCTGCAAGCCAGGGGCAGGGACAGGAAGCAAAAGGCATAGAATGACAGAGTGCCAGCTAGGAAGGGACCCCAAGGCTCAGCTCCAACCTGTCTGGGTGATGGTGCAGTTGCCAGGAGCTGGCCCAGCACCCTGCCAGGCTGAGTCTCCACACTGCTCACTGCAGGGCATCCACTGCTGCCCTTGGGAGATGATTCCATTGTCCAGCTGTGCTCCTGGGAAATATTTCCTTATGCAGCCTAATGGGAATGTCCCCACCAGCCCTTGTCTGCTCCATAGGTTCCCCTGCAGCTTGGGTGGCTCTGTCACAAACAACAGTGGATGCATGGAGGACATCCTCCAGCAGGTGAAAGAAGCAAGCAAGGACCTCATGGGTGAGGACCTCCCAGTGCCTTCTCCAGCTGGCAGAGCCAAGTGTGCCCCTGACCTGAGGAGCTGGTCCTGGTCCAGAACTACTAAAGCCAGAGAAGATTACAGGCTCACAGGATGTTAGGGGTTGGAAGGGACCTCTGGAGATCTTCCAGTCCAACCCCCTGCCAGAGCAGGACCAGAGAATCAGCACAGGTCACACAGGAACACATCAGACAGGGCTGGAATGGTTCCAGAGAAGGAGACTCCACAACCTCTCTGGGCAGCCTGCTCCAGGGCTCTGGGACCCTCACAGTCAAGAAGTTCTTCCTCATGTTGAGGTGGAACCTCCTGTGCTGGAGTTTCCATCCATTGCCCCTGGTTCTATCCCAGGGAGCAAGTGAGCAGAGCCTGTCCCTGTCCCCTCCCTCCTGACCCCCAGCCCTCAGATATTTATAAACATTGATTAAATCCCCTCTCAGTCTTCTCTTTCCAGACTAACCAGCCCCAGGTCCTTCAGCCTCTCCTCCCCAGGCAGTGTTCCAGTCCCCTAACCATCCTCACAGCCCTCTGCTGGACCCTCTCCAGCAGGTCCCTGTCCCTCCTGAACTGGGGAGCCCCAAACTGAAGGCAGTACTCAAGATGAGGTCTCAGCAGGGCAGAGCAGAGGTGGAGCAGAACCTCCCTGGCTCTGCTGGCCACACTCCTCTGAATGCCCCCCAGGACCCCCTTGGCCTTCTTGGCCCCCAGGGCACATTGGTGTCCTGTGCAGAACTTGCTGCTGGTCCTTCTCCTTGGGGCTGCTCTGCAGCAGATCCCCTCCCACCCTGTCCTGCTGCAGTTTATTCTTCCTGCCCAGCTGCAGGACTCTGCTCTCATCCTTGTTGAACCTCATTTGGTTCCTCTGTGCCCAGCTCTCAGTGCCCAGGTCTCACTGGATGGTTTCACAGCCTTCAGGTGTCTCAGCCAAGCCTCCCAGCTTGCTGAAGATGGAAGGGAAGTGATGCAGTGCAGGTGCAGGTTACTATGGCAACTCCTCCCTGCCTTGAGCTCCCCTTGGGAGGACTCCTGGCGAGGGCACTGCTCAAGGATCTGCTCTGACAAAGGCTGGGTGGCTGCATGCTGGAGTTCTGCTGGGGACCAGGGGGAGGTGGGAAGGGTTTGTTTGAAAGGAAAGCAGAGGTGGAAGTTCTGGAGGAGCGCTGCAGGAGAGATTGCCAGCCTGGGGCTGTATGCACAGCCATGCCCCCTGCAGGGTTCTTCTGTGGGTTGAAGCCAGGCCTGAAGCTGTCACAGTGCCCCTCACAACCCACACTCTGAAAGATGGAGGTTTTGAAATCAGAGAATATTTAGCTCTTTCCTAGGAGATTTTTAAATCTCTCTGAGGTCTCAGCTCTGAGGTCTCAGCTCTGAGGTCTCCCTGCAGCCTTCTCTTCTTCAGCCCCAACTCTCCCAGCCTGGCCCCACAGCAGAGGTTCTCCAGCCTCTGCTCATCTCTGTGGCCTCCTCTGGACCCTCTCCAGCAGCTCCAGGTCTCTCTTGTGTTTGGGGTCCCATATCTGGCCCCAGCCCTGCAGGTGAGGTCTCCCCAGAGCAGAGCAGAGGGGCAGGATCCTCTCTCTCCAGCTCTGGCCACACTGCTGTGGATGCAGCCCAGGCTGCCCTTGGCCTTCTGTGCTGCCAGTGCCCACTGCTGGCTCCTGGCCAGCTTCTCCCCTTCCCCAGCACCCCCAAGTCCTTCTCTGCAGGGCTGCTCTCAATCTCATCCCCCCCAGCCAGGATGGGTACTAAGGGCTGCCCTGACCTAGGTGCTGAGTGGTTAACATCCTGGACTCAGCCTGGACACACCTGCTGATGTTCTGAGCAGCAGCTGACCCCTGACCCATTCCTTGGGCAGCAGAAGCACCTTGTTGTTAGGTGAGGATGCAATAACCCACCCAGTGGATGAGTCAATCAAGCAGTCACCCTCCTAAGGAATGGGAAAAGGCAAATGTTTCTCCATGATCCTGAGGTCAGGTTTTACAGCAGAGCATCCCAGCTGCACCAGCAGGCTCCTTCTGGAGAGCACAGACCTGGCTTCTGGACAT
The DNA here is from genome assembly GCF_027791375.1 of Indicator indicator. Lineage (NCBI taxonomy): Eukaryota > Metazoa > Chordata > Aves > Piciformes > Indicatoridae > Indicator > Indicator indicator. The sequence continues at coordinate 736,978 of NC_072030.1, forward strand.
GCACAGGTTCTGGTTCAGTCTCAAAGGCTTAGAGATTCACAGAATTGCTAGGAAGGGACCACAAAGCTCATCCAGTTCCAACCCCCTGCCATGGGCAGGGACACCTCCCACCAGCCCAGCTTGCTCAGGGCCTCATCCAGCCTGGTCTGGAACACCTCCAGGCAGGAGGCAGCCACAGCCTCCCTGGGAAACCTGTGCCAGAGTCTCCCCACCCTCACTCTTCCTCCAGTTTCCATAGGTTAATCTGCTTCAGCACCTCATAAATGAGGCCCACGAAGAGTCCTTCAGCTGCCTGTGTCCCCTGGATAACCTCACTTGGAAGCCTGTGAAGTGGTGAGATAATCACAGCCAAAACACACAGTGACTAATTACACTGCAAGCAAGGTACAAGCCAGAGAAAGATCTCTGCTGGGGTGAGCAGGGCCTGGACAGTTTGTATCATACAATCATAGAATGGCTTAGGTTGGAAGGGACATTAGGAATCATCTACTCCAATCCCCCTGCCCTGGGCAGGGACACCTCTGCTGTGTGGAGGGAGGCAAAACTACCTAACACAGACACCTACTCCCCTCAGACAGAAACAAACAACTTCTTTTTTTTTCCCCTCTGTTATTTACTCTTCCCTGAACCCCACACCAGGACCATGCAATCTATGGCTTCAGTGGCTGAGCAGGATGGACTGAGCAGCAGGGACTGAGCAGGAGGGACTGAGCAGGAGGGACTGAGCAGGATGGGCGGAGCAGGATGGGCTGAGCAGAATGGACAAAGCAGGATGGACTGAGCAGGATGGACTGAGTAGAATGGACTGAGCAGGATGGACTGAGCAGGATGGACTGAGCAGGATGGACTGAGTAGGATGGACAGAGTAGAATGGACTGAGTAGAATGGACTGAGTAGGATGGACTGAGCAGGAGGGACTGAGCAGGAGAGACTGAGCAGGATGGGCTGAGCAGGATGGACTGAGTAGAATGGACTGAGCAGGATGGGCTGAGCAGGATGGACTGAGTAGAATGGACTGAGCAGGATGGACTGAGCAGGATGGACTGAGCAGGATGGACGGAGTAGAATGGACAGAGTAGAATGGACTGAGTAGAATGGACTGAGTAGGATGGACTGAGCAGGAGGGACTGAGCAGGAGAGACTGAGCAGGATGGGCTGAGCAGGATGGACTGAGTAGAATGGACTGAGTAGAATGGACTGAGTAGGATGGACTGAGCAGGAGGGACTGAGCAGGATGGGCTGAGCAGGATGGACTTAGCAGGAGGGACTGAGTAGAATGGACTGAGCAGGATGGACTGAGTAGAATGGACGTAGTAGGATGGACTGAGCAGGAGGGACTGAGCATGATGGGCTGAGTAAGAGGGACTGAGGATGGGCTGAGCAGGATGGACTGAGCAAAATGGACTGAGTAGGATGGACAGAGCAGGAGGGACTGAGCAGGATGGACTGAGTAGAATGGACTGAGCAGGATAGACTGAGTAGAATGGACGTAGTAGGATGGACTGAGCAGGAGGGACTGAGCAGGATGGGCTGAGTAAGAGGGACTGAGTAGGATGGGCTGAGCAGGAGGGACTGAGCAGGATGGGCTGAGTAGGATGGACTGAGTAGAATGGACTGAGTAGGATGCACTGAGTAGGATGGACTGATCAGGATGGACTGAGCAGAATGAACTGAGTAGGAGGGACTGAGTAGAATGGACTGAGCAGGATGGACTGAGTAGAATGGACTGAGTAGGATGGACTGAGCAGGATGGACTGAGTAGGATGGGCTGAGCAGGATGGACTGAGTAGAATGGACTGAGTAGGAGGGACTGAGTAGGATGGACTGAGCAGGATGGACTGAGTAGGATTGACTGAGCAGGATGGACTGAGCAGGAGGGACTGAGTAGAATGGACTGAGTAGGAGGGACTGAGCAGGAGGGACTGAGCAGGAGAGACTGAGTAGAATGGACTGAGTAGAAGGGACTGAGCAGGAGGGACTGAGCAGGAGGGACTGAGTAGAATGGACTGAGCAGGAGGGACTGAGCAGGATGGACTGAGTAGGATGGACTGAGCAGGATGGACTGAGCAGGATGGGCTGAGTAGGATGGGCTGAGTAGGATGGGCTGAGTAAGAGGGACTGAGCAGGATGGACTGAGCAGGATGGGCTGAGTAAGAAGGACTGAGTAGTATGGACTGAGCAGGATGGACTGAGCAGGATGGACTGAGTAGTAGGGACTGAGTAGTAGGGACTGAGTAGGATGGACTGAGTAGGATGGACTGAGCAGGAGGGACTGAGTAGGAGGGACTGAGTAGGATGGGCTGAGTAGGATGGGCTGAGCAGGATGGGCTGAGCAGGAGGGACTGAGCAGGAGGGACTGAGTAGGATGGGCTGAGTAGGAGGGACTGAGCAGGAGGGACTGAGTAGGATGGACTGAGTAGGATGGACTGAGTAGGATGGACTGAGTAGGATGGACTGAACAGGATGGACTGAGCAGGAGGGACTGAGTAGGATGGACTGAGCAGGATGGACTGAGCAGGATGGACTGAGTAGGATGGACTGAGCAGGATGGACTGAGCAGGATGGACTGAGCAGGATGGACTGAGTAGGATGGACAGAGTAGAATGGACTGAGTAGAATGGACTGAGTAGGATGGACTGAGCAGGAGGGACTGAGCAGGAGAGACTGAGCAGGATGGGCTGAGCAGGATGGACTGAGTAGAATGGACTGAGCAGGATGGACTGAGCAGGATGGACTGAGTAGAATGGACTGAGCAGGATGGACTGAGCAGGATGGGCTGAGCAGGATGGGCTGAGCAGAATGGACAAAGCAGGATGGACTGAGCAGGATGGACTGAGTAGAATGGACTGAGCAGGATGGACTGAGCAGGATGGACTGAGTAGGATGGACAGAGTAGAATGGACTGAGTAGAATGGACTGAGTAGGATGGACTGAGCAGGAGGGACTGAGCAGGAGAGACTGAGCAGGATGGGCTGAGCAGGATGGACTGAGTAGAATGGACTGAGCAGGATGGACTGAGCAGGATGGACTGAGTAGAATGGACTGAGCAGGATGGACTGAGCAGGATGGACTGAGCAGGATGGACGGAGTAGAATGGACAGAGTAGAATGGACTGAGTAGAATGGACTGAGTAGGATGGACTGAGCAGGAGGGACTGAGCAGGAGAGACTGAGCAGGATGGGCTGAGCAGGATGGACTGAGTAGAATGGACTGAGTAGAATGGACTGAGTAGGATGGACTGAGCAGGAGGGACTGAGCAGGATGGGCTGAGCAGGATGGACTTAGCAGGAGGGACTGAGTAGAATGGACTGAGCAGGATGGACTGAGTAGAATGGACGTAGTAGGATGGACTGAGCAGGAGGGACTGAGCATGATGGGCTGAGTAAGAGGGACTGAGGATGGGCTGAGCAGGATGGACTGAGCAAAATGGACTGAGTAGGATGGACAGAGCAGGAGGGACTGAGCAGGATGGACTGAGTAGAATGGACTGAGCAGGATAGACTGAGTAGAATGGACGTAGTAGGATGGACTGAGCAGGAGGGACTGAGCAGGATGGGCTGAGTAAGAGGGACTGAGTAGGATGGGCTGAGCAGGAGGGACTGAGCAGGATGGGCTGAGTAGGATGGACTGAGTAGAATGGACTGAGTAGGATGCACTGAGTAGGATGGACTGATCAGGATGGACTGAGCAGAATGAACTGAGTAGGAGGGACTGAGTAGAATGGACTGAGCAGGATGGACTGAGTAGAATGGACTGAGTAGGATGGACTGAGTAGGATGGACTGAGTAGGATGGGCTGAGCAGGATGGACTGAGTAGAATGGACTGAGTAGGATGGACTGAGTAGGATGGACTGAGTAGGATGGGCTGAGCAGGATGGACTGAGTAGAATGGACTGAGTAGGAGGGACTGAGTAGGATGGACTGAGCAGGATGGACTGAGTAGGATTGACTGAGCAGGATGGACTGAGCAGGAGGGACTGAGTAGAATGGACTGAGTAGGAGGGACTGAGCAGGAGGGACTGAGCAGGAGAGACTGAGTAGAATGGACTGAGTAGAAGGGACTGAGCAGGAGGGACTGAGCAGGAGGGACTGAGTAGAATGGACTGAGCAGGAGGGACTGAGCAGGATGGACTGAGTAGGATGGACTGAGCAGGATGGACTGAGCAGGATGGGCTGAGTAGGATGGGCTGAGTAAGAGGGACTGAGCAGGATGGACTGAGCAGGATGGGCTGAGTAAGAAGGACTGAGTAGTATGGACTGAGCAGGATGGACTGAGCAGGATGGACTGAGTAGTAGGGACTGAGTAGTAGGGACTGAGTAGGATGGACTGAGTAGGATGGACTGAGCAGGAGGGACTGAGTAGGAGGGACTGAGTAGGATGGGCTGAGTAGGATGGGCTGAGCAGGATGGGCTGAGCAGGAGGGACTGAGCAGGAGGGACTGAGTAGGATGGGCTGAGTAGGAGGGACTGAGCAGGAGGGACTGAGTAGGAGGGACTGAGTAGGATGGACTGAGCAGGATGGACTGAGTAGGATGGACTGAGCAGGATGGACTGAACAGGATGGACTGAGCAGGAGGGACTGAGTAGGATGGACTGAGCAGGATGGGCTGAGCAGGATGGACTGAGTAGGATCGGCTGAGCAGGATGGGCTGAGCAGGAGGGACTGAGTAGGATGGACTGAGCAGGATGGACTGAGCAGGATGGGCTGAGTAGGATGGGCTGAGTAAGAGGGACTGAGCAGGATGGACTGAGCAGGATGGGCTGAGTAAGAGGGACTGAGTAGTATGGACTGAGCAGGATGGACTGAGCAGGATGGACTGAGTAGTAGGGACTGAGTAGTAGGGACTGAGTAGGATGGACTGAGTAGGATGGACTGAGCAGGAGGGACTGAGTAGGAGGGACTGAGTAGGATGGGCTGAGTAGGATGGGCTGAGCAGGATGGGCTGAGCAGGAGGGACTGAGCAGGAGGGACTGAGTAGGATGGGCTGAGTAGGAGGGACTGAGTGGGATGGACTGAGCAGGATGGACTGAGTAGGATGGACTGAGCAGGATGGACTGAACAGGATGGACTGAGCAGGAGGGACTGAGTAGGATGGACTGAGTAGGATGGACTGAGCAGGATGGACTGAGTAGGATGGACTGAGTAGGATGGGCTGAGCAGGATGGGCTGAGCAGGATGGGCTGAGTCCACACTTGGAAGGAATGGGACATTCCTCCACCAAGTCAATTGTTCATTCATTCGTGTGATTTACCACAGCTTGGTAGAACTGGGTGGACCCCTGAACGAAAAGCCTTGGGGGTGTTGGGTGCTGAGCAGCTCCCCAGGAGCCAGCAGTGCCCTCCTGCAGCCCAGCAGGCAGCTGTGTGCTGGGCTGCAGCCAGAGGAGTGTGGGCAGCAGGGCAGCAGAGGGGATTCTGCCCCTGGGCTCTGCTCTGCTCACAGCTCACCTCCAATCCTGCCTCCAGCTCTGCTGTCCCCAGCAGCAGAAGGACACAGAGCTGCAGGAGAGAGTCCAGAGGAGGCCACAAAGATGCTCCAAAGGCTGGAGCAGCTCTGCTGTGAGCACAGGCTGAGGGAGCTGGGGGTGTGCAGCCTGCAGAAGAGAAGGCTCCAGGGGGACCTGAGAGCTGCCTGCCAGGACCTGAAGGGATCCTGCAGGAAGGCTGCAGAGAGACTTTTGCTGAGGGTGTCTGGAGCCAGGCCAAGGGGGAATGGTTTGAAGCTGAGGCAGAGCAGGGTTAGAGTGGAGCTGAGGAAGAAGTTCTTGAGAGGGAGGGTGGTGAGACTCTGGCACAGGTTGCCCAGGGAGGCTGTGGCTGCCTCCTGCCTGGAGGTGTTCAAGGCCAGGCTGGATGAGGCCCTGAGCAACCCAGGGCTAGCTGAGAGGTGCCACTGCCCCTGGCAGGGGGTAGCAGCAGATGATTTCTGAGGCCCTTTCCTAGCTGGGCCATTCTGTGGTTCTATGATTTGTTAATGTTTTCCTGTCTGTGATTCCCTAACTCTTAGTAGACTCTTTTGCTCCTGGTTCTGTCTGCAGCAAAGGGAACTGCAGCTGGACTCAGGTGTGGGTTTTTTTTCCCCCCAGCAGAAACAGCTTCTTGCTCCCAGAAGAGCTGGGTCTGGAGCTGTGACTCACAGAGCACATTGCTGTCTTTCACAAGCATTTACTGCTCTGGTACTGAGCAGCAGCAGCAGCTTTGACTGGCAAGACCCTGTGCCAGCTGAGGCTGGGTCTGCCCTGTGGCACAGGCAGAATGGTACTTAGAATCATCGAATCACTCAGGGTTGGAAGGAACCACAAGGATCATCTAGTTCCAACTCCTCACTCTAGATACCTCACATTAGATCAGGCTGGCCAGAGCCTCATCCAGCCTGGCCTTAAACACCTCCAGGGCTGGGGCCTCAACCACCTCCCTGGACAACCCATTCCAGGCTCTCACCACTCTCATGGGGAAGAACTTCTTCCTCATGTCCAGTCTGAATCACCCCACTTCCAGCTTTATTCCACGCCCCCCAGTCCTGTCACTACCCGAGATCCTAAAAAGTCCCTCCCCAGCTTTCTTGTACTTGTGTAGGGTGGAGAGACTTGGGCTGAGAGCTTGGAGGATTCTGGAGAGAGCTGCTGACAAACATGTTTCTGGAGCAGTAGCAGGTTGCTGGCTGCATTTGTGAATCTTATCCTGAAAGTGTGCTGAGGCCACTTTGACACAGGAAGAGTGCAGTTGTTGCCAGTGTGGGGGAGAGTTCAGGGCTCTTCCTGAGCCCCTCGGCCCCTTGGCCCTTCTCCTCCTCAGCCTACTGCTCTGGGGGGAGCAGGTTGGGACAGCAAAATCCTCTCAGGCCAGCTCTGCATTCAAGCAGCATTTGGAGCAGGGACCCTGCTCTCTTTTTTCAGCTCCTTGGTTCTACATCCAGTAAGACCCCTGATGAATTTGAAGCTGGTATCAATGCTGCTGATTCTCATTCCCTGCACCAATGGCCAAAAAAAATGCTCCTCTGAAGACCAGCAGTTGTGAAGGTTTGAAGCTATGTTAGCCATCTAGGCAAGATGTAGCTTTGCAGCTGTTCCCTTTCCTCTTCCTCAGTGTTAGGGATCATGGCAGACAAAGTTCTCCTAGATCTGTGTCTCCAGCAACAATACTGCATGGAAAAACTGAAAATAAGTAGCCTAGGGACAATAAGGGGGTGGAGTATTTCACCCAAAGTCCCCTTTGCTTTTCATTTATCAAGAGAATTTGCAATGCCTTCTGTGATTTGACCCTAAAATGCTACCAAAAAAAAAAAAAAAAAAAAAAAAAAAAACACAAGGTGGAATTTTTGGCTCCTGAAGTACTCCTGCCAGAGCCCACAGGGTTAACAAGGGATGGAGATGAGGGAGTCACCCTGGGCACTGGCCTGGTGTTTCTGTATCTGCTGGGAATGCAAGGGAAGTGTTAGAGCAGGAGACAGCCCTGAATGAAACACAGAATAGCTCAGGCTGGGAGAGACTCCAGAGATCATCTACTGCTACCCCCTGCCAGGGGCAGGGACACCTCCCACCAACCACCTTCCACCTCATCCAGCCTGGCCTTGAACACCTCCAGGCAGGAGGCAGCCACAGCCTCCCTGGGCAACCTGTGCCAGAGTCTCACCACCCTCCCACTCAAGAACTTCCTCAGCTCCACTCTAACCCTGCTCTGCCTCAGCTTCAAACCATTCCCCCTTGGCCTGGCTCCAGACACCCTCAGCAAAAGTCTCTCTGCAGCCTTCCTGCAGGATCCCTTCAGATCCTGGCAGGCAGCTCTCAGGTCCCCCTGGAGCCTTCTCTTCTCCAGGCTGAACACCCCCAGCTCCCTCAGCCTGTGCTCACAGCAGAGCTGCTCCAGCCCTTGGATCAGCTTTGTGGCCTGCTCTGGACTTGGTTCAACAGTTCTGTGCTCCATCATTTGCTGTATTGGCCCAAGATAACCACAAAGATGTAGAGCTTGTCCAGTGCCAGGTACTGGAAGCAGCATGCTAAGATAACATCACCTGGCCCAAGTCCCACAGAGTGTCTTTCCCTGCAATCAGACTGACCAAGCCTTGCTTATATCACAAATGACTTCATTTCCTGCTCTGTACCAATTCCATGTCACTGAAGAAACCCAGTGGGGAACTTCCTGAGGATCTGAGGATTTGCTGGGTGAACTGCTCACTGGATAAGGAATTGGATGGATGATCCTACCCAAAGGGTAGTGCTCAATGGCTTGATGTCAAAACGGAGATGGGTGACCAGTGGTCCCTCAGGGGTCTGTATGGCACCAGTGCTGTTCAGTATCTTCATCAATGCCACAGAGAGAGAGATTGAGGCACCCTCAGCAAGCCTGCAGCTGACACCAAGCTGAGGGCTGTGGTTGGTAAGGCTGAAGGACAGGATGGAGCCATCCAGAGGGACCTGCACAGGCTGCAGAGGTGGCTGAGGAGAACCTCAGGAGGGGCAAGAAGGCAAAGTGCAAGGTCCTGCACCTAGGGCAGGGCAAGCCTCAGGATCCATCCAGGCTGGGGGGATGAGACTGAGAGCAGCCCTGCAGAGAAGGACTTGGGGGTGCTGGGGAAGGGGAGAAGCTGGCCAGGAGCCAGCAATGGGCACTGGCAGCACAGAAGGCCAAGGGCAGCCTGGGCTGCAGCCAAAGCAGTGTGGCCAGAGCTGGAGAGAGAGGATCCTGCCCCTCTGCTCTGCTCTGGGGAGACCTCACCTGCAGGGCTGGGGCCAGCTGTGGGACCCCAAACACAAGAGAGACCTGGAGCTGATGGAGAGGGTCCAGAAGAGGCCACAGAGATGAGCAGGGGGCTGGAGCAGCTCTGCTGTGGGGCCAGGCTGGGAGAGTTGGGGCTGTTCATCCTGGAGAAGGCTCCAGGGAGACCTCAGAGCTGCATTTCAATCTCTGCAGGGGAGCTGCAGCAGAGCTGGGGAGGGACTGTTCAGAAGGGGCTGTGGGGATAGGACCAGGGGCAGTGGTTTGGAACTGGAGCAGGGCAGAGTTAGGTTGGAGCTCAGGAGGAAGTTGTGCACAGTGAGGCTGGGGAAACACTGGAACAGGCTGCCCAGGGAGGTGCTTGAGGCTCCATCCCTGGAGCCATTCCAGCTCAGTCTGGATGTGTCCCTGGGCAGCCTGCTCTGGCTGGAGGTGTCCCTGCTGCCTGCAGGGGGGTGCACAAGATGCCCTTGGAGGATCCCTTCCAACCCAATGCATTCTGTGAGTGTTTGAGCCAAAATTTCAGTCCTTAGTTCCCTTCTTTGATTTTTTTTACTGGTTCCTTTTAGGTTCCAATCAACTCTGCTGCCAGCCAAGCCTTTGTGCTGTTTGCTTTGACTATCTGCATTACCTGAGCAGAATAGATTTCTCCTTAGGAGCAGAATAAAATCATGAGGCAATAATTTGTTTTCCTTTTTTTTTTTCCCTGTTTGTTTTATTTGAATGTGGACTTAACATGTGGGGAAAGTATCACCTATGTAGCTCTAGCAGGAGAACCTCTGAGTGTGGCAGAATTGTGTACTTGAGAGCAGTAGAAATGTCTGACACGTTGCTCCTCCTGCAAGCTTTGAGCCAAGCCAGGGAAGCTCTTGGGTAAGAGCAGAAAACAATTAATCTTCATGTTCAGTAAAACCAGTACCTGTTTGTCCACATACCCTGCTGGGGTTTGCTTCACGGGATCATGGAATCATAGAATCATAGGCTGGAAAAGACCTTTAGGATCATCAAGTCCAACCATTCATCCAGTTCTACCAAGACCCTGCACTGGGCAGTGTGGAGACTCAGCTTGGCAGGGTGCTGGGCCAGCTCATTCCACCTCCACCATCACCCTGAAAGGCTGGAGCAGATGGACCTCAGGATCCCTTCCAAGCTGGGACTCTGTCATTTTATGAAGCCTGGTGCTAAACCATGTCCCTCAGCACCTCAGCTTACAAACCCCCCCAGGGATGGGGACTTCACTATGTCCCTGGGCAGCCTGATCCAAGGCTAGACTGTCCTTTCAGGGAAGAAATTGTTCCTAATGTGCAACCTAAACCTCCCCTGGGGCAACTGGAGGCCATTTCCTGGCTCTAACCTGGTTTCAGGGAGCTGTAGAGAGCAACGAGGTCTTCCCTCAGCCTCCTCTTCCCCAGGGTGAACAGCCCCAGTTCCCTCAGCTGCTCCTCACAGGGCTTGTGCTCTAAACCCTTTACCAGATTCACTGCCCTTCTCTGAACCCTCCCTAGCAGCTCATGGTCATACAATCATAGGAGGCACTGAGTTGGAAGGAACCTCTGGAGATCATCTAGGTCACCCCTGCTGCAGTTAAGCAGGGCTGGTGACTCATGCCTTCAGACCATTCATCTTGAGCATTGCTGCTGAGGCTTTTAATAAAACCAAGTTTGTGCCACCACTGCCACGTGGCTTCCTGCCCATTTGAGATGCCCAGTGATGGGATAACATGGCGGAAAGAATCCACAGTTTAAAGATGAAAGTCATCTTCACCAATCCATGAATTCCAGACCAACATTTACCTTCTGGGAATAATGCAGATGGCACCAAGCTGGGTGGCAGAGCTGACCTGCTGGAGGGCAGGAAGGCTCTGCAGAGGGACCTGGCCAGGCTGCATCCATGGCCAATGGGCTGAGGTTCAACAAGGCCAAGGGCTGGGTCCTGCCCTTGGGTCACAATAAACCCAGGAAGGCTCCAGGCTTGGGGAAGATTGGTTGGGAACTGTCCAGCAGAGAAGGACCTGGGGGTGGTTGTTGGCAGCAGGTGAAGATGAGGCAGTAGTGCCCAGGTGGGCAAGAAGGGCAGCAGCAGCCTGGCCTGGAGCAGCAATGCTGTGGGCAGCAGCAGCAGGGCAGGGATGGTGCCCCTGGACTGGGCACTGGGGAGGACACAGCTTGAGTGCTGGGTTCAGTTTCGGGACCTCATTACTCTCAGCAGCTCCCTGAGAGGAGGCTGCAGTCAGGTGGGGGTTGGGCTCTGCTCCCCAGTCTCAGGTGACAGGAGAAGAGGAACTGGCCTGAAATTGTGCCAGGGGAGGGTTAGGTTGGAGAGGAAGAAAAATTTCCCTGCTGCAAGAGTGGTCAGGGATGGGCAGAGGCTGCCCGGGGAGGTGGTAGAGACCCCTGGAGGGGTTCAAGAAAGGTGTGGCCATGGGCCATGGTTTGATGCTCATGGTGGTGCTGGGTTGAAGGTTGGACTCAGTGATCTCAGAAGGCTTTTCCAACCCAAACAATTTTATGATTCTATGAAAACCACCGTTGGCAAGGGCCATATTGCCAGGCCTTCAGATCAGCTCAGCCTGGCAGCCCTTCTCACTGCTCACCTTTAGTTCTGTCATGATTTCTTCTTCTGCTTTGGGCCTGGCCTTTATTGCACTGCACATGCTCGGAGCTCCCCAGCAGATAGACAACGTTTGCCCTGCACCAGCATGAACAGTTTTCAAGTGAGTTACACCCTCTTTGTAAACTCAGCAACAACTTACAATGAGTTATTAACTCCCAATAAAGTGTTGAAGCAATGAATGATGTCATGAGCAAAACAAACGTCTGAAGGCAGTCAGTGTTGGGGCTTCTGGTGGATGCAGGGCACTCACCGAAAGGCTGACACTCAGACAGGGGCTGTGGGAATCCAAAGGGGATAAAACAAAGCAAAGCACCATTTCCCCAGCTCCTCCTAAACTCTCTGAGGCTTTCAAAGAGATGATTTGAGGTTTTGAAGGCAAGCTCTGCATGAGCAAGTAGCCAATATCAACAAGTTGGAGTTCTCTTGTCTGGTGAAAGTGGATGGGATTCTCTCCACACAGCAAAAACAAATCTCTTTGTTTCTCTGACTTTTCTGCCTTCCCTTTCCACACTAACAGCAATCTAGGGGGGAAAAAAAAGAATCAAGGTGCTCTAATTAGGGGGGGGGGGGGGGAGGGGGGAAGTCCTGATACTCATAGACTGACAAAGCAGCAGTTGGAAACAGAAGGGTGAGTCTGAAAGGTTGCTGGTTTCTGCTGTTTGCTCCACTTCTTCCCACATGGAAAGGCATCAGCAGTGTGCTGCAGAATGAACTTTCCATCTATAGGACTGGCTTTGGTTGATGCCATCAGGTCCTTCAGCAGAGACTTGCAAAAGGGCTTCTGCACAGCCCTGAGCTGCCACCTCCAGCAGCCCTCCCCAGCATCCTCATCTGTGCTTGGATCTGGTGCTTTATTTCATAAATGAAGAGCTGAGGCACAGAGGGGAGAGGAGGGAATCAGCATCTCCTCTGTTCCAGTTTGGCACCCCTGACTCATCCATCTCCCCTAAACTGGGCTCTGGCATCCCTCAGCCATGACAGTTCTGGCTGTGCTGAAGCTGCTTTGCCAGCACAAAGCAGTTCTGAAGCCAGTTCTGGAGCTTTCCTGCCACTTCATAGGAAATCCCTGGGTTGTTTGGGTGTTTTCCAGCACCAGAGTGCTGAGGTGAAGTGTGTAGACAAAACGAGGGAGCAGCCCATGTGGTGAAATAGTCTGGGGAGGGATGAGGGAAGGACATCTCAAGGAGCCCCTCACAGCCCAGGTGGTGAAATAGTCTGGGGAGGGATGAGGGAAGGACATCTCAAGGAGCCCCTCACAGCCCATGTGGTGAAATAGTCTGGGGGGGGATGAAGGAAGGTGCATCTCGGGGAGCTCCTCTCAACCCAGCTTTAACAACAACCTCCAGAATAATGGCGACTCATGTGAAAAGAGTACACAAGCTTCTCTGACATAGGAAAAGATCATCAAGGGAACACAGTCAAAGGCAGGGGGGGAGGGAAAAAAAAATCAGGGAAATGCAAAGGTATTTCAAGGCTTAAAGGTGATTTATTCCTTTACTGCTCACCCTCTGGCTGAAGGAGGGCCGGGGAAGCTGCGGTTGCCTCCAGCTGGCTCTGACATCACGGCGCAGCCTGCTCCGCTGAGGCCCGGGGGCGGAAGGCAGGTGCTGACGTCTCCCGTAACGGGAGACTGTCCTCCCTCCGCCAACACTAACAAAGAAACTCAACTTTTGAGGCGCTGCCTGTGGAAATGGCCTTTGCTTCTCCCCTTGTAGCCCTGTGTTCTGTGCAGGTGTGGTTTTCTCCTGGGCCGATAGAGAGAAAGCCTTTACATGCATACAAGCATGAATCAACCCGCACCCATGATAATGCCATAACTCAGTAACTTTCCGTAAGCAGCGGAGTTTAAATAAACACGGCGTAGATTACCGTAATCCACTCTGGACGGCACAGATTTCCCACGTGTTTCCTCGGCAAGTCACGGGAGAGAATCACACTAACACATTACGAAGCCTTGGCACGGCCAGCCCTGCGGCAGGACCGGCTCTTAAACACTCCGTAACCACAGCCCCAAGGCAGGGAGCTGCCCCCGTTCTCAGTGCTCAGCACAGCTCAGCCCCTACCGCGACTAAGCCCCGCTGCGAAGGCACCGAACCTCCCCCGTTAAATACCTCTCAGGCTTGAGCGGCGGCCGCCGCCCGGAGGGAGAGCGATAGGCAGAGGGGGCCCGCAGGCCGCTGGGGCTTGGCACAGCCCAGGGGGAAGGGGAAGCGGGGCCCAGGGAGATCTGAAGGTCTAGGCCGGAACAAGAGGCCGTGCCCGGCGTCAAGGAGAAGCGGGGCTCGAAGTGGTCTGACAGTCCAGGCTGGGGGCAAGAGAGCCAGTCCCGGCTGGAAAGGGAAACGGGGCCCGAGGGCTCGGCCGGGCCGGGTTCGGGGGAAGAGGGGCTTGAGGAGCTAGGCCGGGTCTAGGCGAGGGGAAGAGAGGTTGGGCTGGTCTGCGCTGGGCCGGGCTGGGCTGGGCTGGGCTGGGCTGGGCTGGGCTGGACTGCGCTGGGCCGGGTCCTGCGGCCGCGGCTCCGCCGCTGCGGGGAGCGGGAGGGGGCAGGGTCCCCACGCGCTGCGCCCCCAACGCCCCCCAGCCCGAGCTGCGCGCGCCGGTCACCGGGACAACGCCGGGGCAGCCAATCGGCGCGCTCCGCGCCCGCCCCTCAAGCCTCGTGCAGCCTGCCGCGAACCAATCAGCGACAGCTGCGGGCAGCGTCCGGGCGACGGCGCGCGCGTCCCTCGCTCTCGCGGGCAGCCTTTCCCCTCCCCTACACTCCCCCGCCTCCCGCCGCTAGCTTCTTGCCGCCGCGGCGGACCCGGGGTCGATCGGCATCAGCCAATCAGGGCGGCGGGAAGCGGCGTGAGGCGAGCGGGCCCGCGTGCCGGGCTCCTAATAAAAGGCGGGGCAGGGGGGGCCGCGCGGCTCACTCGCTGCTGGCGCTCGCGGTGCACGGGCGGACGCACGCGAGGGGAGAACGCACGAGCTGTCGCAGCCGCCCGCCCCGCGCCCCAACAGCTGCCGCCCACTGTCCGCCGCCGTCCCCTCGCCCACCCGCACCGCGCCATGAAGACCAAGTTCTGCAACGGCGAGACCGACCCTTCCCCGCTCGGGCTCCTCCTCGGCTGCAGCTCCGCTGCTGGGCAGCCCCCCTCGCCGCTAGCTCACGCCGACCCCGAGGGGAAGGACCCGGTGGCGGCGGGCAGAGGCGCCACGACCCCGCCTGCCGCGCTTCTGCTGCCGCCACCGGCGCCTGAGGCGGAGCCGCCGCTCGATCCGCGGACGCGGCGTAAGGCGTATCTGTGGTGTAAGGAGTTCCTGCCCGGGGCCTGGCGGGGACTGCGGGAGGAGCAGCTGCGCATCAACCCCATCAGGTCAGCGCCGGGGGGGCGGCGTGTCCGTGAGGGACGGGGGCGGGTCCGGCCGGGAGCCGCTTCCTGAGGCAAGCGGTGCGGGCGGTCGGGACCCACATCCACTCTCTTAATTATTACTATTATTATTAAATTCCTGCCGCAATCCGTTGCTCCGGGCGGAGCGGCAGCGACTGCGTCCCCGCCTGCGCTCCGGGGCGACGCGGGCAGGCCCCGTTCCGCGCACCGGCGGCGGGGCGAAGCCGGCGGGAGACGCACCGCCTCGGCACAGGGAGGTGTCGGTCGGCCCCCGGTTGGCTGCGGCAATCCCCCCCGCTCCCCGCCCCGGTGGTGCGGGGTGCTGCAGCGCCGGAGCCGGGGGAGGGGCCCGCTCCGGGGCGGTGGCGGTGATGGAGCCGCTGCGCCGGCTGCGGGGCTCACTCCTGTGTCCTTTTGGCTTGGCCCTGCCCGTTCTGAGGTCGGGAGTGAGCAGGTAAATGAGGCGGATCGATGATGTGACTCATCCCGGAGCATATATAGTAACAAGTGCTTGTGACTCAGCACCTTGGAAGCAGGAATATGTAAATTGGGGACGTTCTAGAAGCCCTACGGAATGTGTGTGAGGGTTTTGCCTCCTCTGCAGAATTTCCCTACTCCTTTTTTTTTAATTAGTCCTGTGGCTAATTGCAGTGGTGTTAGTTCAGGGTTTCATTTTCACTGCCTGGTCATTCTACCTGAGCAGATAGTCATACAGTTTCAGGTGATCCTAGAACTGTTTGGGTTGGGAAAGTCCTCATGGAATCCAGCCATCAACCTGACACCGTGGCCGTTAAACCATGTCCTAGAGTGCTATGTCCAGACTATTGTCGTCTCCTCTTGAGCCCCGAGTTTGCTTTCCTAGTGATTCTACTTTTGTTGATGCACAAAGTACCTGCAGATCTGCCCCAAAGAGAGCAGAAAGTGATGACAGAGTTCTGATCTATACAATTATAATCAAAGCCCATCAGGTGTTATAAGAGCTTGGTTAAAACTGAGCAGCTCCCTGAAATCCAGTGCAGGCAGCGTTTGTGGTGTTAGATCTCCTTACTTCACATCATCGTAAGTTGGTGAAGGACGTTTTTAGAAGCCAGTTCCTAGAGAGTGACCCACTCTGATAATCTTTCTGTAATCTGACTTGCTGAATTGTTTGCATCCTCCTTAGATAATACTGCTGATTTGGGTACTTATTTCCTGAAGCCTCTGAGTTTAGCACAGTTTTTCCTCCATTTCTCAGCAGCTTCCCCTCAGAGACACCCCTGCAGGCTGGCTTGATGGTTTCCAGATGGGCTGAAACTTAAGCATGTGGGGAACCTGTGCTGGATGGTAGTTGTGCTTTGTTTTGGCAAAGGTCTTCTCACCACTCTTATCTATGGACAATGCAGCACTGGATTGGTTTGAGGATTTTGGTTCCCCAAAAGTCAGTCACTTGGTGTGCATGCTCCAGTGTGTCTGCCAGCATTGCCATTTCATAGAACCATAGAAGGCTTTGAGTTGGAGGGGACCTCAAAGCTCATCCGGCCCCAACCCCTGCCATGGGCAGGGACACCTCCCACCAGCCCAGGCTCCTCAAGGCCTCATCCAGCCTGGCCTGGAATACCTCCAGGCAGGAGGCAGCCACAGCCTCCCTGGGCAACCTGTGCCAGTCTCTCCCCACCCTTACTCCAGCAATTTCTTCCTCATCTCCACCTCAATCTCCCCTCTCCCAGCTCCAAGCATTGTCCCTTGTCCTGGCATTCCAGCCCTTGTCCAAAGTCCCTCCCCAGCTCTCCTGGAGCCCTTCAGATATTGAAATCCAGATCTAAGGTCACACTGGAAGCCTTTTCTTCTCCTGACTAAACTCCAACTCTTCCAGCCTGTTCCCACAGGGGAGGTACTGCAGCCCTCTGATCATCTTTGTGACCTCCTCTGGACCCTCTCCAACAGCCTGTTTTTGGTTGCAGTAGTCCAAACCCTCACCACAAATAGCTGTGAGGTGCTTGGTCTCCTATGGTGAAAGGGCCCAGTCCTCATTTGAGAGCAAAGAAATAGATTCACATCTGATCAGAATGCAAAGTACAAGGACATCTGTGTGCTGTGATTTGAGGAGAGCTATGGGAGGCTCTGCAAAGAGGTGACCCTCTTGGAAGGGTTTACCTTTAAGTAAATGGTAGCAGCAGACTGGCTGGGAGCTTTATCTCTAAGAGGAAGGTTTGCCCTTTTGACCCTTCAGCTCCTGAGCCTGCTGACCTTTCAGGAGAACAATATCTTTTATCTGACTCCCATATGGGTTTCCTTGATTAGAGGTAACTATTGAAGCAAAAAACTGTAGTGAAACTTCTGGCTAAGGAAGTTCAGCCTGAGTGAGACACTCTTGTTTGGCTGAAAAGGTAGAAATAGAAGAGTTTGTAGGTGTTTGTTTGCTGTGTGCCTGCTTGACATGTGTTTAAAGAAGGAACAGAGCTGCTCCTGCAGGAGTTTTGAGCTCTAGGCCAGTAGCTCATGTAAAGTGGCTTTCAGCGTGTTTGGTTCTATTTAAGTATTAATATTTTCACCCAAGTCTGCATCAGAGGCTCAGCAATGATGGCAAATGTTTCCCAAAGCCTGCCTAGTAGAGTTTCAATAAGGCAGAAATGTGGTTGGTGTAGCTAAGCCCTGCTCTGATTGCAGAGCAGTCTGCCTGTGCTCTTCCTTTGATGCCCTTTCCATCTGGCTGCATTTTCTACCTGTTAGCCTTCATGGTTCAAAGTTACCTCATATCTCTT
This sequence comes from Indicator indicator, assembly GCF_027791375.1. Classification (NCBI taxonomy): domain Eukaryota; kingdom Metazoa; phylum Chordata; class Aves; order Piciformes; family Indicatoridae; genus Indicator; species Indicator indicator. The sequence goes on from NC_072030.1 coordinate 754,421, forward strand.
GTCTCTAAACATCCTTTCTTGGGTGCCTGCCAAGCCACCTGGTTTTCTTCTCCACTTCCCTGAGCATGTGGTGCAGCTGCTTTTTCACCCTGTTCTTGAGAGCTCTTCTCAGTCTGTGGCTTTGGCTCTGTGGGCCAGCCCTGCTCTGTATCATACTGGTTGTCTACTTCTTGGTATCCTTTTCCTCCAAAAACTTTCTTAATTCCCCACTGTCCTGTAAAAGAGCCCAGAAAAATATTTGAAGTGAGAGGGATATCAGATTAGGACTGAGGACTGCATCTGCTGTGGATTCCTGGAGTCAAAACTCACTGCCAGGTAATATCCATAGAATCACAGAATGGGTTGGGTTGGAAGGGAGCTCAAAGCTCATCCAGGTCCAACCCCCTGCCATGGGCAGGGACACCTCCCACCAGCCCAGCTTGCTCAGGGCCTCATCCAGCCTGGCCTTCAACACCTCCAGGCAGGAGGCAGCCACAGCCTCCCTGGGCAACCTGTGCCAGTCTCTCCCCACCCTCACTCTCAACAATTTCTTCCTCCTCTCCACTCTCAATCTCCCCTCTCCCAGCTCCAAGCCATTGTCCCTCATCCTGGCACTCCCAGCCCTTGGCCAAAGTCCCTCCCCAGCTTTCCTGGAGCCCTTCAGGTACTGGAAGGCTGCTCTGAGGTCTCTCTGGAGCCTTCTCTTCACACTGAACAGCCCCAATACTTGAATACTGTACTGCATTGCTTTATGAAGCAGAATGTGCTGCTATTCACATTCTGGACTTGCTGCAGGGAGTTCAGCAGCATGGTACAAGTAAAATAACTATTTAAAGATCTGTGCTGCCTCATCCCTTCACTGCTGACTGCTGTGTGTGGTGTGTATCTGGTTTGGAAGGTCTTCAGTAGCAGACAGAACAGTTTTTTTTCAGCAGAGCTGATTTACATTTCTGTTTATAAGTAAATTAGAGGTTTCAAGTCCTGCTTCCTCTTACAGCAGAAGCAGCAGTAGGGAAAAACTACTGCACAAGGGAACTTTGAAAACTTATTGATGAACCCAACTTGAATATTGCATCCAGTTCTGTGTCCCCAGCAGCAGAAGGACACAGAGCTGCTGGAGAGAGTCCAGAGGAGGCCACAGAGATGCTCCAAGGGCTGGAGCAGCTCTGCTGTGAGCACAGGCTGAGGGAGCTGGGGGTGTGCAGCCTGCAGAAGAGAAGGCTCCAGGGGGACCTGAGAGCTGCCTGCCAGGACCTGAAGGGATCCTGCAGGAAGGCTGCAGAGAGACTTTTGCTGAGGGTGTCTGGAGACAGGCCAGGGGGCAATGGTTTGAAGCTGAGGCAGAGCAGGGTTAGAGTGGAGCTGAAGAAGTTCTTCAGTGTGAAGGTGGTGAGACTCTGGCACAGGTTGCTCTGGGAGGCTGGATAAGGCCTTAGGCAACCAAGTCTAGCTGAGAGGTGTCCCTGCCCATGGCAGGGGTTTTGGAGTAGATGATCTCTGAGGTCCCTCCCAGTCTGGACCTTTCCATGAACATTGATGCTGCAGAAAGACAATGTAGTAAAGAAAACATAAGGACTGGTGTTCTTAGTGACTTTACTAGGGCCCAAGAAGCTTAGCTCTCCTAATCCAGTGTGTATCCAGCTTGCTAAACCTGCAGAGCGCAAGTGCTGCCAGCCTTCCCTGTCACAACCCTGTTGTGAAGCAGGAGTAGAAGGAGAAGCCAGCATGGCTGTGTACACACGCATGGCTGTGTAACCCCTGACTGACTGGAGCAGAGGGCTCCCTGCCTTGTCTTGTCTGACAGGACTCACAGGGTGACTTCAGTTTGGACAAATGCTTGAGCAATTTCTGCTTTCATTGTAGATTGGGGCATTGGAAATGAGTCCCTAAGTAGGATGATGGTAGCAGGACTCTGCTGTAGCAGAGGTGTTTGGGTTCAATCTTTATAGCTGCCATCTAGGTTTAGAGCTAACTTCTCTAGCTGCCATCCCAGTGACTCATAGAATGGTTTGGCTTGGAAGGGACCTTGAAGTTCATCCAGTTCCACCCCCCCTGCTTTGGGCAGGGACACCTCCCACTAAACCAAGCTTTTAATTGAAATACCATCTTTCAATTCAAACTCACTGCTCAGTTCTGAGCTGCTTATCAGATATATTTGACTGCCCAAACAAGACTCCAGCATCACTTCGAGAAGCCATGAGGATGAACAGAAGTCCACATATCTTGGTTGCCTGCTGCATTTCACACCTGTTAGTTCCTAGCTCAAGCTGCAGCTTGGATCCTGATGGCAAGCTGTACTTGAAGTATGAAGTTGCCAAAGTGCAATTGAAGCCTTCTCTCTCTTCTGGGTTGTTGGTACTGTTGGGAAATTATTTCTCATGTTAAAACACTGTCCAGATGCCTGAGGGGAGGTTTAGGTTGGACATTAGAAGAAACTTCTTCCCTCAAAGGGTTTTCAGACTGGCATAGGCTGCCCAGGGAGGTGGTTGAATCCCCATCCCTGGAGGGGTTTCCAAGAGGCAGAGATGTGGTTGGGCAGGGAGAAATTTAATGAAACTCAACAAGGGCAAGGGGAGAGTCTTGCACCTGGGAAAGAACAACTCCATGGAGCAGGAGAGGTTGGGACTGAGCTGCTGGAGAGCAGTGAAGGGGAAAAGGCCCTGGGGGTGCTGGGGGATGGGAGGTTGCCCAGGAGCCAGCAATGTGCTCTGGTGGCCAAGAAGGCCAAGGGCAGCCTGGGGTGCAGTAGAAGGGCTGTGAGGAGTAGGTCCAGAGAGGTTCTCCTGCCTCTCTGCTCTGCCCTGGTGAGGCCACATCTGGAATATTGTGTCCAGTTCTGGGCCCCTCAGTTCCAGAAGGACCTCAGGGAACTGCTTGAGAGAGTCCAGCCCAGAGCCACAAAAATGATTCAGGGAGTGGAAGATCTTCCCTATGAGGAGAGCCTGAGGGAGCTGAGGGCTCTGGAGCTTGGAGAGGAGGAGCCTGAGAGGTGACCTCATTGCTGGTGATGAAGATGTGCAGGGGGAGTGCCCAGAGGCTGGAGCCAGGCTCTGCTGGGTGATGCCCAATGCCAGCACAAAGGACAGTGGTGGGAGCTGAGGCATAGGAAGTTCCATGGAAACAGGAGGGAGAATTATTTGCCTGTGAGGGTGACAGAACCTGGCACAGGCTGCCCAGGGGGGTTGTGGAGTCTCCCTCTCTGAAGATACTCAAAACCCACCTGGATGTGTTCCTGTGTGATCTGTTCTAGGTGACCCTGCCCTGGCAGGGGGGGTTGGACTGGATGAGCTTTGGAGGTCCCTTCAGCCCTTGCATTCTTTGTTTCTGTGGTGCTGAGTGTCATGGCTTAGTTCCAGACATGGTAGAGATAGCGAGTGGTTGGGCTGGATGATCTTAAAGTTCTTTTCCAACCAAAGTAATTTAATTCTTCCCCATCAGGACAGTAAGGCTGGGGAGGCTCCAAGCCTGACATGCTGAAGGCCAGGCTGGGCGAGGCCTTGAGCAACCTGGGCTGGTGGGAGGTGTCCCTGGTTGGAGCTAGATCTTCAAGGTCTCTTCCAAGCCTGAGCAGTGTGTGATGCTCTGGTGCTGTGTGGCTGTGCAGGTGGCTCTAACCCTCCCTCTCCCTGCAGAGGTGGCCTCAGCAACATGCTGTTCCAGTGCTCGCTGCCCGACGCCGTCCCCACCCTGGCAGACGAGCCGCGCAAGGTCCTGCTGCGCCTCTACGGAGCTATCCTGCAGATGGTGAGTGCCCAGGGGCCTTGGGGAGTGGGAGGGTTTCTCTGGCTTAGTGCTTTGGAGATCTTCATCTGGGCTTCATCCTCTGGGGAGTGTTGCAGTGGTGGGGGATAGCTGAGTAGCTTGAAGCAGAGCTTGTTGTTGTCTGGAACTTACTCTCCTTTCCACACAGCTCCTGCCTGGCGTGTCTCAGCCGGAGGCTCACTTTGCTGTCTGTTTGATCACTAATGTTCTGCTTATGGTGTTAAGTTTGGACTGTGGTGTTTCAGAAGTGCTTTAAAGTTTGCTTCTCTACAGTGTGTAGGACTTTGGCATAACTAGCAAGACTGCAGGAGACTAAACTGCTTTAATTTTAATCTTGGTAGCATTTATGAACCAGAGAGATTAGAGTTGAAGGCTTTGTCAACCTTGTGCAGTGCTGAAGCATTTCATTAGATCTCATGGGTAATTGTGTCACTGGAAATGTGATCTGCAGTGTTAGAATACAAATGAAGCACAAACATCAATACTGGAACAGCCATCTCATTCCTAAACGTGTGACGTGCCTCCTAGCTGGCACTGAAGCTTCCCCTCTGTCAGGCTCTCCTAATGTTACTTTATTTGCTTAGTCAAATGTAAGCAGCTTTGAAATTTTGCAAACCTTAAGAGAAGGGGTTGGCAAGTCTGCTTCCAGTTGTGGGGTTTCAAATCAATCTTTAAAGGTGATCTCTTGTGGAGCTGAGAGGCTGTTTCCAGAGCACAGCAGATCTTCTCCTTCCCAGCTCTGCTGGACACTTGATTATATTGGAAATAAATAATCAGTGTTTAACCTTGTGAAAAGAGGCAGCTCACTAAAATTACCTTTGGGTGTTGGCAGTGGTTTCTATTTGACTTAGATCCTGCTATCCATTAATTGGATATTTTCCAGTCCTCTGCCACTTGCCTGGAGTAACTGATCCAGTACCTGCAGGAGCTTGACTCCTCCTGAAATTTCAGCCCATTCTTCCTGCTGCCTTGACCAAACCTGCTTTCAAAAATCCCATTGGGTACTGTCACTTAAATGCCTTTAAAGTTTCCTCTGATTAAACTGAGGTATTAACTTTCCTGTGGCAGCATCTACTGCTAGAGATACATAAAGGTGGTCTGAAATGGCATGAAATGCTTGGCTACAAAACTGGCAAAGTTAAACTGTTAAGAATATGTAGAAGCTCATTAATTAAAGCTTCAAGAGCCTTTCACAGAATTGTCAGGGTTGGAAGAGACCTCAAGGATCACTGAGTTCCAACCCTCCTGCCATGGGCAGGGACACTTACTCCTTTAAGAGAAACCCAAAGCAAAGTGGGGAAAAAAGGTGGTGAGAAACTGTTTGAAGCTCTCTCCTATAATTGATGCTGGTAATTGTTTCCTGAATTAAGAGCTTTAATGGAATCCTGATTTAATAACATGTAGAAGGCTCGAGTAGGAGCATGGGCTGCAAAACTGCTCTAGTGCTACCACTTCTGTGACCCAAGAGCTGTGAGGAAGTGTGGCCTGGCTTTTACCCTGCAAAGGAGAAGCAGACTCCCTCCTCTTCCCTCAGGGTTTGGTTGGTTTGTTGTTTTATTTTTTTTTTAACTTGCCTTTTCCCTGCCCTTACCCACTGAAGAAATCAACATTTAAAATTTTGGGCTCTAAAAAAAAAAAAAATTAAATTTAAAAAATAAAATTTAAAAAAATCAGAACTAATTTGGTTTGCAAATTTGAAAGTGTGTTGACAACTTTCTAACCTGTCTGCTCTCGGTGTTGAAGGATCTTTTGAGATGTCTAACTTCCTTTATTTCCCTAGTGGCAGTGAAATGACTGCTCTTGTTGGTGCAGTTCACTAAAGGTTAAGTAAGCAGAGAAAATTCCCAAGGTAAAACTTTCAGATTGCATTGAGGTTCACAAATATTTTTTTGTCCACAAACATTTGTCTCTTCCAGCTCCCCCCGTTCCCACCTTCCCCTCCACCTTTTTAAACGCAAGTTTTAAAATATAAGCAAACTGTTTTCTTGGGGTATTTTGAACACCTCACTTTAGGGGATTCTTAACCAGTTTCTGGGTGGCATGAGCAGAATCTTAATGACAGCCCTGTTAAGAGGGAGTCATTTGAGGTGATGCTGCTGAAGTTTACAGCTCTGTTAGAAATTAAGGGATGCTGCTTGAGTAAGTTGGCTGTTGAGACCTTAGGTTAAAACCACAGCTTAATGCTCAACAACTTACTGGCCATTAGTAGCTACACTTGTTGGAGGCTCTGTAAGAGCATGTTTTAACTCACTGCCATTTTACCCCCTGCTGGAAAATGGAGCCCAGACCAGCAGTACTAACCAGCTGCTCTTGCTCCTTTCCTTTAAATGCTGCACTCTGCACCAAACTGTTGTCGAGGAGACAAGCTGGAGGTTAAAATTTCCACTAGAACTGCAAACTAGCTACCTGATCCCAATGTAAGAACCAATGGTACTGGCAGCAGAATTCTTGGAGCCACCTTTGAAAGGAACCTTTCTTGCAGTTTGAAAATAGCCCCAGTTTGCTTATTATGACTCTTGGAAGACACAAATGTCAGTACATGAAACTCATCCAATAGAAACCATGCCAGTTGGCTGAAGCTGCCACACAGGGGAGGCTTTGTGCCTTTCTCTGTCATAGCTGATATGTTTAAGCCAATTTTGTTTTTTCTTGTGTGCATGACTGTTTTGGGGAGGGGGAGCTGGGGGGAGCTGACCTGAGCTGGCTCGGCCATTGTTAGGAATGGCTGCACTGGCATGGATGTCTGAACATCAAGGACTTCCCTGGAGTGTATCCTTGAGCAGAACTTTGGGGTTTTGTGTTTAAGGACAAAGTATTTGTGCTTGTGACAGGTTAAAGTACTAACCACATTAAAACTCCAATGTTTGAGGCACAATGCAGATATGTTCTATGTGGAAAAAAAACCCAAAGGGGAAATGTCTTACTCTGCTTCACTTCTTCTTGCTCCGGCTTAGCTGCTAAATTTGAAGGGGAGCACTGAAAGTAAAACTTCCTCATGATAAAAGTATCTTTAACTGTGTTAACAACAAAGAAAAGGTTCTCCATCAATTGCCATTTCATATCCAGACTTGGAAGATTGGATTTCATCTGCAGATCCACTCTAGTGTTTCTACTTTCAATTCGGATCAACCAAACTTGCCCACCTCTTAGAAATGCCAATAGGATTTCAAGGCAAGATAGCAGCAACAAAGGAAAAAAAGCTCCAGTTGAGGTGAACTCCTTTGGGGGCTTCACCTACCAAAAGGTAACTTGGGGGGGGGATCAATTCCCATTCTTTTATACATGTCAAAAGAACCTCCATTTCCCTGGGGCTCTGTTACTTTGCAACAGCCAAACCAAAACCTTGCATAATAAATGAGGAAAACCAAACCCCAGGGCACCTAAGGTTCCTCTTGTGTCTGCTCACATAGAAACTGAGAGACCAAAAACAGTTGGCACAGTTCTGTGGTAAAAACCCTTTTCCATACCTGCCTTGCTGCCTGTTATGTACTTATTGATTTGTTTTTTTTATTTTATAACTCAATAAGATGCAGACTGCTGTGTAACTGTAATGCTCAAATGTCTTCTGTGGTTGTTGGTGTCCATGTCTGTCTGTAGCATGGAGTAACTCCAAAAAAATACAATAAAACTCCCTGGCACTGGCAAGAAGGCTTGAAAAGCAAGCAAGCAGCTGTTTGGGGATGTGTTTGTGTTGGGTGGAGTTAAGGGTGTGCTGGGGTAATGTACCACTTTAGTTGTATATGCATGTGTTCTCTGCTGCAGGCTTGCCCATGCGATCGTGCCTAGAGCACTCTGGTTTCCAGGTGACAGACACGATTCACGGTATAGTATGAGATCTCTGAAGTTGGAGCATTCTCTACAGCTTTCATTTTTTTTCTGTAGTACTGGATTTCATTGTTTTGTTTTGTTTTTTTTAAAAAAAGAAGCCTTAAGTAGCACCAGCTACTGTCTGTGCATCTGAATGTTTACAGCCACAGCGAACTGTCAAGAGTGCTGCCCCTTCCTTTGCTCTGCTCCCTCAGGAGAGAATGGTGACTTGGCGTGGAGAGGATTGGAGAGATGTCTTGGTGGCTTTTGGAGGGATTGAACTGGGAATTAGCCTTCACATGATAGAATCTAGGACTTCAACTTGCTACCAGCTCCTTCAGGTCTGGCAGTGATAATCAACAGCAGATACAGTTATTGCTGGATCCCAACCTCTGTGATCCCCTACCCTGAAATTCAAAGCATCCAGACCTCTGTAGTTCCAAACCCTGAAATGCAAATGATCCAAACCTCTCTGGTCTCCTACCCTGAAACGCAAAAGGATCCAGACTTCTGTGGTCCCATACCCTGAAATTCAAAGCATCCAAACCTGTGGTCCCCTGCCCTGAAATGTAGAAAGGATCCAAACCTCTGTGGTCCCCTGCCCTGAAATGCAGAGGATCCAGACTTCTGTAGTCCCATACCCTGAAATTTAAAGCATCCAAACCTCTGTGGTCCCCTGCCCTGAAATTCAGATTGTCTTCCAAGAGCTTTTAGAATTAAGAAGTTTCCTCTGCATAGGTTGATTGGATATTAGGAAAAATTTCTTGTGTGCAAGAGTGGTCAGGGATTGGCACAGGCTGCCCAGGGAGGTGGTAGAGACCCCATCCCCGGAGGTGTCCAGGAAACATGAGGACAAGGCAGTTGGGGACATGAATTTATGGTCATGGTAGCTGGATTATGGTTGGACTTGATCTTAAAGGTCTTTTCCAACCTTAACGATTCTATGCTGTAATTCTTGGCTTTGAATTCCTAAGGATTTGTCTAAATGAAAGCAATATAGTATTGTGAAGTCTTAAACTACTAAAGCTTCATAAACTCAACAAAAACTCAGTGAAGTCCAGAAAATTGGAGTTCTAATGGAAGCCTTCAATTTGTGGGCAGAGTTAAGGGCTATTTGGGGAACAAAAAAACCCAAAACCCCACCAAGTTGCAGGTTCTTCCTGTAGGCAGAGTTCTGCTGAGCATCATTTGGGGTTTTTGGTAGAGTCCTGATCCTCCAGCTGCAAGGGGAGGTAGTTTGGGGCATTAGGGAGAAAATGATGATGAATTCAAGGTTCTGTGCCAAAGTGCCAGATGTGTAAGCACTGTCTGGTCCTCCCTGATACAGATCAGCTCATGTGCAATGTCTCCCATTCTAGGAGTTCCATCTTGTACCTGAGGCTTCTTAAGAAGCAGTTGACATGGTCAGAGTGATCTCTCTGCATGGAGCTGTCCTCCCTTACTCACACTCCAGTGAGCTTTCTCAATCTGCTTTGAGAACAAACCTTCCTACCTCAAAGGAAGCACTGAAAAACCTTTGAAGCCCTTTTAAAGCTGTAGAGCACATCCATGTCTAGCTCATGTTTCCATAGAGAGGGTGACTCAAAGCCTCCCACAGCTATTATCTTACTTGGGTAATTCACCTGCTGAGTGCTACTGAAGTAAATAGCTCCCAGAGCTGGACACAGGGGTGAGCTATTGGAGCCTGTGGGAAAGCTGAATTCTGGAATGGCTCAGGCTGGAAGGGATCTCAGAGATCTACTCCAAACTCCCTGCCATGGGCAGGGACCTTTCTCACCTAGAGCTGGTTGCCCATGGCATGGTGCAGCCAATGAGCTGAGTAGCAGATAAATACCTCATGGCTTGAGGTGCTTCACTTGGAGCCACTGTTCTCAAAGCTGGTTGTGCAGTCAGGGAACAACCAATTCCTACCACTTGGAGACATAAAAGTGCTTCCTGCTTGCTTCATTCTCCATGGAGCCTGGGCCAGTCCCAGGCTGACCATGTGGCCACTTGTGCAGACTGATCCTCTCCTAGCTCCCATCCACACTTGCAAGTGAGTCCCACAGTGCTTCCTGTTCATTCTCTTCTGTGCTGAGGGAGCAGACAAGAGGAAGGGGTGCTGCAGGAGTCTCCTCTTGCGATGACTCTGCAGCACACATCCCCAGCTCTGATGGCATAGCAGATGCCATTAGGCTGTCTCCAAGGCCAGTCTGAGATGGACTCTTGGAACTGGCCAGCTCTTTGTACACCGGAAAGCAGATGCCAGTTCAGGTGGCAGGGAGAAGCCTAATCTGCTTCCCTTCTGCTGAACTGAACCATTCTGAGAGCACCATTAATCAGGAAAGACTCCTGGATGGTGAGTAACCTTCTGACTGTTCCAGACAAATGTGTAAGATGCCAGAGTGTGGTACTGGTGCAGGACATGCTTGTGCAGAGGAGCCCTCTGTAAATGGCTTTAATGCTGCTGAGTGCATTTAGCTTTAGTCGACTTCAGCTTCCTCCAAAGGAGTAGAAACTAATAGTTAAGGTTTTTCTCTCCACATTGTCTTGTTTATTTTAAAACTTATTATCCTAGTGGAATGGAAAGTACTTGCTTGAAAGGCCATGGATTGATGTTAACCACACTTCTTCTATAGCTTCTGAAGTGCTGTAGCTGCAGAGCTGGTGTCAGGCATTAGCTTGTGGTCTGGTTACTTCAGGCAGCTGGTGGTGCTGAACTGTATTGCATTCAGTGGATATTTCCACCCTCACTTTGGACACGTTAGAGCTTTGGAACAGCAAGGTGTGCACCTGGGTCTAGCAATCAGAGTTGTACTGCAGGAGGTGGAGTTGCAGGCTGCCTCTAAAGCTAGGCTGGTTTTAAATGCTCAGTGGTGGAGCTGCAGCCTAAAGAGCAGCCACAAACTGTCACTAATCCTAAGCAAATATTTGCTCTCTTCTCCTTCCCTTCAAGCCTTTTAAAGGACAAAGGGGTTTATTACATCTTGAATTTTCCATGTGCAGCTCTATTAAAAGCATGTGCCACTGAGGGCTCACTTGCTGAGGGTATGGCTTGATGCTCTGCAACTGCTTTATAATGGCTGTTAACAAGCCTAGCACCATGCATTATGCATGGGCTTGGTTGAAGTTTTGCTGCTACACCACAGGGCTCACTGAGGCATCTGGAGCTGCCATTAATCCTTGCCAGTGAGGGTGGGGAGAGACTGGAACAGGTTGCCCAGGGAGGCTGTGGCTGCCTCCTGCCTGGAGGTGTTGAAGGCCAGGCTGGATGAGGCCCTGAGCAAGCTGGGCTGGTGGGAGGTGTCCCTGCCCATGGCAGGGGGTTGGAACTGGATGAGCTTTGAGGTGCCTTCCAACCCAAACCATTTTAGGATTCTCTGGGCAGTTCATTTGAAGCAAAGCCTTGGGTTTGCATTGTCCATAGAGCCCTGACAGTGTGTGGGAAATAACACCATGAGAAATTTGGCAATAGAAAATAAGAAAATATAATATAAAATTGGGGCAGGGGGGAAGGAAGGGCTTTGCAGGCTTGCAAGCAAGCCTCTTCTAATGGTCCTTGTAAGGCTTTTATGTAATCCCTGTAATGCATCTCTTAAGTGCTTTAGCTGCAAGAAGAATGTCATCCCAGCTGTCCTGCAGGGCCACTTCATCTTCTCTTAATTAAAAATGTTCCCCTAAGCTTGTGTTGCATTGAAATCTGGTTTTAAAACACTGGGGAACCAAAATCATACCTGGAAATGGGCTCTGGGCTGTTTGCAGGAGTGGCTCCTTGTCAGTGGCACATCCTTTTGAGAGCCTTTGGTCCTGATGGAGTAGTATGGTGGTCAGTGGCCAGGTGGATGCTAGTGCTGTAGCTGTCACAGATCAAGAGAGTGCTGAGATATGTAGTTAATTGTAGCTGGCACTTCTGCTCCCTTTGTTCTGGTGGTTGCAGGTTAACTGTGTGAAATTTCATCATCTCATTGTGTTTGCTTCTTCTCATTCATAGAGGTCCTGTAATAAAGGAGAGTCTGTACAGTCTCAGAAGGAAAATGACTTGCAAGTGAGTAATCAGATTTGCTTATTTCACAGAATGTTGGAGATGGTAGAGAAATGTCTGGTGGGATTGCTGGTCCCAAACCAGCAGTTACTCAGCTGGTGGCTGGGCTAGAATCTGTAGGGAGCAATGAAGAAAAGGGATCTGCATGCTCAGAGAAGTAACTGAGTAGCTGAACATGGTTTGAAAAGATTTAACATGAACAGGAAAGACTAAAGACAGCAAAGATTCCACATGAACAAGAAAGACCTCTCCAGTTCTGCCTTAAATGGTTTCTTACCTCTGTTCAGTATTTTCATCAACACTATAGCCAGAGACTGAGGCACCCTCAGCAAGCCTGCAGCTGACACCAAGCTGAGGGCTGTGGTTGGTAAGGCTGAAGGACAGGATGGAGCCATCCAGAGGGACCTGCACAGGCTGCAGAGGTGGCTGAGGAGAACCTCAGGAGGGGCAAGAAGGCAAAGTGCAAGGTCCTGCACCTAGGGCAGGGCAAGCCTCAGGATCCATCCAGGCTGGGGGGGATGAGATTGAGAGCAGCCCTGCAGAGAAGGACTTGGGGGTGCTGGGGAAGGGGAGAAGCTGGCCAGGAGCCAGCAATGGGCACTGGCAGCACAGAAGGCCAAGGGCAGCCTGGGCTGCATCCACAGCAGTGTGGCCAGAGCTGGAGAGAGAGGATCCTGCCCCTCTGCTCTGCTCTGGGGAGACCTCACCTGCAGGGCTGGGGCCAGCTGTCAAGCAGGACAGGGACCTGCTGGAGAGGGTCCAGAGGAGGCCACAGAGATGAGCAGGGGGCTGGAGCAATGGTTTGAAACTGGAGCAGGGCAGAGTTAGGTTGGACATCAGGAGGAAGCTCTGCACAGTGAAGCTGGAGAGACACTGGAACAGGCTGCTCAGGGAGGTGGTTGGGGCCCCAGCCCTGGAGACATTCACGGTCAAATTTGATCTGGCCCTAGGCAGCCTGCTCTAGCTGGAGGTGTCCCTGCTGCCTGCAGGGTGTTGGATGAGATGAGCTTGGAGGGTCCCTTCCAACCCACCACAATCTGTGCATGAGGTATCAGCAGCACTGCCTCTCACCTGGGGGCTCTTCCCTTAGGAGAGGACAATCAGGACTCAGCCTAACCCTAGCTGTGTAAAACAGTGCTGAGCTCTGGGGACAGTCCATGGAGATGGAGAGCCCTTCCTCTTCCTCATCGAGTCTAGATGAGCACTGTGCTTGGATCATTTGTCTGCTGCAAGCTTTAAAGTTGTGTTTGGAACCACTTCTGCTCATGCAGCACAGTGCTGAGCTGCCTGTAATGTTTCAGCCCTCTGCAGGGGGGCTGGTGAAGGAGGTCTCTGCCCTGGCAGTGTTTTGCAGCATGTTAGCCAGATGCTTTCCTTGCTCTGTGCTGCTCTTTCCCAGCTCTGCAGTGGTTTGGCAGTTCCACTCCTTTGATAAGTGCTGCTTTTCTCCCTCTCTCTGTTCTGCCCTTGGGGATTGCTGTCTGAAACACTTTCAGACTTTGGCTTTTTCTTCTAGCAAGCTGAAACTGGTTCAAAAACTTCTGTTGTCCAATGATTCCTTTTGAAGTTCTGTTTTGGACCTTTTAGTTAAGTTTACTGGAAGAGCTTCAATCAGTTGAACCAAGGTCAAATTGAAAAATGTGCTGCTTTGATTCATCAGCAACAGGGTCAGTGGCATTGAGGCACCCTTGGCAGCTTTGCCCATGACACCAAGCTGTGTGGTGTGCTGGCCTCACTGGAGGGCAGGAATGGCATGAGGAGGATGTTGACAGGCTGGAGAAGTGGGCCAGGGACAACTGCATGAGGTTCAACAACTCACAGGGCAAAGTCACAGCTGGGTCTGGCCAGCCCCAGGCACAAATCCAGACTGGGTGCAGAGTGGGCTGGGAGCAGCCCTGAAGGGAAAGCCTTGGGGGTGTTGGGTGCTGAGTAGCTGCCCAGGAGCCAGCAGTGCCCTCCTGCAGCCCAGCAGGCAGCTGTGTACTGGGCTGCAGCCAGAGGAGTGTGGGCAGCAGGGCAGCAGAGGGGATTCTGCGCTGTGGTGGTTTTAAGGCTATACCTTAAATTTTTCTTCACAAAGTTCAAGCAGAAATGTGAAAGAATGTAAATAAATCACAATTTGGTGTAAGAAAGCAAAATAATGATTATTCTAACACTTCCATTAGAGAGAGAAATGTTTCTGCTCAGATTAGGAAGCAAAATGAAGCTGCTTTGGATCCTGTGGCATCCCCCTTGGCTCTGCTCTGCTGAGACCTCACCTCCAATCCTGCCTCCAGCTCTGCTGTCCCCAGCAGCAGAAGGACACAGAGCTGCTGGAGAGAGTCCAGAGGAGGCCACAAAGCTGATCCAAGGGCTGGAGCAGCTCTGCTGTGAGCACAGGCTGAGGGAGCTGGGGGTGTGCAGCCTGCAGAAGAGAAGGCTCCAGGGGGACCTGAGAGCTGCCTGCCAGGACCTGAAGGGATCCTGCAGGAAGACTGCAGAGAGACTTTTGCTGAGGGTGTCTGGAGCCAGGCCAAGGGGGAATGGTTTGAAGCTGAGGCAGAGCAGGGTTAGAGTGGAGCTGAAGTTCTTGAGTGGGAGGGTGGTGAGACTCTGGCACAGGTTGCCCAGGGAGGCTGTGGCTGCCTCCTGCCTGGAGGTGTTGAAGGCCAGGCTGGATGAGGCCTGAGCAACCATGGGGCAGCAATGTGCCCTTGTGGCCAAGAAGGCCAATGGGATCCTGAGGTGCATTAGGAAGTATGTCCAGCAGATCCAGGGAGGATCTCCTCCCTCTCTGCTCTGCCCTGGTGAGACCACACCTGGAATATTGCATCCAGTTCTGGTCTCCCCAGTTCAGGAGGGACAGGGTTCTGCTGGAGAGAGTCCAAGGGAGGGCTCCAAGGATGCTGAAGGGACTGGAGACTGCCTGGGGAGGAGAGGCTGAGAGCCCTGGGGGTGGTTAGTCTGGAGAGGAAAAGGCTGAGAGGAATCTGATCAATGTCTATCAATAGTTGAGGGCTGGGAGTCAGGAGGGAAGGGACAGGGACAGCCTTTGCTCACTTGTGGCCTGGGATAGGACAAGGAGCAATGGATGGAAACTCCAGCACAGGAGGTTCCACCTCAACATGAGGAAGAACTTCTGCACTGTGAGGGTCATAGAATAGAATAGAATCATAGAATCAAGAAGGCTGGAAGAGACCTCAAGGATCATCGAGTCCAACCTGTCACCCTAAACCTCATGACTATCTAAACCATGGCACCAAGTGCCACGTCCAATCCCCTCTTGAACACCTCCAGGGATGGTGACTCCACCACCTCCCTGGGCAGCACATTCCAATGGCCAACCACTCTCTCTGGGAAGAACTTTCTCCTCACCTCCAGCCTAAACCTCCCCTGGCACAGCTTGAGACTGTGTCCTCTTGTTCTGGTGCTGGTTGCCTGGGAGAAGAGACCAACCCCCTCCTGGCTACAACCTCCCTTCAGGTAGTTGTAGACAGCAATGAGGTCACCCCTGAGCCTCCTCTTCTCCAGGCTAAACAGTCCCAGCTCCCTCAGCCTCTCCTCATAGGGCTGTGCTCAAGGCCTCTCACCAGCCTCGTTGCCCTTCTCTGGACATGCTCCAGCAATTCAACATCTTTCCTAAACTGAGGGGCCCAGAACTGGACACAGGACTCAAGGTGTGGCCTAACCAGTGCTGTGTACAGGGGTACAATGACCTCCCTGCTCCTGCTGGCCAAACTATGCCTGATGCAGGCCAGGATGCCATTGGCTCTCTTGGCCACCTGGGCACACTGCTGGCTCATGTTCAGCTGCTGTCAACCAGTACCCCCAGGTCCCTTTCCACCTGGCTGCTCTCCAGCCACTCTGACCCCAGCCTGTAGCTCTGCATGGGGTTGTTGTGGCCAAAGTGCAGCACCTGGCACTTGGATTTGTTGAATGCCATCCTGTTGGACTCTGCCCATCTGTCCAGCCTGGCAAGGTCCCTCTGCAGAGCCCTTCTACCTTCTAACAGATCAACACCTGCTCCCAGCTTGGTGTCATCTGCAAATTTACTGATGATGGACTCAATCCCCTCATCCAGATCATCAATAAAGATATTGAACAGGATGGGGCCCAGCACTGATCCCTGGGGGACACCACTAGTGACAGGCTGCCAGCTGGATGTGGCACCATTCACCACCACTCTCTGGGCTCTGCCCTCCAGCCAGTTCCTAACCCAGCACAGAGTGCTGCTGTCCAAGCCACAGGCTGACAGCTTGGCCAGGAGTTTGCTGTGGGGGACAGTGTCAAAGGCCTGCTGAAGTCCAGGCAGACTACATCCACAGCCTTTCCCACGTCCACAGGTCCCAGAGCAGGCTGCCCAGAGAGGTTGTGGAGTCTCCTTCTCTGCAGCCTTCCCAGCCCTGTCTGGATGTGTTCCTGTGTGACCTGTGCTGGATTCTCTGGTCCTGCTCTGGCAGGGGGTTGGACTGGAAGATCTCCAGAGGTCCCTTCCAACCCCTACCATCCTGTGAGAGTTGTCCCTGCCCATGGCAGGGGATTGGAGCAGATGATCTCCAAGGTCCCTTCCAACCTGGGCCAGTCTGTGGTTCTGTGATCATTATTCAGAAATGACAAATGGAGCTGCCTTGGCTTCTTCCTGCCTCAATTCAGGAAAAAAAAAAGTCCCAGAAAACAACAGAATTCCAGCCAAGCCCCAGGCCAGTGCTGGCAGCTTGGAGGAGTGTTGCAGTGCAGGAAGCAAAGCTTTGAACTTCAGAACTGTCCTCAGCTCTTCCCCAAAAGCAGGGGCTCAGTCCTGGTAGAGTGTGGTGCTTGGAGGCTTGGAACTTCCCTGCTGGATCAGGAATTGCTGTCTGGGTGGAGCTGTGAAGTTTCTTGTTTAGGTCAAAACTGTGAGAGGATTTGTTCAGGGGAGTTGATCTCATCCTCTGGGGAGGAGAAAAAGCTTTGGAGTGTTGGGAGCTGTTTGCCAGCTGTGGCTGCAGGTGGGTGGTTTCTGCCAGCCTTTGAACAGGGCCTAGCTGTGGTTCACCTTGATTTGGTTGTACTTTGGGGTAAATTGCCTCAATATTCCTGTTTTGACCACTTTGTAGTGAGCTTTTAGTCACAGCAGGAATAAGGCAGAAGCTTCAGCTCCAACTAAAGTACAGAAAGGCTTTTGATGTCCTCTGGCCTGAATGTGAGTGGAAAAGCCTTGTAGAGAACTCCCCAAGGCTCAGCTCTGAGCATTCATTTCCAAGTGGGCATGGTCCCATCTCCAGAAGCTTGTTTGAAGTGCCCATGGTTACCTCTGCTTGGAATTGAGTCAGCTGAGAGCCTGGGAGCTGAGGGCAGGAGGATGCTGTCTTTGCAGTCTGTAAGCGTCTGTAAGAAGTATTTGACATAGTAGTGGAGCTTAGTCCTTTAAAGTCCTCAGGTGAGCAATGAAGTGAGGAGTTAGAGACCTGCATCTGCTCAGTGCCTACAGGAGGTGTGCTGGAGAATCAATCATCAGATTGCAACAGGTTGGAAGGGACCCTCCAAGGGCAGGCAGCAGGGACAGCTCCAGCTGGAGCAGGCTGCTCAAGTCCCCATCACATTTGACCTTGAATGGCTCCAGGAATGGGACCTGCACTGCATCCCTGGGCAGCCTGTTCCAGTGTCTCCCCAGCCTCACTGTGCACAACTTCCTCCTGAGCTCCAACCTAACTCTGCCCTGCTCCAGTTCCAAACCATTGCCCCTGGGCCTATCCCTGCAGTCCCTCCCCAGCCTTGCTGCAGCTCCCCTGCAGAGATTGAAATGCAGCTCTTGAGGTCTCCTGGAGCCTTCTCCAGACTGCACAGCCCCAACTCTCCCAGCCTCTTCGTAGAAGAGGTGCCCCAGCCCCTGACCAGCCCTGTGGTCTCCTCTGGACCTGCTCCAGTAGGTTCATGTTGGGAGGTATCCCAGAGCTGCACTCGGTACTCCAGGTGAGGTTTCACCAGAGTAGAGGAGGAGAATGTCCTTTAGTATTTTATTTCCACAGCTGTATTTGTGTAGTGCATGGCATGGAGGTCCATCAGGTGTGAAGGAGAAGTCTTAGTGGCCAAGACATGAAGATGGTCTGATTCCAGGGCTCCTGTTAGGGCTGTTGTCCTGTGGCCATTCTCTTAGTCCAGGAAGTTCTTTTAGGAGTCAGATTCTAGAGCATTCAAACTTAGAATCAGAGAATTGCTTGGCCACTCTTACACCAAAGAGGATTTTTTTCCCTCCTCTCCAACCTAACCTCCCCTGGCACAATTTCAGGCCAGTTCCTCTCCTTCTATCACCTGAGACTAGGGAGCAGAGCCCAACCCCCACCTGGCTGCAGCCTCCTCTCAGGAGCTGTAGAGAGCAATGAGGTCTCCCTCAGCCTCCTCTGCTCCACACTGAACACCCCCAGCTCCCTCAGCTGCTCCTCCCCAGCCCTGTTCTCCAGACCCTTCCCCAGCTTGGTTGCCCTTCTCTGGCCCTGCTCCAGCTCCTCAGTGTCCTTCTTGGAGTGAGGAGCCCAGAACTGAACCCAGCACTCAAGCTGTGTCCTCCCCAGTGCCCAGCCCAGGGGCACCATCCCTGCCCTGCTCCTGCTGCCCACAGCATTGCTGCTCCAGGCCAGGCTGCTGGTGCCCTTCTTGCCCACCTGGGCACTGCTGCCTCATCTTCAGCTGCTGTCACCCAGCACCCCCAGGTCCTTTTCTGCCAGGCAATTTTCCAGCCACTCTGCTCTAAACTTTAGTGTTCTTAAACTGCTGCTTTCAGATGCCTCCTGTTGTTCATCTTGAAGCAGCTCTTGCAGGGAGCCATGCAGCATCCTCTGCAGTGCTGCTGACACTTGGAGTTGTGTTGTTGTGGATTTCCTGAAGCTTCTATGTTTGGAAGCATGCTTGAAGGACTAGGCAGATGTGTGGCAGAAGTGAGCCAGCTGAGTAAGTGGCAGTGCCACCCTCCTGGTTGTCACTTGTGATGCAGTGAGGGGCATCTGAATGGAGAACATTTCTTTGGCACTTGCTGTCCAAAAAAGATGGCAAAATGACCTGGGAGCCTGGGGGTGCTGATGGCCAAGCAGCTGAAGAGGAGCCAGCAGTGCCCAGGGGGCCAAGAGAGCCAAAGGCATCCTGGCTGGGATCAGCAATGCTGTGTCCAGCAGGAGCAGGGAGGGGATTGTCCCCTGGGACTCAGCTCTGGGGAGTGCTGGGTTCAGTTCTGGGCAGCTCAGTCCAAGAGAGATGTGGAGGTGCTGGAGCCAGGGGAGAGGAGGGCAAGGAAGCTGGGAAGGGCCTGGAGAATAAATCTTGTGAGGAGCAACTGAAGGAGCTGGGGATGGTTAGTGTGAAACAGAGGAGGCTGAGGGGAGACCTCATGGCTGTCTACAGCTCCCTGAAAGGAGGTTGTGGAGAGGTTGGTGCTGGTCTCTGCTCACAGGTAATTAGTGACAGAACAAGAGGGAACAGCCTCAGGCTGGCTCTGGGTAGGTTTAGACTGGACAGCAGGAAGAAATTTTCCCCATCAAGAGTGGTCAGGCACTGGAATGTGCTGCCCAGGGAGGTGGTGTAGTCCCCAAGCCTTGCTGGACTTGGTGATCCTGAGGCTCTGTTCCAAGCTGAGTGATTCTGTGGGTCTGTGAGGAGCTGACAGCCAACAGAACTGCTGCTACTGGACTGTAGGACCTCAGACAAATCCAGTGTTGGCCACTGATGGGCTGGACATCCATGGGCAGTGATGGACACCCAGTAACCTGGATCTCATTTGCTTCTTGGTGCATCAGGCTGCAGAGTGGTAGTGAAGAGTTCAGATCTGTGGTGCTGAGCATGAAGGGCTTAAAATGACATTCATGGATTTGTTCCTTCAGAGAGTGGTTTGACTTGGAAGAGACTCTGAAGATCATCTATCTCCATCCCTGCTACCAGACCAGGCCTCATATTTTAGTTCTGCTTGGAGGAGCTGAGATGGAAAACCAGTGGATGCAAGTGTCTTAAACTCTCACTTGATGTCTCCTTATGGAAATGAATGCTTCAGAACAGAGTTTGAACGCTTTGAGCTGCTAGAACTTCTTGAAGCTGTCAGAAAACCAGGGTTTTGGCCAGTAATCCAAATAATTTGTCACCAGGACTGCCTGGAGTGCTCCCTGTCTGAGCCTGCAGTGACTGCAGTGCCACTGAAATGCCTGCGAGCTTGGCTCCATTGCTCTGTGCTCAGCTCTTAAGCTTCTCTGGCATGGGTCAAGCTTTGAGTTGCTCAGAAGCAGGCAGAGGCTTGGCAGACCTGTAGGATTTGAGCACAGCTGATTGCTGGTTGACGTCACAGGAATTAGTGACTTACCCTCTGGCTTCTGGGTTTGCCTACAAGCTGCTCTTGCCCTTCAGGACAGCTCTGCTTGGGTGGTTGGAGCTGGGTCTCTGGGACCTGTTTCTAGTGCTGTTAGAGCTGCCTGCTGGTGCTACAGACTGAGCTCACTGCTGCAAGGACAGCCTGGGAGAAAAGTGCTGCTCGGAGGCAGAAAAGAGGCTTCATACACATGGAGAGGGGCCTTAGCAGGGCTTGGTTTACAACCAGCCAACCAAAGTCAAGCAAAGAAAACAAACAAAAAAAACACCCCAAAAAAATCAAATCAACCAAAGCCTCCAGCTCCTAAGCCAACCACTCAAAACCCCCGAGGCAGCCACCCAAGGCCCCCAGCCCCCAAACCAACCACCCAAAGCCCCCAGCCAACCACTGGCTCCAATTACCAACAACCCCCCACAACCAAACCAACCAAACCCCCACCACAACCCCCAACCACACCAACCAACTAAACCCCCCCCCAGCCCTTCCAACAAGCAACCTAAAACTATTTAAAAAAAAAAAAAAACCACCACCAGAAAGACCTAAAAAACCCAAATGCTTCATGGCAGCCACTCCCAAGTCAGGCTTCTGCAGGACCACCTGGTGAATGGAGTTGGTCCCTACCATCACCTCAGTGTGAGGCAGTGCTCCAAGTGTGTCCAGACAGCCAAGGATAACATTGAGAGTTGCTGTGCTGGAGGATCATCCCCTTCAGGAAAGGAGCAGGCTGGGAGCAGCAGAGGCTGTTTTGGGTTTGGTGTAGCTTTCCTGTGCCCTGGCACACCAACAGGACCTGTGAGGCAATGAATTTTTCCTCCCCAGCTTCAGACAGGAGTGCAAAATATTTGGGTTGCTCCCATGCTAGCTGTGAGCTGGTGTTAGTCAAGAACCACAGAAGGGTTTAGGTTGGAAGGGACCTCAGAGAGCATCCAGCCCCAAGCCCCTGCCATGGGCAGGGACACCTCCCACCAGCCCAGCTTGCTCAGGGCCTCATCCAGCCTGGCCTTCAACACCTCCAGGCAGGAGGCAGCCACAGCCTCCCTGAGCAACCTGTGCCAGAGTCTCACCACCCTCACTCTGAAGAACTTCTTCCTCAGCTCCACTCTAACCCTGCTCTGCCTCAGCTTCAAACCATTCCTCCTTGGCCTGGCTCCAGACACCCTCAGCAAAAGTCTCTCTGCAGCCTTCCTGCAGGATCCCTTCAGGTCCTGGCAGGCAGCTCTCAGGTCCCCCTGGAGCCTTCTCTTCTGCAGGCTGCACACCCCCAGCTCCCTCAGCCTGTGCTCACAGCAGAGCTGCTCCAGCCCTTGGAGCATCTTTGTGGCCTCCTCTGGACTCTCTCCTGCAGCTCTGTGTCCTTCTGCTGCTGGGGACAGCAGAGCTGGAGGCAGGATTGGAGGTGAGCTGTGAGCAGAGCAGAGCCCAGGGGCAGAATCCCCTCTGCTGCCCTGCTGCCCACACTCCTCTGGCTGCAGCCCAGCACACAGCTGCCTGCTGGGCTGCAGGAGGGCACTGCTGGCTCCTGGGGAGCTACTCAGCACCCAACACCCCCAAGGCTTTCCCTTCAGGGCTTCTCTCAGCCCACTCTGCACCCAGTTCTACCAAGCTGTGGTAAATCACACAAATGAATGAACGAACAACTGGCTCAGGTCAGACTGGCATAGAAAGGAGACAAATTCCCTCTCCTGCTTGAATATGGGATTCAGAGCGCACTCAGAACCAGTGGGAAGTGGACACTTCCAGCAAGGCTTGGTGGAGGAGTGTCTCCATTCCTTCAAAGTGTGGACTCAGTGCTCAGCCCCTCCTGCTCAGCCCCTCCTGCTCAGCCCCTCCTGCTCAGCCCCTCCTGCTCAGCCCCTGAAGCCATAGATTGCTGCCCACACTGCTCTGGCTGCAGCCCAGCACACAGCTGCCTGCTGGGCTGCAGGAGGGCACTGCTGGCTCCTGGGCAGCTGCTCAGCACCCAACACCCCCAAAGCCTTTTCCTTCAGGGCTGCTCCCAACCCACTCTGGTAACTCTCGATCAGTGAGGTTCTGAGTCTCTTCAAGCCAGCCCTGCAGTGTCTCACTCTGCAGCAGCATAACTGCTCAGCTCAGTTCAGCTGGGTGCAAGCCTCAGGTGATGCTTTCCTGTGTTGTCTGTTGCAGGGGGCAGAAGCCATGGTTCTGGAAAGTGTTATGTTTGCCATCCTGGCAGAGAGAGCTCTTGGCCCCAAGCTGTATGGAATCTTTCCCCAAGGACGGCTGGAGGAGTTCATCCCTGTAAGTGCTGCTCTGCTGGGGGCTGCTGCTGCTGCCTGGTTTAATTGGTCATGACAAGAAGGTCTCTGGGCTGCCCAGAGAAGCAGGGCTGTGGGAATGGCATACTTGGCAGCCTGCAGTAGTTGCTGGCTGTAATTGGATACCCTTGGAGTGTGTGGTGGAGAGCCCAATTATAGCTCTTGCCAGGCAGAGAGATCTAAAATCTCTTCAGCTGTAGCAGGGTCTAATAAATGAAGATAAAAAGGCTGTTAGATACCAAACATAGCCTTGGCAGCCATGGAATAACACTTCCCTTTAGCAGCAACAAGAGCAGATGCTTTTGATGCCCTGAAATATTTATACCCAAGCTGCTTGAAGATATTCCTGGTGTGAGATGTGATACTCCCCAGGCCTTCATCTAGAGGAGAACTGATTAAGTCCTGAGGAGGCTTGGCTGGCTGGCCCAGCCCTTCCAAAGGGAGGACTTCTCCAAGTCCATTTGGCATGGCTTGAGTTGTGTGCTAAGATTTGATGTGGTATTACAGAGCTTGATGCAAGAGGAGGGTTGGAGAGGCTGCCCCTCCAGGGTCCCTTCCAGCCCAGAGCAATCTGTGAAGCTGTGATTGTGGTTCATCATTTTGTCTGTGTTTTCTTACAGAGCAGGAAGCTGAGCACTGAAGAGCTGAGCTTGCCTGACATATCTGCTGAAATAGCTGAGAAGATGGCAAGGTTTCATGGCATGAAAATGCCTTTTAACAAAGAACCTAAGTGGCTCTTTGGAACAATGGAGAAGTAAGTTTGCTGTGCTCTGGTAAGAGCTCCCCTGGAGCACTGTGTCCAGCTGGGGAGCTCTCAACACAAGAGGGACAGGGACCTGATGGGAGGGGGGCCAGGGGAGGCCACAAAGATGAGCAGAGGCTGCAGAACCTTCCCTGTGGGGCCAGGCTGAGGGAGCTGGGGGTGTTCAGCCTGGAGAAAAGAAGGCTCCAGGGAGACCTTAAAGCTGCATTTCAATATCTTCAGGTGACCTTCAGGGAGGCTGGGGAGGGACTGTTCAGGAGGGGCTGTGGGGATAGGCCCAGGGGCAATGGTTTGGAACTGGAGCAGGGCAGAGTTAGGTTGGAGCTCAGGAGGAAGTTGTGCACAGTGAGGCTGGGGAGACACTGGAACAGGCTGCCCAGGGAGGTGAAGTCCCATTCCTGGAGGTCAAGGCTCTGGGCAACCTGATCTAGTGGAGGATGTCTCTGCTGCCTGCAGGGGGCTTGGACAAGGTGACCTTTGGAGGCTCCCTTCCAAACCAAACCATTCTATGATTTGAGGGTATGCACTAAAGTGTGGAAAAAGGTGGCCTGCTGTAGTGTTCAGGAGCAGCTCCTTGAGAGCAGCAGCAGCTCACACTGGACTCAGGCTGCTGTGTAGTTACTTGAGGAACTTAATCTGCCTTGAAGGGCAGATAGAGATTGGAGATTAGGGAGAAATTCTTTCCAGTGAGGGTGGGGAGAGACTGGCACAGGTTGCCCAGGGAGGCTGTGGCTGCCTCCTGCCTGGAGGTGTCCAGGCCAGGCTGGATGAGGCCCTGAGCAAGCTGTGCTGGTGGGAGGTGTCCCTGCCCATGGCAGGGGCTTGGGGCTGGATGAGCTTTGAGCTCCCTTCCAACCCAGCCCACTCTGAGACTCTGATCAGTAACACTTCCTAGATGTTTGGTTTCAATGCTCTCTCAGGGAGGGCAGCCTGATACCCTTCCTGCCACAACCACTGTCCTGGTGCTTCTGTCTGTAACAGGTACCTAAATCAAGTGCTGAGGATTAAGTTCACCAGAGAATCCCAAACCAGGAAGCTGAACAAACTCCTTGCTTACAATCTGCCCCAGGAAATGAAGAATCTAAGGTAGGCTTTTTCTCTGCCCTTATCTTCCCCCTTGTGCACTTTGGCTCTGAACTTGCACACTTGTCTGAGTACGTTACACAGTGCTACCCCTGGAGGCATTTTACTTCTTGAGCTGAGGATTGTTCCTGCTCCTGTAACCAGCCTGAGTCTCACATGACTGCAAACTGATAGGATCAATTGCTGCTCTGACTTGCTGAGCAATACAGTCCAGCTTTGTCCTCATCTTGGGCTCCTAATTGATTAGATGCAAGCAAACAGAGCCTCCAATTCCTGCAACAAAATCCATCCTGTACTTGGAAGTGTCTCTGAACTTGGTCATTTGTGACTTACAAGCTCCTCTCTTGCTGTTTTCTAGAGACATGCTTGAAGCTACTCCATCCCCAGTTGTGTTTTGCCACAATGACTGTCAAGAAGGTGAGCTGCTGGTGTTCCATGGCTGTTGTGAGGACAGCTGAGGGAGCTGGGGCTTGGATCAGAGGAGCCTGAGGGCTGCCCTCATGGCTGGGGATAAAGATGTGCAGGGCTGGAGCCAGGCTCTGCTCAGGGATGGCCAAGGACAGCACAAGGGGCACTGGGGGTGAGCTGGAGCAGAGGAGGTGCCACAGGAACAGGAGGGAAAACTTTGTCCCTGTGAGGGTGCCAGAGCCTGGAGCAGGCTGCCCAGAGAGGTTGTGGAGTCTCCTGCTCTGGAGACTTTCCAACCCCCCCTGGCTGTGTTCTGTGTGCCCTGCCCTGGGTGCCCTGCTCTGGCAGGGGGCTGGACTGGATGAGCTCCAGAGGTCCCTTCCAACCCCTGCCACTCTGTGAGCTGCAGTGTGGCTTTTGCTGTCACCCTGCAGGGATGTGAGGGGGAACTGGGATCATCTGAGCAGGGCTTCTTTGGCTACAGTGCTGTCTTCTGCAGCTTCTCCTCAGTCCTGTCTTACCTTAACATTGCCAGGTAATGTCTTGCTTCTGGAAGGCAGAGAGGACTCAGAGAACCAGAAGCTGATGCTCATTGACTTTGAATACAGCAGCTACAACTACAGGTAAAGCCTTTGCTTCCTCCTCAGCAGGAAGCTCTGCATGCTGCAGTCAGAGCAGCTGCTGCACTCTCATCACAGCTGGTCCTGCACCTTGGGCAGAGCAATCCCCAGCACAAATCCAGGCTGGCTGAGGCGGGTCTGACAGCAGCCTGCAGGAGAAGGCCTTGGAGGTGACAAAGTCCCCAGGAGCCAGCAGTGGTCCCTGGCAGCCCAGCAGGCAGCTGTGTGCTGAGCTGCATCCAGAGCAGGGAGAGCAGCAGCACAGGGAGGGGATTCTGCCCCTCTGCTCTGCTCTGCTCACACCCCACCTGCAGCACTGCCTCCACTGCTGGGGCCCCAGCACAAGAAGAGGAAGGAAGAAATTGTTGAGAGTGAGGGTGGGGAGAGACTGGCACAGGTTGCCCAGGGAGGCTGTGGCTGCCTCCTGCCTGGAGGTGTTCAAGGCCAGGCTGGATGAGGCCCTGAGCAAGCTGGGCTGGTGGGAGGTGTTCCTGCCCATGGCAGGGGGTTGGAGCTGGATGAGCTTTGAGCTCCCTTCCAACCCAACCCAGGGGTGCCTGCCTGGTGCTGAGCTCTGCTGTGTGCTTAAGTGTTTGCTGTCTCCAGTGGTACAAACCTTGGGAGCACAGAGCAGAGTTTTCAGGGGGCTGGCAGCCTTCATTCCCAGCTGCCCACCTGTGCTGCTTTGGACTTGCAAGGAGGCTTTGTTCCACTCATCTGCTTCCTGTAGCAAACCAGCAGCAAGTTGCAAGCAGCCTCACACTTTAAAACCAGATTTGTGCTTTGCTTAAGCCAAAGGAGGCTGCTGGTCTGCAAACACTGAGGTGCTTCATCTGTTCTTTTCCAGAGGGTTTGACATTGGAAATCACTTCTGTGAGTGGATGTATGACTACACATATGAGAAGTATCCCTTCTTCAAAGCCACTGCTCTGAAGTACCCTTCAAAGAAGCAGCAGGTAGGCACCTAAGGCATGAGCCAGGAGTGGCTGTTTGTTATTGGGCACAGAGAAACATGTCCAGCCTCTGAATCTTCAACTCTCTGCTCCAATTCCAGTTATTCTGTCCCTAAACCTCAATTCCACAACTTCCTTAGGTCCTTCTTGTAATTCTGACTAACTTTGCTGTAAAAATCACATCCTAGTGACTCAGGACTGAGTGCCATGGAGCTCTGCAGCACCTGTGGGCTGCAGCTGGGACATCAGTTGGCAGTGTCCAAGTGTCACAGCCTGTCCTAGTGTTATGGCTTCTCTTAAGCTAGGCTTCCAAGCACTTAGAACCAGCATGCATCTGCCAGCACTGTCAGTGTCTGGAGTGAATAAATGACAGCTCATTGGAAGGCCTGTCCAGTGCTGGAAGTAGCAGACATGCCCTGAGAGAGAGTTGTGACTGTTTTGTTTGCCTTCTAGCTTCATTTCATCTCCAGTTACCTGTCTGCATTCCACCATGGCTTTGAAAACCTGAGCAATGAAGAGAAGTCCAAGCTAGAAGAGGAGGTCTTAATAGAAGTTAACAGGTAACTTATCCTCTGAACTGCCTTGGAACTTCCAAGGTGATATCTGCACTTGTGTGCCTCACTGCCTGGAGAAACTTCAGCCAAGAGAGATAAGAGATTGATCTCTTCAGAGGTTCATAGAAAGGGTTGCTGGTTGGAAGGGACCTTAAAGCTCATCTACTCCTACCGCCTGCCATGGGCAGGGACACCTCCCCCCAGCCCAGCTTGCTCAGGGCCTCATCCAGCCTGGCCTGGAACACCTCCAGGCAGGAGGCAGCCACAGCCTCCCTGGGCAACCTGTGCCAGTCTCTCCCCACCCTCACTCTCAACAATTTCTTCCTCCTCTCCACTCTCAATCTCCCCTCTCCCAGCTCCAAGCCATTGTCCCTCATCCTGGCACTCCCAGCCCTTGTCCAAAGTCCCTCCCCAGCTCTCCTGGAGCCCTTTCAGGTACTGGAAGCTGCTCTGAGGTCTCCCTGGAGCCTTCTCTTCTCCAGGCTCAACAGCCCCAACTCCCCCAGCCTGGCCCCACAGGGGAGGTTCTGCAGCCTCTGCTCATCTTGGTGGCCTCCTCTGGACCCTCTGCAGCAGCTCCAGGTCCCTCTTGTGCTGGGGGCCCCAGCAGTGGAGGCAGTGCTGCAGGTGGGGTGTGAGCAGAGCAGAGCAGAGGGGCAGAATCCCCTCCCTGTGCTGCTGCTCTCCCTGCTCTGGATGCAGCTCAGCACACAGCTGCCTGCTGGGCTGCCAGGGACCACTGCTGGCTCCTGGGCAGTTTGTCACCACCTGACACCCCCAAGGCCTTCTCCTGCAGGCTGCTCTCAGCCACTCCTCACCCACCCTGGATTTGTGCTTGGGATTGCCCTGCCCCAAGTGCAGGACCTTGGCCTTGCTGAACTTTTAAGTTTGGCTTGGGGCCAGCTCTGCAGCCTGTCCATGGTCAGTGTCAGTTCTGTGGTGTGCACAATGAGAGGGGCAGACAAAACACTGCTGTCTGGGCAGGGGAGGGGATTTATGATACCATACTTGGTTTGGGCATCCCCACACTGGGTGTGGAATCAAGGTGTTGTGTCTGAGCTGGGGATTTCAGTAAACACAGCTTTGTCCTTTCAGGTTTGCCCTTGCATCACACTTCTTCTGGGGCCTCTGGTCTATCATACAAGCAAAGATCTCCTCCATTGAGTTTGGCTACCTGGTAAGTTGTTCAAGAGTCATTTGGTGTAACCAGGAGAGCCTGCTCCTGAGTAACCTGGGCTGCAGTATTAGCAAGGCACTGAAATGGCCTCTCGCAGCACCTGCACCTTCAAAGTGGAGTCAGGCCCCTGAAAATGAGTTTGTTACCAGTTTGTGCTCTTTTCTTCATGTAAAGAGCATCTAAAAGGGGAACCTGCTGGCTAGAGAAACTCCAGCCTTGTGTCAGGCTGTGCAGGGGTATGGTGCTCTGCAGGGGAGGTCCCGTGCAGGAGGGGAGCTGGGGAAGCTGGCAGGCAGCAGGTGTGAACTGGGACCTGGGCAGGCAGAGTGCAGGGGTGACAGCAGGAGGTGTGCAGTGTGCAGCATCAGCCAGGGCAGGGAACTTGTGCTGGGAGAGCAGAGTGGGTTGGGTTGGAAGGGACCTCAAAGCTCATCCAATTCCAACCCCCTGCCATGGGCAGGGACACCTCCCACCAGCCCAGCTTGCTCAGGGCCTCATCCAGCCTGGCCTGGAGCACCTCCAGGCAGGAGGCAGCCACAGCCTCCCTGGGCAACCTGTGCCAGTCTCTCCCCACCCTCAGGGTGAAGAACTTCTTCCTGGGTCAGTCCAACTCTTGGTACATGTGAGTGTGCTGAGCTAACTTGCAGGTACTGGTACCCTGCAGGGAGCCTTGCAGAAATCCTCCTTTGCAGTGCAGTTGCTGTTTTTAATGACATGCTGGCAGTGCTGATGGGGTTGGGGCTGGAGGAAATGTTCTGAGGCCAGACACCCCTGGAGGGGCTGTCCAGGCTGTCCTGCCTGAGCAGAGCTCATTACTGCAGGGAGCTGCTGCACTGGGGGTGGTAACACAGCTGACAGCTTCCTTCTGCTTCCCCCACCCTGAGGCAGCTGGTCCCTGTGCTGAGTGTCCCTTCTCTCCCCAGGAGTATGCACAGTCCAGGTTTGATGCCTACTTTGATCAGAAGAGGAAGCTGAAGGTCTGACCGTGGAGGGGCAGCCTGTTGGTCACTGTGTGAAGAGGGCAGCTGGACAGAACTGACACTGTGCTTAGGCTACTGTAACTCCAGACCCTTGGAATGCAGTTGTACAGTACTGGGGACTGGTCAGAAAGGACTCATTTACAGTTTCCTAAACACTTGGAGTGAGCCTGGGAGGCAAAAGTTCAACTCCAGCAGTGCAATATCTTTAACTCTTTTGTTTTGTTGTTTTTGCTCTAGAAGGTGTTTTGCATTCTGGGGCAAGCTTCCAACCAAGTGTCAGTACCACCTGCATCAGAGCAAACAGTGTTACTGTGAGTACAGCTGGGGGGTGGTGGTAGAGATGATTCATTTTGGACACCTCTCAAAAGCAAAGGAGACAACTGCTAAAGCTGTGAAGTAGGCTTCAAACCTTACTGTGAGATTAGGCTCAACATGCCCCTTGAACACTATCTCCAAAGCTGCTGCTAAGGTAGACCACTTGGCCCAGAGAGCAACTGAACCCCTGGAAGCAGAGTGCTGGCAAGGGTCACCCCCACACACATGAATGTTTCTCTCAACTGGTGTGCCTGGCAAGTGTGAATGAAGTTGGAACTGGACCTTCTGAAGGAGTTTCTCATTCCCTGTCCTTCAAGAACATGCTTTTGTTGGTTGTTGGGTTTTTTAAATTTTTTTTTAGCCCAGCCTGGTTGTCTCTTACAATGCTCCGTCCTGCACAAGGGTTCTGTGGGCTGGCAGCACTGGGAAGAGTGCCTTGAATTGCTCCCCAGATACCTGTGTGGGCAGTGGCAGCCACCTGTGCTTGCAGCACACCTCTCCTGTTGCCACAGTGGCTGGCTGTAAAGAGCCCAAGCCTGTGGAGAACAGGTCAGCAAAGGACTGTCCTGCCCACCCAGGGCTCACATGGCTTGGGAGGTGCTTTCCTTCCACCTTCCTCACGTTCCAGAGAGCCAGAGGAGTGGAGCATCTTGTGGGGAGCAAGACTGTGTACATTGAAACCTGAGTCTGATCCCTGCCCACCTCTGCAGGGTTGGGGGAGCTTATTTCTTTTGAATGTTCTTTGTGCTTTCTAACACTGTATGATAAAGAATAAACATCTAAGTCTACCCTCTCCTGTGTGTAGAGCAGATCCTGTTCCAGGCAGCTGCCCACCTGGGCAGCAGTTCATTGTCTAATAGAACCTGTTAAAAATAAAAGCTCTTGGCTTATTCTCTAAGTTTTAGAGAATCATTTACCATACATGCAATTATTAATACTTTATAATAAATATAAAGCACTTAAAACCAGCCCACTTGCTGTTCTTCAGTCTTCCTTCTATCTGCAGGGTAAAAGAGGAGCTGCTTCTGGCCTTCATTGTGCTGGAAGTGCTACCTTACCTTCATAAGTAGATTCTAAGCTTGGAGAGAGGCTGTTGGCAAAGGCAGGACCAGGGGCAATGGCTTCAAACTAGAGCAGAGCAGATTGAGATTGGATGTGAGGAACAAGTTCTGCACCAGGAGGCTGCTGGAACACTGCAACAGGTTGCCCAGGGAGGTGGTTGAGGCCCCATGCCTGGAGATCTTGAAGGTGAGGCTGGAGAGGGCTCTGGGCAACCTGATCTAGTGGAGGATGTCCCTGCTGAGTGCAGGGGATTGGACTGGATGAGCTTTGGAGCTCCCTTCCAGCCATTCTGGGATTCTTTAACTCTGTAAGCTGCAGGAGGTGCCTTCTGCTTCATGTTTTTGTATCACTGGGTGCTGATGGGAGGTGTGAGCTGAAAGGTGTGAGTAGGGCAGTGATGAACAAGGAAGGCTGAAGATCAGTGTGTGAAGAGTTTGGGGAGGAAAGAGGTTTAGGTTTCAGCACTTTCTCCTAGGGGCTGCTCTAAAACCAAAGGTGGAAGTTAGCAGCACTTGGGGGTTGCTGGCACAGCAGAGCACAGAATGCTTTGGGTTGGGTGAGCTTCTCCCGTCCAACCCCTTTGCACTCAGCAGGGACATTCCCAAGCAGAGCAGGTTGCTCACAGCCCCACACAACCTGACCTGCAGTGGTGCCTGCCATGGGGCAGCTCCCACCTCTGGGCAGCCTGGGCCAGGCTCTCCCCAGGCCACAATGAAGCATTTGTGTGCTGAACAGCCAGGGGACTTCTGCAGGCTGCTGAAGGCTCCACTGAGCAGGAAACTTGCACAGAGGAAAGCCTCATTGGACCTCTGATCTTACCCTGCAAGGTTGGACTGGATGATCCTTGAGGTCCATTCCCACGTATGAATCCAGCAGGAATGGCCATGGAGACGGAAGGGGTGGAAGGAAACAACTGCAAGTGCAGGTGGCTGGAGAGTGCCAGTGTGTAACAGGGGGTTTGGCTCTGTAGGAAGCTTTGATCTGCACTCCAAGGGCAAGGTAAGGCCCTCCACAAGCCCATGGAGATGAACTCCTCTGTTGCCCTTGGTGCTTCTCAGAAGCAAGAAGGGAAGGAGACTCAGTAGCACTGACTGGGCTGAAAGGTTGCATCAGAGGTGAAGCTGAGCTGGCTCTTTAAAGACCCTCTGGGAGGAGACCAAGCTAGGGAGTTGTTGCAGATCTGTGTTCCACCATTGCTGCTGTGACTGCTGAGCATGGGGGAAAGGAAAGCTTGAGGGAGGTTCTTCTCCCTCTCTGCCCTGATAGAGGCCACATCTGGAGCACTGGGTCCAGTTCTGGGCTCCCCAGTTTGAGAGGGAACTACTGGAGAGAGTCCAGGGGGGCTCTGAATGTGCTGAGGGGCCTGGAGCAGCTCTGGGAGGAGCAAAGGCTGAGAGCCCTGGGGCTGAGAGCCTGCAGAAGAGCAGCCCCAGAGGGGAGCTGAGCAATGCTCAGCAAGAGCTAAAGGAGCTGGGGGGGGGCAAGAGGCTGGGGCCAGACTCTGCTCAGTGGTGCCCAGGGACAGGACAAGGGGCACAAACTGGCAGCCAGGAGGTTCCATGTGAGCAGGAGGAGAAAGTTGTTTGGTGTGAGGGTGCTGGAGGCCTGGAGCAGGCTGCCCAGAGAGGTTGTGAAGTGTCCTTGTGTGGAGAGCTTCCAACCCCCCCTGGGCATTGTGCTGCTGGGCAAGCTGCTGTGGGTGCCCTGCTGGAGCAGGGGCTTGGGCTGGGTGATCCCCAGAGCACCCTTCCCACGCTCACCATTCTGTGAAAGGCCTAAAGCAAAACTTTCTCCATGCTCCATCTTGTGCCTTTTGTCCTGCAGAGAATGGCATTGCCCTGGAGTTGTGTCGCTGGGGACAGGACTAAGTCAGAACCAGGGAGCAAAGAGCAAGGCCTGGGCACTTCCTCTTGTGGCTTTGGGGAATTTTTTTTTGCCTATTTAAGGGCAAGTTCTTGACTTTTTCTTTGAGAACTTGAAGCAGACAAAAAGGAAGTGGAGCAGAGTCTCCTCTTGCTCATAGCCACAGGAGGTCAGAGCTGCCCAAGCAGCTCTTGAGGTGTATCAGCCCTTATGGAGTGGCCATGATCTGGTGAGAACATCCTCACAGTAAGGCTTGGGATCCAAGTCATGAAACCTTTCTTGGTTCTCTGCCCACAACTGTTTTGAAGGGCATCTGGTTTAGTTTCCATGCAGGCAGTTCCCTGAGCAATCCTCCCCACCCCTGGTGCCTCCACTTTCTCCAGCCTCCTGGGCTTCTTTTCCCCTCCAGGAATTCGTGTTCTGAGGGTCCACACTGCCTCCCAAGCTGCTGGTGGAAGGACCTGTGGTTAGCTGGTGCCAATGTGACTGTTGAGGTAAGAGTTAAAAAACCAAACCCAGGAAAAACCAGAAAACCAAACCAACATAGCCACCTTGTAAAGGAATCTGGCCCTTGCTTGCTCAGCTGCCACTCTAGGGGCACTCAGTACATAACTGGCACAGTCTGGGGGGGTACCCCCTGGCTCACAGCTTCACAGAGTGCATTGGGTTGGAAGGGAGCCTCCAAGGGTATCTTGTGCACCCCCCTGCAGGCAGCAGGGACACCTCCAGCCAGAGCAGGCTGCCCAGGGACACATCCAGCCTGAGCTGCAATGGCTCCAGGGATGGAGCCTCAACCCCCTCCCTGGGCAGCCTGTTCCAGTGTCTCCCCAGCCTCACTGTGCACAACTTCCTCCTCAGGAACTTCCTCCAACTGCCCTGCCCCAGTTCCAAACGCTTGCAGAGTCACCAACACTTGTCAGGGTCAGCAAACCCAGGGGGCACCAGGTCCTGCTGCTGGTATCTCCCCCGTGCTATGGAGCTGCCAGGCAGCACAGCACAGCCCTGCACTGTGCCTGTGCTGCCACAGCTGCAAGCAGGTGGAAGCAGCACTGCTGCTGTGCCTCACAGGACAATGAGGCTTTGAAGAGCTCAGATCCCCCCCTGCAAGGTCCTGGGGCCAGCTCCCTGGGCACACAGGCAGGGCTGGTGCTGGTGCCAGCCTGGCTCCACGTGAAACAGCAACTGGAGCACTTCAGTGGGGGTGAATGGATGGCCCTGGTGGTGGTGGAGTGCAGTGACACTCAGCCTGCAGTGAGAGGGCCCTGGCAGGGAGCAGAAAGGAGCTACTGTGCTTGGTACCCAGGCAACAGAGCTGGGCCCCAGCAAGCAGGCTGCTGCCTTTCTCCTGCTGTCAGCCCCAGGCCTGAGGGCTTTCAGTTGCAGAGGACACAGAGCTCCCAGCACTGAGGGCTCCTACCCCACAGCCTGCAGCCAGAGCTCTGGGGTTGGTGATTGGTATTGATCAGTTCTTGACCACCCCATCAAGCCTGAGTCTGCCATTCTAATCACCTCCTGGTTTGGGGGGGAAAGGAAGAAGGCCTGGCAGTGGCCATGGCTCCATTTCCCTCCACATGCTCACATGTTCCAGGGCTGGGACAAGCCTGGGATCCACACTGAGGAAGTTTTCCCTTTCACCATGCAGGAATTTGATGGAGAAAGGGAAGGGTTTGTCCCTGCACAGGGACAGTGGCAGGAGCTGGGGTGGTCTCTTCCCTGGGCACAAAGGCTTTGGGTCTCCAGGTGCCTTTTCTACCCTTCTGGCTCTGTTGGCTTCTTCCCACACAGGAAAATCCAGGGATTAGAATCTCAGAATTGTTTAGGTAGCAAAGACCTTGAAGGTCATCAGGAACAACCCAGCACAGCCAGGGCACCACTGAACCCTGGCCCTCAGCACCACATCTACACAGCTCTGAAACCCCTCCAGGGATGGGGATTCCATCACTGCCCTGGGCAGGGCTTGACAATGTTTTGGGGATGAAATTGTTCCTCATGTCCAACCTAAGCCTCCCCTGCTGCAACTTGAGGCAGTTTGCTCGTCCTGTCATTTGTTCCTTGGGAGAGGAGCCCAACCCCCACCTCAGTCCAACCTTCATCTTTCATCACTACATTGAAGCTGCCTGAGGAGACATCCTCCTGACCAAAGGCTGCTCTGAGGCTGGGAGTGGTGAAGTGCCTGGCTGAGGAAGGCAGGAGGGCAGGCAGCCTGCTGGGAGCTGTCCTGGGGCACAGGGGCTCTGTGGCAGAGCAGGAAGCAGCAGTGGCCTTCCAGCCCAGTCCTGAGCTGAAGATCCCCTCAGAAGGCCCTCCACAGGCTGCTTCCCCTGCCAGTCCCCTTCTGCTGGCACTGAGGCATGGCTCAGGGACCAGCCAGCCTGGCTGCTCCTCAGTGCCCACAGCTGGGCAGCTGCTGGGAAGGAGGAGCTGTCAGCTATGCCCCAGGGGCAGGTTTGCAATGGCAGCAGAGCTCAGGGGCTCTGGGCAGGGACTTTGGTCAAGGGCTGGGAATACCAGGATGAGGGACAATGGCTTGGAGCTGGGAGAGGGGAGACTGAGAGTGGAGAGGAGGAAGAAATTGTTGAGAATGAGGGTAGGGAGAGACTGGCACAGGTTGCCCAGGGAGGCTGTGGCTGCCTCCTGCCTGGAGGTGTTCAAGGCCAGGCTGGATGAGGCCCTGAGCAAGCTGGGCTGGTGGGAGGTGTCCCTGCCCAGGGCAGGGGCTTGGGGCTGGATGAGCTCTGAGGTCCCTTCCAACCCAACCCATGCTGTGATTCTAGGACTGTGTGAGGGCAGCCATGAGAAGTTCCCAACAAGCCAGGAAAGCATCTGAACCCCTTGAACTAGGTTGAAATATCACCAGATGCCTGTGGCCTGCCTTGGAGAGAGAGATCTTCCCATCCAGCAGGACACTTACCCTCTGGGTGGGCAGACTCCCTGCAGTCACCTCAGGTATTTGCTGACTTCTGCTCTGGGCTTTGCTATGTGGAAATGTGCAAAGTTTGCTTTGCTTAGGAGTTTCTCTCCATCCCCTTGCAGTTCCTTGCAGAGCTGGGCAGAGAGGAACCTCATGAAGATCAGCAAGGACAAGTGCAGGGTCCTGCTCCTGGGGAGGAACAGTCTCCTGCAGCAGGACAGCTGAGGGGGGACCTGCTGGAGAGCAGCTCCATGGGGAAGGACTTGGGAGTGCTGGGGGGCAGTAAGTTGTCCACGGGACAGCAATGTGGCTTGGTGGGAAGAAGGCAGATGGGGTCCTGGGGTGTATCAAAGAGTGTGGCCAGCAGGGTAAGGGAGGTTCTGCTCCTCTGCTCTGCCCTGGTGAGACCACAGCTGAAGTATTGTGTCCAGTTCTGGGCTCCCCAGGGCAAGAGGGACAGGGAACTGCTGGAGAGAGTCCAGGGGAGGCTATGAGGATGCTGAAGGGCCTGGAACATTGTGTGAGGAGGAAAGGCTGAGCCCTGGGGCTGGTGAGCCTGGAGAGGAGAAGGCTGAGAGGGATCTGAGCAATGTCTGTAAATATCTGAGGGGTGGGGGTCAGGAAGGGGCCAGGATCTGTTCAGTGGTGCCCAGGGACAGGACAGGAGGCAATGGACACAAACTGGAACCCAGGAGGTTCCACCCCACCCTGAGGAGAAACTTGTTTGGTGTGAGGGTGCTGGAGCCTGGAGCAGGCTGCCCAGAGAGGTTGTGGAGTCTCCTGCTCTGGAGACTTTCTAACCCCACCTGGCTGTGTTCCTGTGTGCCCTGCCCTGGGTGCCCTGCTCTGGCAGGGGGTTGGACTGGATGATCTCTGGAGGTTCCGCTCTGTGGTTCCTCCTCCAGCCTGTGAGGAAGCTGTCCTGCTGCCTGTGGCTGGATGTGGTGGGAAGAAAGAGGCTCAGCAGATTGTCCATCCACACAGAGCCATCCCACCCAGCCCAGGCTCTGCTCTCTTCACCTGGCAGCCAGCAGGGACTGTCCCTGTGGGGCTGCTGCAGCTGTAAACAAGGAGAAGAGGCAGTGGAGAGGAGGAAGGAAGCCTGCTCTAATTACCCAGCACAAAGACAATTAAATAATGCAATCATTTCCTCAGGAAGAGATTATGGAGGGCTGTGTGTGATGTCCCAGCTCTGGAGGGCTTAAAGAGTCACCTTAGAGTGAAAGCCTAATTAGAAGGCTACAGCTGCAAAGCCAAATGGCTGTGACAGAAACCCCTCTGGAAAAATACTGCTCTGCCTTCAGGAATCAAAGCAATAAACCACTCATGGACATTGGATCATGTCTGGGAGGAAGACTCAAGCTTCAGGTTCTGGATGTTCCCTCTGAGGTCTGAACAACCTAAAGGGCAATGGAAGCTTTCCACAACACAGAATCACAGAATTGTCAGGGCTGGAAGGGACCTCAAGGCTCAGCCAGTCCCAACCCCCCTGCCATGGGCAGGGACACCTCACACCACAGCAGGTTGCTCACAGCCACATCCAGCCTGGCTGCAAAACCCTCCAGGGCTGAGGCTTCCACCACCAACCTGGGCAACCTGTGCCAGGCTCTCACCACCCTTATGGGGAACAACTTCTTCCTAACAGCCAATCTCAACCTCCCCTTCTCTAGCTTAGATCCAAGCTGTGCCAGGGGAGGTTTAGGCTGAGGTGAGGAGGTGAGGAGAAAGTTCTTCACAGAGAGAGTGGTTGGCCATTGGAATGTGCTGCCCAGGGAGGTGGTGGAGTCACCATCCCTGGAGGTGTTCAAGAGGGGATTGGACGTGGCACTTGGTGCCATGGTTTAGATAGGCATGAGGTGTAGGGTGACAGGTTGGACTCGATGATCTTTGAGGTCTCTTCCAGCCTTCTTGATTCTTGATTCTTGATTCATTCTCCCCAGTCCTATCATTCCCTGACACCCTCAAAAGTCCCTCCCCAGCTTTCTTGGAGCCCTCTTCAGATCCTGGAAGGCCACCAGAAGGTCTCCTGGGAGCCTTCTCCTCTCCAGACTGCACAACCCCAACTCTCTCAGGCTGTCTCCAGAGCAGAGCAGCTCCAGCCCTCTGCTCCTCCTCATGGCCCTTCTCTGGACACCTTCCAGCACCTTCCTGGAACAGAGGCTCCAGAACTGGACACAGAGCTCCAGGTGTGGTCTCAGCAGAGTCAAGCAGAGGGGGAGAATCCCCTCCCTGGTCCTGCTGGCCACACTTCTCTTGCTGCAGCCCAGGCTCTGCTTGGCTCTCTGGGCTGCAAGTGCTCACTGCTGGCTCCTGGGGAGCTTCTCCTCCCCCAGCACCCCCAAGGCCTTTCCTTCAGGGCTGCTCTCCAGCCAGTCCCTGCCCAGCCTGTATCTGTGCCTGGGATTGCCCTGACCCAGCTGCAGGACCTTGCCCTTGGTCTTGTTGAACCTCCTGAGTTTGGCTTGTGCCCAGCTCTGCAGCCTGTCCAGGTCCCTCAGGATGGATCCCTTCCCTCCAGCTGTCAGCAGCACCTCACAGCTTGGTGTGGTCAGGAACTTGCTGAGGGAGCCTCACTGCAGCTTTGTCTGGGAAGGTTGCTGGCACTGCAGCACTGTGCAGTCTCTGGCAAGGCAGAGTGCTCTGCCAGGAGGAGCTTGCTGAGCCCTGGGGGTGTTCAGGGTGCTGGTGTGTGGGGCTCAGGATACAGGTGTAGAGCTGTGAGGGTGGGCAGGAGCTGTAGGTAGCTCTCTCCAGCTTCCTGTCTCCAGTGAGTGACTGGAGCTGAGGGACGATCCTGTGGAGCTCCGTGTGCCACCAGCTGAAGCAGCTCTGGGTGCTTGGTGGTGCTGAAGGACTCTGAATAGCTGCAATTGGTGCTCAGCTGCAGGAGCAGGCCCTCAGTGGTGCTGCTTGGTGTCTGCCCTTGGTGCAGCTGGAGTTCAGGGCTCAGCAGCTTCTGGACACTTTCCTGCCCCAGAAACTGTGACACAGCTTTGCTGTGACTGCTTCTTCCCCAGGGCAACCTTTGGGCTTCAGCTCTTCAGCAGTTCCCAGCTGCCTTGGGGTCACTGGGAGTGAACTCAGGGATTTTCCCTGTGGATGAGGGGCCAAGCCCCAGGAACAAGCAGCTCAGCTCCAAGCCAACAGTGCCTTGTGCATGATCTCTAACAGCACCACAGGAGGATGTCCCTCAGCAGGGGAGAGGTCACTTTGCAGTGCTCCCTCCTCAAGCCCTGGCTCAGTCACACATTTCCTGCCCTCACCTTCTCCTCCCAGCAGTACAGAGCAGAGCCCCTGATGCTGCCCTGCTGGTCTGTCTGTGCCTTCTTTAGCCCTGTGAGGAGAGGCTGAGGGAGCTGGGGGTGTTCAGCCTGGAGAAGAGGAGGCTCAGGGCAGACCTCATTGCTCTCTACAACTACCTGAAGGGAGGCTGCAGCCAGGTGGGGGTTGGGCTCTTCTCCCAGGCACCCAGCACCAGATCAAGAGGACACAGTCTCAAGCTGCACCAGGGGGGTTTGGGCTGGATGTGAGGAAGAAATTCTTCCCAGGAAGAGAGATTGGCCTTGGGATGTGCTGCCCAGGGAGGTGGTGGAGTCACCATTCCTGGAGGTGTTTAAATCAGCCTGGATGAAGCACTCAGTGCCATGGGTTAGCTGATCAGATGGTGCTGGGTGAGAGGCTGGACTGGATGATCTTGAAGGTCTTTTCCAACCTGGGTGATTCTGTGAAATCACATCAGGGCTCCCACACAGGCTGTGGGCACTGACTGGTTCCTGAGGTGCCATCCAGCCCTGCCTCTCTGATTTGGGTGCAGCAGTAAGGTGTGGGGAAGGGACTGCACAGGCTCTGCACACAGCTGAGGGAGCAGGGAGAGCACTTCTGGCCCTGTAAGCTGGGCCTGGTGCTGGCTGCAGACTCAGCTTCTGTTGGGTGCCAGCTTTGCCCCCCTGCTGCTGGCAGCCCTGGGAACTGGGAGCTGCTGGCAGGAGTTTGTTTGCAGGGCTGGCCTGGTCTCTGCTCCCCTTTCCTCTCCAGGTCACTCAGCTCCTGGCTGTCCCTTCTCATCAGCAAATCTTGTGTGAGTGCAGTGAGAGGGACCAGCAGTGGGCAGCTGCTGGGCATGCCAGGGGATGGGGGCAGCCCCTGGGGAGACTTTATGGTGGCCTTCCAGCACATGAAAGGGGCTACAAGAGAGCTGGAGAGGGACTGCTTGTAAGGACATGCAGCAGCAGGACAAGGGGCAGTGGTATGAAACTAGAGCAGGGCAGAGTGGGGTTGGACACCAGGAACAAGTTCTGTTCTGTGAGGGTGGTCAGCACTGGAACAGGTTGCCCAGGGAGGTGGTGGAGGCTCCATCCCTGGAGACATTCAAGGTCAGGCTCAATGTGCCTCTGGGCAGCCTGCTCTGGTTGGGGATGTCCCTGATTACTGCAGGGGGGTTGGACTGGATGAGCTTTGAAGGTCCCTCCCAACCCACAGAATCACCAAATGGGCTCCAAGCCATTGTCCCTCATCCTGGCACTCCCAGCCCTTGGCCAAAGTCCCTCCCCAGCTCTCCTGGAGCCCTTCAGGTACTGGAAGCTGCTCTGAGGTCTCCCTGGGGCCTTCTCTTCTCCAGGCTGAACAGCCCCAACTCTCCCAGCCTGGCTCCACAGGGGAGGTTCTGCAGTCTCTGCTCATCTTCCTTTCAGGGCAAGCCCCCAGTGCTTTCAGCTCCCACTGGCTCCCTTGTCCTCAGCCTTCAGGAAGTTCCAGCAAGCTCTGCCTCCAGGGACACAGCTGAGCCCCTCTGGATGTTGAGTGCATAACAAACAAGGACAAAGTAGTTTGGGGATGCTTTGACTAAAAATGTTGAGAGCTTTTGTGAGCCAATTTCTCTCTGGTTTGCTGCTGTCTTCTGGGGAGGAGGTTTGCCCTTACTCAGTCCTGGTTGTGGGGAAGGGATGAAACCTTGTCTTTGTTTATGAAACCTGGGGGCTGCGTGGCAGGAAAGAGGCTCTTGGGTTTAGAAAGTGCTGAGAAGGAGCCAGGCCTGAGAGATTCAGCACTTCTGAAAGGAAATCTGGCCCTGACCAGGAGAGAGCCAAAGCCACCACCTCCTTGGCAACCCCTCTGAAATGAGAGGATGGACTTAGGACTAATCCTGAAGCAGCACTGTCAGAATGGATGCTGGGAAGGTCAGAGACTGAGATCTCCCATTCCCAGGGGGAATTTCCTGGGGAGTGTTTGCTGGGAGAGGAAGTCCATCAGAAATGACACTGCTGTGCCTCCTGGAAGGCTCTCTGCTGCCCAGGCTCTGGGGCTTGCAGTGGTACAAGCCCAGACTCCCTGTGGGGTTTTTGGCTGACAAGCAAAGATTTATGGGAGTTGGAAAGCTGATGGTGAGGAAGCTCTGGAATGTGTCCCTGTGGCTGCTTGGTGTTTGAGCTGCAGGGATGGGGGTTTGGACTGACTGCTCCCTCAGAGTCTTTCTTGCTGTGGTGCTGGAGGTGCTCAAGATGCCCATCCACAGTGGTCATGCTCACACAGGCCATGCCTCAGCCACAGACCTCAGCTGACAGCCTCCTGTAGGTATTGCAGTACAGCTCTAAGGGGAACCTGGAGCCTTCCCTTTCCCAGGCTGAACAGCCCCAACTCTCCCAGCCTGGCCCCACAGGGGAGCTTCCCCAGCCCTCTGCTCATCTCTGTGCCCTCCCCTGGACCCCCTCCAGCAGCTCCAGGTCTCTCCTTTGCGGGGGGCCCCAGAGCTGGACAGAGTTGCCTGCAGCCCCTTGCCCCTGCCTCACCACAAGTGTGGGAGCTGGTGAGAGCTGAGGCCCTGCTGAGAACCTGCTGGTGCCCTGCCAGCTGAGCTTTTGGTGCCAGCAGCTTCCTTTCCCAGCTGGGACAGGGGAAGCCCTGTGCCCTGTGACTGCTGGCAGCCCTCCAGCCTGCTCTGCTCGCTGGGAGGCCAGACAGCAGCTCCAGCACATCCTGCAGCTGCAAGAGAGGTTCCTGGCCCCAATACATGCCCCACACAGCCTCTGGCTCCAGCAGTGTCTGGCTGCAGCCAGGAAGGGGCTGACACAGGGCTGCCTGCTGCCTGCTGCCTGCATGGGGGTGGACTGGAGGAGCTTGAAAGGTCCCTGCCAGCTCTGACCATGCTGTGGTTCTGCTGTATTTCTTTCTCTTCTCCCTCTGAGGAGCACAGAAGTGGTGGACCAGCAGCTGCTCTCAGCACACAGCCAGACCTGAGCCTGGCCCTCTGGCAGCAGGAATAAGCCCAAGACGTTCAGGTGCCAGCAGCAGCAGGCAGAAGGCTCAGACAGTGCCCCTCAGGCACTCCAGCTGTCAAAGGGCTGCCCTGCCCAAGTTGGCCTGGAATTGCTTCTAGCTGCAGATGTCCCTTTTCACTGCAGGGGGGGACTAGATGACCTCTAAAGCTCTCTTCCAAAGCAAAGCATTCTATGATGGATGGGCAGAGCTCCATGGGGTTGCTCACAACTTTCCAGCACACAGTGTGCACTGTTGGGCATGGGGTTCCCATGGGCTTCGGTCTCCCTCACCCCTACTCCAACAGCTCAGCAACCCTCAGCACATCATGGAGCTCTTGTCCTCACTCCAAAGCAGGCTGCAAAGGGAGCCCTGATCTCCAAGGGCAGCAATCTAACACTTTGTTATTCTCAGCTGAGCAAGGCTGACAGCTGGGAAAATACATTGAAGAGAGCATTAAGAGGAGTTGATAAGGAGGGGCCTGGAAGGGTTCAGCTGATGGCGAACTCCCCAGGAGCCAGCAATGGTCCCTGGCAGCCCAGCAGGCAGCTGTGTGCTGAGCTGCATCCAGAGCAGGGAGAGCAGCAGCACAGGGAGGGGATTCTGCCCCTCTGCTCTGCTCTGCTCACACCCCACCTGCAGCACTGCCTCCACTGCTGGGGCCCCCAGCACAAGAA
This sequence comes from Indicator indicator, assembly GCF_027791375.1. Lineage (NCBI taxonomy): Eukaryota > Metazoa > Chordata > Aves > Piciformes > Indicatoridae > Indicator > Indicator indicator. The sequence goes on from NC_072030.1 coordinate 796,189, forward strand.
GGACCTGGAGCTGCTGCAGAGGGTCCAGAGGAGGCCACCAAGATGATCAGAGGCTGCAGAACCTCCCCTGTGGGGCCAGGCTGGGAGAGTTGGGACTGTTCAGCCTGGAGAAGAGAAGGCTCCAGGGAGATCTCAGAGCAGCTTCCAGTACCTGAAGGGCTCCAGGAACTTGATCTCCTGAGCAGCACATCACAAGCTGTGAGTACTGCAAGGTCATGGCAATGAGGTGGTGCTTGAGAAGATCTCAGGGACTAAGGGGATTGGACTCAATGATCTTTTGAGGTTCCTGCCAACCTGCCAGCTCTTTCCTTAGGCCAATAACATCATCCCAGCCTGGAGAAGAGAAGGCTCCAGGGAGACCTCAGAGCAGCCTTCCAGTACCTGAAGAGGTATGGAGGTGGGGAGGGACTTTTGTCAGGGGCTGGGAGTACCAGGATGAGGGACAATGGCTTGGAGCTGGGAGAGGGGAGATTGAGAGTGGAGATGAGGAAGAAATGAGAGTGAGGCTGGGGAGAGACTGGCACAGGTTGCCCAGGGAGGCTGTGGCTGCCTCCTGCCTGGAGGTGTTCAGGACCAGGCTGGATGAGGCCCTGAGCAAGCTGGGCTGGTGGGAGGTGTCCCTGCCCATGGCAGGGGCTTGGGGCTGGATGAGTTCTGAGGTCCCTGTGGCAGCTCAGGCTGGGTGCCTCCTGTCACTGCCACATAAGCTACACCTCCAGTGTCCTGAGTTCCCAACCCAGTAAGGTGGGCACAGGGCTCAGCCTATTGCTCCCCAGCAATCCTGCTCCCTGTACGCTCCACTGCACAGTCTGTCTCTTCCTCTTCCTTCCCTCTCTGCTCCCATGGGAGATGCTCCCTATCAGGTAATGCTGGGGGAGTATCTCAAGGCCTCTTGGGCCTGTCTGGGCCTAATGCCAGGGCGGGGTGGGGGCAGTCTCAGACCTGCCAGCCTGAGACCAGCCTAGTGGGGCGGGGGGAGGAGGAGAAGAAAGAGCCCTGGGGGGGTTTGGGTACACCCTCAGGTGGGGAGAAGGGAAGTGTTGGGAGGCCTTTGGGTGTGCTGTAAGGGACTGTGTACACTTTGGGATACCTTTGCCACCATGCTTTGTAGTTTCTGTAAAACACCAATTGCTTTCCCATTAACTTTCCATCACTCCCCAGTCCCTTTGTGTCAGGGTCGTTCTTCTGTCCCTCTCGGGGCGGCAGAGGATCTGTCTGGCCCCAGACCAGTGCACTCCCTTCCAGCCCAAACCAGCAGCCATGGAGCTGGCCCAGGCACCCTGCTGCTGTCCTTGCCAGCACAGAAAAATCCTACAAGCCCCAAAGGAGGTCCCAGAGCTCCTGCAGAGTGCCAGTGGTGTATGGCAGTCTGCATCTGGCTCTGGGCACACACAGCCAGGCCATGTCCTGACCTTCTGCTGGGTGATGTGATGGTTTCATCTGGCTCTGGAGCTCCTCTTTGGGTGGGAGCTGCTGCCCAGTCTCAGCTCCTGCGTGCTGGAGTCAAGGCTTGGGCAAGAGCCTTGGGATTCCTGAAGGAGTGGGGCCCTGCTGGCAGTGCCAGGGAGGGGCAGCAGGGCAGCAGCTTCTGTCCAAGGTCCCAAGGAGGGAGCATTGCTTGGCCCATGGGGATTAGCTGTCATCAGCTGGTTGCTTTTCCAGGGGCTGCTGGCTAGCAGCAGGCACCAGCACGCAGGGAGGGGAGGAAGGAGAGGAAGAGGTGGGTGGGCTGCTGGTGAGCAAATACCTGAGCATCATCCTGATGTGCTCAGTCACTCGGGTCAGCACCAGCCCAGCTGTGACTTTGCCAGCCCATAGCAAGGCAGAGGCACCCCCCAGAGCCTCAGGAGGTCTGAACTGCTCCTGAGCATGCCCAGCCCTGCTGGAGGGGTAGCTGGGGGTCTGCAGGCAGCAGGCAGAGCAAGGCTCAGAGGTTTGGGCCCCTTCCCATGACATCTGCTCACAAACTGGTACTTGGCAAGACCCCCACTGCCCACCCCACAGCTGCCACTGCCCCCAGAGACACAGCTGTGCAGGCTAGGGGGAGGGACCCCAGGAGGGGGACACAGACTGAGAGGCTGCCTCAGGCAGGGGAGGAAGGCTCACGTTTGGGTCAGGTTTGGGGTGGCTTTTGCCCACCCAAAGAGCCCAGGTGAGGTGTGAGGAACGATCAGGAACAACTCTGGGGTCTGGGTGGGACAGCACAAGAGGCCTGCCAGAGGTCCAGCAGTGCAGGGAATGACTCTGGGGTCACCCTTCTGTTTTTCCAGGGCTTGTGCTTCCTCTTCCAAGCTCCTCTACTGGCTTTGCTGCAGGAACCAGCAGTCTGACCCCAGACCAACGTGTAGGAGCTTTGCAGGAGCCAGCTGGGCTTGGTGCAGCACAGAGCCCAGCCCAGAGGGTCAAGGGCAAGTCCAGCCCAGCAGGGAGAGGTCCAGCAGTGCAGGGAGTGAGGGAATGGCAGGGGAGATGCCCAGGCTTGGCTCCTGGGGCAGGCATGTCTGGGGAGCAGGACTTGCACTGCATGAAGTCAGGGCCAGTGGGCAAGGGGAGAAGTAGGAGTCTGCTCCCTCCCTGGCTGCAGAAAGCAGGTACTGAGAAAGGAGGGGGCAGGAAGGGTGGGCCTGGGAGGTGTGCCAGGCAGCAGAGATCCTGCAGAGGAGCCACCTGTGGGCAGAGGAGCAAGCTGAGCTGCTCAGCATGTGCCCAGGGATGGCTGCCAGCACCTCTGGCAGGATTTGCCTGGCCAGTAGCTGAAGGAAGCTGCTGGTTGCCTTTTTTGACTCCCAACAGCCAAGCCTTGGTTGAAGGTTCTCCAGACTGGGATGCCAGAGCTCCCACAGCCTGGCTGCCTCCAGAGCCCTTCCCACCTGCACTGAAAACTGTGCCTCAGAGGACTTGAAACTGAATGCTGAACTGGTTGGGCCCCAGAAGTGGTCTCCAGAGCTGACTGTGAGACCTGCCGTGGTCTGTGGAGGTCTAACCTGTGCATCTCTGAGTGCAGACCCAGTCTGGCCCAAGTGCTTTGGTGTCCCAGTGTGCTTGCACTGGGGAAGTTGCTTCAAGCCCATTCCCATGGTGTGTGCCTGGGGCTCCTCAAGCACTGGTTAGGAAGGTGCCTCCAAGTCACAGCAAAACAGAGCAGGTGACACTTGTCCCTCAGGCTCCAGGGGAGCTACCCAGGGTGGACCACAGCCTGGTTCCCATCTGCTCCCTCCCTCTGCACCATGCAGAGTGAGCAAGCTGCAGCCCTGCCATGGCTCTGTCCTCCAGTCCAAACTCCTCTGGGTGCAAGAAGCTAAATCTTCCTCCTTCAGCCTCTCCAGCCCAGCCACCTGCAGGGCAGGGCTTGTCCTCACTGCACTGCCTGATGGCCATGGGGACAAACCCCAGGGGGGCTGGGGCTGGGCTTGCCCTGGACCCTCTGGGCTGGGCTCTGTGCTGCACCAAGTCCAGCTGGCTCAGCAAAGCTCCTGCACGTTGGTCTGGGGTCAGATGGCTGGTTCCTGCAGCAAAGCCAGCAGAGCAGCTTGGAGGAGGAAGCACAGGCCCTGGAAAAACAGAAGGAATCAGCCCAGGGAATGAAAGAGCTGTGGCTGAAGGCAGCTCAAAGGCAGGTGCCTGCCCATTTCTGTTCTGTCTTGGGGCTGCCCTTGGGCCCTGTTTCCTGGGAGTCTCCAGTGAGTCACTGAAGCTTTTCCTGCTCCTTCAGGGGAGGGTCCTGCACCTGGGCAGGACCAGCTCCCTGCACCTGCACAGATTAGGGACTGACCTGCTGGGAGGCAGCTCCATGGAGAAGGACTTGGGACTGCTGGGGCACAGTAAGTTCTCCATGGGACAGCTGTGTGCCCTGGTGGCCAAGAAGGCCAATGGGGTCCTGGGGTGCATCAAGAAGAGAGTGGCCAGCAGGGCAAGGGAGCTTCTCCTCCCCATCTACTCTGCCCTGGTGAGGCCACACCTGCAGTACTGTGTCCAGTTCAGGGCTCCCCAGGGCAAGAGGGACAGGGAACTGCTGGAGAGAGTCCAGGGGAGGCTGTGAGGATGCTGAAGGGCCTGGAACATTGTGTGAGGAGGAAAGGCTGAGAGCCCTGGGGGTGGTGAACCTGGAGAAGGCTGAGGGGGATCTTATTAATGCTTACAAACATCTGAGGGGTGGTGTCAAGAGGAAGGGGCCAGGCTCTGTTCAGAGGTGTCCTGTGATGGGACAAGAGGCAATGGACACAAACTGGAACCCAGGAGGTTCCACCTCAGCATGAGGAGAAACTTCTTTGATGCTGAGCTTTGGTGCTGAGCCCTGGAGCAGGCTGCCCAGAGAGGTTGTGGAGTCTCCTGCTCTGGAGGCTTTCAGATCCCACCTGGCTGTGTTCCTGGGTGCCCTGCTCTGGCAGGGGCCTTGGACTGGATGATCTTTGGGGGTCCCTTCCAGCCCCTGCCACCCTCTGACTCCGTGATTCTCCAGAGCATTCTGCTTTCCAGTCCCAAGAGCACCATCACCAATGCTTCCTAAAGAGAAGCTGTGTAAGGATCCAAGGCCTGAGTGAGCTTCCTAAGGCTGTCCCAGGCACACCCAAAGCAGGCAGACATGGCCAGAAACCAGGGTGAGCCTGGAAACCAATCTCCAGTCCATCCTAACAGCTCCAAGCCTAGAGCAGCCTGAGGCTAATTAGAGAGGCTTGGAGAGTATGAGGAGGAAAATTATCTGAGTTGTTTAGCTGTGTGGGCACAGTGACTCACCCTGCTGAGGCTGGAATCACTCTCCTGGGCAGCAGGTTCAACTGGGAGCCAGGAGATGGCTTCTCCCCACAACTGCCTTGAGATGGAGATGCTGCATGAAGGAGAAATGTTCAATATCTTCATCAATGAACAGAGAGAGAGACTGAGGCACCCTCAGCAAGCCTGCAGCTGACACCAAGCTGAGGGCTGTGGTTGGTAAGGCTGAAGGACAGGATGGAGCCATCCAGAGGGACCTGCACAGGCTGCAGAGGTGGCTGAGGAGAACCTCAGGAGGGGCAAGAAGGCAAAGTGCAAGGTCCTGCACCTAGGGCAGGGCAAGCCTCAGGATCCATCCAGGCTGGGGGGATGAGATTGAGAGCAGCCCTGCAGAGAAGGACTTGGGGGTGCTGGGGAAGGGGAGAAGCTGGCCAGGAGCCAGCAATGGGCACTGGCAGCACAGAAGGCCAAGGGCAGCCTGGGCTGCATCCACAGCAGTGTGGCCAGAGCTGGAGAGAGAGGATCCTGCCCCTCTGCTCTGCTCTGGGGAGACCTCACCTGCAGGGCTGGGGCCAGATGTGGGACCCCAAACACAAGAGAGACCTGGAGCTGATGGAGAGGGTCCAGAGGAGACCACAAAGATGATCAGGGGCTGGAGCAGCTCTGCTGTGGGGCCAGGCTGGGAGAGTTGGGGCTGTTCATCCTGGAGAAGAGAAGGCTCCAGGGAGATCTCAGAGCTGCATTTCAGTATCTGAAGGGCACCTCCAGGCAGGCTGGGGAGGGACTGTTCAGAAGGGGCTGTGGGGATAGGATCAGGGGCAATGGTTTGGAACTGGAGCAGGGCAGAGTTAGGTTGGAGCTCAGGAGGAAGTTGTGCACAGTGAGGCTGGGGAGACACTGGAACAGGCTGCCCAGGGAGGGGGTTGAGGCTCCATCCCTGGAGCCATTGCAGCTCAGGCTGGATGTGTCCCTGGGCAGCCTGCTCTGGCTGGAGGTGTCCCTGCTGCCTGCAGGGGGGTGCACAAGATGCCCTTGGAGGCTCCCTTCCAACCCAATGCAATCTGTGGAGCTGCACTAAGAGCAGGATAAAGCCCAAGCAGCTCATGGGTCTCAAGGTGTTAGGTGGAGGTGGACCCCAGCAGGGCCAGAGAGCTTCCCCTGAGGCACATCATCCTTCAGTGGTCTCTGGCAGGTCCTGCTCCTCCCAGGAGCAGCCTGGCATTGCCATTTCAGAAGGCATCAGTGCATGAGATGCTTTGTAGAGCTGAACCTGCCTTCTGGTTCCCATATCTTGCTACAGAGCTCACTTCCCAGACAAGTGTGCAGTGCCATGTGGCTCCCATGTGGCCACTCAGGGCTCCTGTGGGAGCCAGCAGCCAAGCCAAGGAGCTTAGAGCAGACGTGGGGAAGGGACACATGCTGAAGAGAGGAACAGCTGTGGGGAGTGGGACACAAAGAGGGGACTGAAGCCATGTGTGAACACACGTGGGGAGGGCCCTGGGCAGCTGACAAGCATTTGTGCCTGTGGCAGAGCGTTCCAGCACCTGCCTGCTGCTCCAGCCAGCCCTGGGAGCGAAACTCAGCAAGATCTCAGCAACATCAGAGGGGCCATGGCCTTCACACAGCCTGCTGGGGGCTCTGAGAAAGGGGTCAGGGTCAGGCAATGCCACAGAGTCACAAGAATCACACAGTCACAGAATGTTAGGGGAGGGACCTCGGGAGCTCATCCACCTGCCAGAGCAGGAGCACCCAGGGCAGGTCACACAGGAACACATCCAGACAGGTCCTCAATATCTCCAAAGAGGGAGACTCAACAACCCCTTCGGGCAGCCTGGTTCATGTTCTGTCACCCTCACAGGCAAATAATTTTTCCTCCTGTTTCCATGGAACTTCCTATGCCTCAGCTCCCACCACTGTCCCTTGTGCTGGCATTGGGCATCACCCAGCAGAGCCTGGCTCCAGCCTCTGGGCACTCCCCCTGCACATCTTCATCACCAGCAATGAGGTCACCTCTCAGGCTCCTCCTCTCCAAGCTCCAGAGCCCTCAGCTCCCTCAGGCTCTCCTCATAGGGAAGATCTTCCACTCCCTGAATCATTTTTGTGGCTCTGGGCTGGACTCTCTCAAGCAGTTCACTGAGGTCCTTCTGGAACTGAGGGGCCCAGAACTGGACACAATATTCCAGATGTGGCCTCACCAGGGCAGAGCAGAGAGGCAGGAGAACCTCTCTGGACCTACTCCCCACAGCCCTTCTACTGCACCCCAGGCTGCCCTTGGCCTTCTTGGCCACCAGAGCACATTGCTGGCTCCTGGGCAACCTCCCATCCCCCAGCACCCCCAGGGCCTTTTCCCCTTCACTGCTCTCCAGCAGCTCAGTCCCAACCTCTCCTGCTCCATGGGGTTGTGCTTTCTCAGGTGCAAGACTCTTCCCTTGCCCTTGTTGGACTTCGTTCCATTTCTCCCTGCCCAGCTCTGAGGCTGTTTAAGTCTCACTGGATGGCATCACAACCCTCCTGTGTCACCACTGCCCCCAGTTTGGTGTCATCAGCAAACCTGCTGACAATGCCCTTGGTGCCCTCATCCAGGTCATAAGAGAGAGATCTCCCCTGAGGCTCTTCTTCTCCAGGTCCCTCAGCTGCTCCTCCCCAGCCCTGTTCTCCAGACCCTTCCCCAGGTTAGGGTCAGGTTGCCCTTCTCTGGACCTGCTCCAGCCCTTCAATGCTCCTCTTGGAGTGAGGGCCTCAAGACTCATCCCAGCACTCAAGGAGTGTCCTCAGCAGTGCTGAGCACAGGGGGACAATCACTTGAGGGGCAAGGGAAAGGAGGCCATTGGAAGGAGAAGGGACTGCTGGTACTGAAATGGTGCTCCTGCAGCCATCCTCAGCCCTGCCCAGCTCCTGCCGTGCTGCCTTGCCCAGCCCTGTTGGGTTGTAACAGATCCAGCTCCAGCTCCAGGATCTGCCTGGTGAAGGCAAGTTGGAGCTTGAAGAGAAGGCTCCAGGCAGACCTCAGAGCTGCCTTCCAGTACCTGAAGAGGTATGGAGGTGGGGAGGGACTTTTGTCAGGGGCTGGGAGTACCAGGATGAGGGACAATGGCTTTGTGCTGGGAGAGGGGAGATTGAGAGTGGAGATGAGGAAGAAATGAGAGTGAGGCTGGGGAGAGACTGGCACAGGTTGCTCAGGGAGGCTGTGGCTGCCTCCTGCCTGGAGGTGTTGAAGGCCAGGCTGGATGAGGCCCTGAGCAAGCTGTGCTGGTGGGAGGTGTCCCTGCCCATGGCAGGGGGTTGGGGCTGGCTGAGCTTTGAGCTCCCTTCCAACCTAACCCATTCTGTGAGTCTGTGCATCTATGGTGGAAGTCCTCCAGGCAAACATCACTGCAGAGCTGCAAGGTGATAGCAGAAAGGAGTCTCTGCTTTGTCAGCCTCTCTCCTGCTCTCTCTGCAGAGGCCAAACATGGATGGAGTGTCTTTGGGCTCTCTCTCCTTTCATCCATGACCATCTTCAGCCCTTCCAGGCTTTGGTCTCCAAAGCTGTCCAAACAGAGCAGCAACAGCAGCAGCAGCAGTAGCCTCTGCCTCCCTTTCCTAACTCAGGAATGCTGTGAGGACAGCAGGACACAGGGCATCTTCCCTGCCTTTCAGGGGACCTGGGGCAGAGGCTCTGTGTGGCCTCTTTTGGGGCCATGCTCCTCATTCATGCTTTCTACAGTGGACAAGTTCCTCTCCCAAACACCACTGCTGAAGTCTGCAGATGGCACCAAGCTGGGTGACGAGTCCAGATGCTAGAGGGCAGGGAAGCTTCACAGCAGGGTCTGGGCAGGTGAGAGCCATGGGCCAAGGCTCCCTGGGGGAAGTTCAACAAGGCCAAAGGCCAGGTCCTGCCCCTGGGTCACAACAGCCCCATGGGGAGCTCCAGACCTGGGGATGTGTGGTTGGAAAGCTGCAGCTTGGAGAGGGACCTGGGGGAGTTGGTTGGCAGTCACTGACCATGAGCCAGCAGTGCCCAGGGGGCCAAGAAAGCCAAAGGCCTCCTGGCTGGGATCAGAAGCAGGGTGGGCAGCAGGGCCAGGAGGTGCCCATCCCCCTGTGCTCTGCACTGGGGAGGCCACACCTCGAGTGCTGTGCTCAGCTCTGGGCCCTCCCTGCAGCAAGGACATTGAGGGGCTGGAGCCTGTCCAGAGCAGGGCAGTGAGGCTGGAGAAGGGCCTGGAGCCCCTGGGCTAGAGGAGGGGCTGAGGGAGCTGGGGGTGTTCAGGCTGCAGAAGAGGAGGCTGAGGGAGACCTCATTGCTCTCTGCAGCTCCCTGAAGGGAGGTTGGAGCGAGGAGGGGACAGCCTCTGCTCCTTGGGGACAAGGGACAGGAGCAGAGGAAATGGTTCCAAGCTGCAGGAGGGGAGGTTCAGGCTGGACATGAGGAAATATTTGTGCCCTGGAAGGGATCTGAGACATTGGAAGAGGCTGCCCAGGGCAGTGCTGGGGTGTTCCAGCAGCTGTGGGCCTGGTGCTTAGGACCATGGTTTGGTGCTGAGCCTGTAGTGCTGGGTGGAGGGCTGGCTGGATGAGCTTGGAAGGCTCTGCCAACCAGCTCTAGTTTGTGATTCTGCGTGGTTCCAGCACCCTGTGTGCTCCAGTTTGGGGCAGCTCAGCCCTCTGCTCTCATACAGGCATCCAGCCCTGACTCACAGCGTGGGCACTGAGGAGTTGGGAAGAGCCTGGCCTCTCCCAGGAGCCCAGGCTGGGCAGCAGCAAGGAGAGCAGACCCAGCAGAGCAGCTGCTCTCCTCACCCTTGCTGGTGCAGGACAGGCTCATCTCTCAGTCAGGGGAGCAGGCTGTGCCCCAGCTGCTGCTGGTATTTTGGTGCTGGCTCCTGGCTGCCGGTGCTGAGCTCTGTCCCTGCCCTGCTGCTCTGGGCTTCTCCTCTCACACTGAGCCCTGGCCAGCTGTGGGAAGTGCATCTGCAGCTTCAGGAATTCATTTGGCTGGAAACCCTTAAGAGAGGTCCAGGCTGGAGGTGGGGGTGAACCCAGGGTCTCCTCAGTCCAGGTTGGAGGTGGGGGTGAACCCAGGGTCTCCTCAGTCCTGAGGGAGGGCCAGGGGATGGGAATGGTTTGCAGTTGCTTCTCTAGCAGTAGAAATTGAAGAGAGAGATAAGAGAAGCAAGATGTCAAATGTTTGATCAAGTGGGAGGAGAGCTTCTGCAAGGTTATCCCCAGGAATTGCTAGGCTAGCATTTTCCCTCCCCCCAGCAAAGGGCTGCATCAGCTCTGTGCCTGGAAACAGGACCAAAGGTCCCTGACACCCCCTGTGGAACCCAAGGGCTGTGTTTGCTCACAGCCTGAGGAGCTGAGGCAGCCAAGGATCCCTGTCTGGGGGTGGTCAGAATCTGGGTTTGCTCTCCAGAACTTCCTCAGGCTGTTCCCAGCACCCCTGAGAGGCTGGTTGGCAGCAGCTGCAGATGAGCCAGCAGTGCCCAGTGGGCAGGAAGGGCAGCAGCAGCCTGGCCTGGATCAGCAGTGATGTGGGCAGCAGGAGCAGGGCAGGGATGGTGCCCCTGGGCTGGGCACTGGGGAGTTCACACCAGCACCCCCAGGTCCTTCTCTGCTGGGCACTTTCCAGCCACTCTGCCCCAAGCCTGGAGCCTTCCTGAGGCTGTTGTGACCCAAGGGCAGGACCCAACCCCTGGCCTTGTTGAACCTCAGCCCATTGGCCTCAGCCATGGATGCAGCCTGGCCAGGGCCCTCTGCAGAGCCTTCCTGCCCTCCAGCAGATCAGCTCTGCCACCCAGCTTGGTGTCCTCTGCAGACAGGCTGCGGCTGCCTCACTCCCCTTCTCCAGGCCATCAGTGAAGATGTTCAACAGAACCTTCCCCAGCACTGAGCCCTGAGGGGCACCACTGGTGAGCAGCCAGCAGCTGGAGTGAGCTCTGCTCAGCACCACTCTTTGGTCCTGGCCATCCAGGCAGTGGCTGACCCAGCAAAGAGTGTGCAGACCATGGGCCGCAGTTTGCGCATGAGGATGCTGTGGGAGCTGTGCTTAAGGCTTGCTACAGTCCTGGTACCCAACACCCACAGCCCTTCCCTCTCCCACTGAGAGGGACACTTTGTCAGTAGATGAGGCCCTGCCCTTCATAGCCCCATGGTGCCTAGATCTGATCCCCTGCTTGTCCTGGATGTGCTGCATGATGATCTGTGACGTTCCCTGGCACCACAGAGTGCTCTGGGCTGGAAGGGAGCTCCAAAGCTCATCCAGTCCAAGCCCCTGCACTCAGCAGGGACATCCTCCACCAGATCAGGTTGCCCAGAGCCCTCTCTAGCCTTACCCTGAATAGCTCCAGGCATGGGGCCTCAACCACCTCCCTGGGCAACCTGTTGCAGTGTTCCAGCAGCCTCCTGGTGCAGAACTTGTTCCTCACATCCAATCTCAATCTGCTCTGCTCTAGTTTGAAGCCATTGTCCCTGGTGCTGTCCCTGCAGGCCTTTGGGAGTAGTCCCTCTGCAGCCTTCTTGTAGCCCCTTCAGGTCCTGGCAGGCAGCTCTGAGGTCTCCCTGGAGCCTTCTCCTCTCCAGGCTGAACACCCCCAGCTCCCTCAGCCTGTCCCATAGCAGAGCTGCTCCAACCCTCTGCTCATCTTTGTGGCCTCCTCTGGACCCTCTCCACGACGTCCATCTTCCTGTGCTGAGGGCTGCAGAGCCCCAGGACAGGGCTGTGCATGAGGTAAAGCAAATGCCTGTGGAAGGCCCTGTGCCAGCAAAGTCTTCACCAACTGCACTAACTGTTGGGGTACCCTAAAAGTGTGCTGCTTCCCAGAGATAAGATCCTCAAGAGTTTTTTTAACTCTGGGCTCTCTATAGGGTTTCACAAACCACCAAATCAAAATCCCACTCCAAGACTCCCAGCATCGCCTCCCAGGGTCGTCATCTCCAAGCTGGATGGCACTTAGCTCTTCTTTATTCCCACAGAGAAGAGAAGTCCCAGCAAAGGCTGGGAGGGATATCTGCAGGGGTGGAACTCCACCTCCCCTGCAAGACACCTGGAAGGCTTGGAGTGCCAGGACAAGGGACAAGGGCTTGGAGCTGGGAGAGGGGAGCTTGAGAGTGGAGAGGAGGAGGAAATTGTTGAGAGTGAGGGTGGGGAGAGACTGGCACAGGTTGCCCAGGGAGGCTGTGGCTGCCTCCTGCCTGGAGGTGCTCCAGGCCAGGCTGGATGAGGCCCTGAGCAAGCTGGGCTGGTGGGAGGTGTCCCTGCCCATGGCAGGGGGTTGGGGCTGGATGAGCTTTGAGCTCCCTTCAGACCCAACCCAATCTGTGACTCTGAATCCTAACCCAGCTCCAAGGAGCTCTTAGCAGAGCTGCACCTGAAGTGCTGGCAGGCAGGAGATGTTTCCAGGGCAATTACAGTGTGGCCTGGGGATTTTCTCTGTACCCAGGAGCAGAGGTGATTTGATATCAGGTAGTGATAGGACTGGGGGGAATGGAATAAAGCTGGAAGTGGGGAGATTCAGACTGGACATGAGGAAGAAGTTCTTCCCCATGAGAGTGGTGAGAGCCTGGAATGGGTTGTCCAGGGAGGTGGTTGAGGTCCCATCCCTGGAGGTGTTTAAGGCCAGGCTGGATGAGGCTCTGGCCAGCCTGCTGTAGTGTGAGGTGTCCCTGCCCATGGCAGGGGGTTGGAACTGGCTGAGCCTTGTGGTCCCTTCCAACCCTGACTGATTCTATGATTCTATGATCTGCAAAGCACAATGAGGGACTGAACTAAGCCTCCAAGTGAAGCAGGACACAAGGCAAAGCCAAGGCAGATGCCAGCTGTGGTGGGACCTGCTGGCTTTGGGGGGTGCTCTGGGTGTGTGCAGTTTCCTGAGGCCAGGCTGTGGGCCTTGGGATGTGAGAATTACTGAACCACAGAATTGTTTGGGTTGGAAAAGCCTTCTGAGGTCATCCAGTCCAACCAGCAACCCCACCATGGCCATCAAACCATGGCCCCAGGAGGCCATGGCAGTGAGGTCTGTCCTACCTCCTACAGCAAGTTCTGCATGGCACAGCAATGTGCCCTTGTGGGCAAGGGAGCCAATGGGATCCTGGGGTGCAGCAAGAAAAGTGTGGCCAGCAGGGCTGGGGAGGTTCTGCTCCCCCTCTGCTCTGTCCTGCTGAGACCACAGCTGCAATCCTCTGTCCAGTTTGGAGCTCCCCAGCTCAAGAGAGACAGAGACCTGCTGGGGAGAGTCCAAGGGAGAGCCAGGAGGATGCTTAGGGGACTTGAGCATCTCCCCTGTGAAGAGAGACTGAGAGCCCTGGGGCTGTTTAGTCTGGAGAAGAGAAGACTGAGAGGGATCTGATCAATGTCTATCAACAGCTGAGGGGTGGGGGTCAAGTGGAGGGGGCCAGGCTCTATCAGTGGTGGACAGTGATAAGACAAGAAACAAGAAGTTCAAACTTGAACATAGAAGATTTCACCTCAACATGAGGAGAAACTTCCTTACAGTGAGGGTGACAGAGCCCCTGGAGCAGGCTGTCCCACAGCTGGCCCCAGCACTGCAGGTGAGCTCTCCCCAGAGCAGAGCAGAGCAGAGGGGCAGGATCCTCTCTCTCTGGCCACACTGCTTTGGATGCAGCCCAGGCTGCCCTTGGGAGATGATTCCAGTGTCCAGCTGTGCTCATGGGAAACATTTCCTTCTGCAGCCCAAAGGGAATGTCCCCAGCAGTAACTTGTCCCCACCAGCCCTTGTCTGCCCCATGGACTCCTTGTCACAAGGGAGTCTCCATCCTCCTGTAGCCACCCTTTGAGTCCTGCTGCATGGTGCTAAGGTCTGCCCTCAGCCTTCTCTTCTCCAGGCTGATCAAACCCAGCTCTCAGCCTCTCCTCATATGCCATACCCATAAAGTTGTCCTTTTGTGGGTCTCTGCCACCTGGAATGCTTTGGACTGGCCAGGATGTGCGCTGTGAATGCCAGACAAATGAGAGAAGTGAGGAAGGAGGGAGCTGGGATGCTTTGCCCAGGAGGAGGGATGCCAGTGTCCATGGTGCCTTGGCAGCTGTGAGCAGGGGAAGGAGTAAAGTAGGTCAGAACTTCTCTTGCCTTATGGCACAAGGGACTCCTCCCCTTGTTTTTGGGGTGTTGTGGGGTTTTTTGTGTTTGTTTTTCCCCCTGGCATGAAAAAGAGGTGCCAGGGAGAAAGGGGTGGCAGAGGAGCCAAGTGCACAGAAAGGGAGAGAGGTGCTGGAAATGAAAATGAGGGGGAAAAGCAAACATCTTTTCTGTGCAAAAGGGGAACTGAGGGAGGCAGCAGCTCCCTCCCAGGCTGCTTGAGGAGAGGGCTGGGAGTGACTCAGCTGGCAGGCAGCTCCCAAAGCTGTGGTCAGCCCTGAAACACAGCTGGCTTGGTTCCCCCTTCAGAGGCAACTGCAGCACTGGAATTGCCCTTGGCATCTGTATTGCTTGGGGCTGGGGCTGTGCTGCAGCTCCTGCCCAACCAGCCTGAGCAGCAAGAGAGCAGCCAGGGATGCCAGGGCAGCTGTGGCTTGGTGCTCTGCAAGAGGCAGGGTTAGTTGGACTATAAACTGCTTGTGAGGACAGGAACCTTTACTCAGCTGCTCCTGGCAATGTCACCTGGACCCCTGGGACCTTCCTGCTCAAGATGAAATTGCTGTGATGAGTGAAAAGTTAAGTTCCTTGCAGACCATAGAATCACAGAATGGGTTGGGTTGGAAGGGAGCTCAAGGCTCATCCAGTTCCAGCCCCCTGCCATGGGCAGGGACACCTCCCACCAGCCCAGGGTGCTCAAGGCCTCATCCAGCCTGGCCTGGAACACCTCCAGACCTGGGGATGTGTGGTTGGAAAGCTGCAGCTTGGAGAGGGACCTGGGGGGGTTGGATGGCAGTCACTGCCCCTGAGCCAGCAGTGCCCAGGGGGCCAAGAAAGCCAAAGGCCTCCTGGCTGGGATCAGAAGCAGGGTGGGCAGCAGGGCCAGGAGGTGACCATCCCCCTGTGCTCAGCACTGGGGAGGCCACAGCTGGAGTGTGGTGCTCAGCTCTGGGCCCTCCCTGCAGCAAGGACATTGAGGGGCTGGAGCCTGTCCAGAGCAGGGCAGTGAGGCTGGAGAAGGGCCTGGAGCCCCTGGGCTAGAGGAGGGGCTGGGGGAGCTGGGGGTGTTCAGGCTGCAGAAGAGGAGGCTGAGGGAGACCTCATTGCTCTCTGCAGCTCCCTGAAGGGAGGTTGGAGCGAGGAGGGGACAGCCTCTGCTCTCTAGTCTCAGGGGATAGGAGAGGAACTGGCCTGGAATTGTGCCAGGGGAGGGTTAGGTTGGTGCTGAGGAAAAGTTCCTTTACTGCTAGAGTGGTCAGGGATAGGAACATACTGCCCAGGGAGGGGGTGGAGTCCCTGCCCCTGGAGGTGCTTAAGAGTGGTGCAGACCTCATGGTTTGGCCAAGGGCTAATGACTGCTCTGGGGCATTCTGTGTGAGCTGGAAGCTGGGTGCCCTCACTGGGTTTGCAAGTGAGCAAAGCCCCAGGGCCTGCCCTGGGAAGAGAGCTGCTGTGGAGTGGGATTGGTCTGGCACTGCTCCTGCAAGGTGGTGCCAGCTGTGCCTCCTGCAGTTTTAGAGCTCCCTTCATTCTTTGGTGTCCCAGGTGGGCAGCCACTGCATTTTCCTTGGAATGAGGATTAGCAAAACTCTGGCCAGGAACCCCTGACAGTGCCCTCTGCAGCCAGGGGAACATCTTCTGGGCTTGCTGGACACCTAATGCCTTAACTAAGAGCTGCACCTGACATGCTGCAGTCAGGAGCTCACCAAAGCAAACCTGACTGAGCTGGAATGAGCAGAGCCTGGAGCACCTCCCCTGCAGGGCCAGGCTGGGAGAGTTGGGGCTGTGCAGCCTGGAGAAGGCTCCAGGGAGACCTCAGAGCAGCCTTCCACTACCTGAAGGGGCTTCAGGAGAGCTGGGGAGGGACTTCTGACAAGGGCTGGGAGTGCCAGGACAAGGGACAATGGTTTGAAACTAGAGCAGGGGAGGTTTAGGTTGGACATTAGGAAGTTCTTTACTGTGAGGCTGGTGGAACACAGGAGCAGGCTGCCCAGCGAGGTGCTGGAGGCCCCATCCCTGGAGACATTTGAGTTCAGGCTTGATGGGGTTCTGAGTCAGGTGCTCCAGTTGAGGATGTCTCTGCTGACTGCAAGGGGCTTGGGCTACATGACCTCTAGAAGTCCCTCCCAACCCATTATATGAGGTTGGACCTTGGAAGTCTTTTCCAGGTTTCCTGGTGACCTGATTCTATGTCAGCCAAGGGCTCAGCAGGATTGTAGCTCAGGAGTCTCCTATGGGTACTTCTCCTTTCTCATTTCCCAAGCACAAAACCAAAGCCTTTCATTGCTTGCAAAGACTTTAATGAAGTTCCTGCAGAACCACTGTGGCCAGAGCAAACTCCCTAACCCCCCTGGGCTGCTTCCCATGCAGGGAATGCAGCTCCTGCTTGGAGGAAGAGCCCTTTCCAAGGGACACCCACTGGAAGGGAGGCAGCTGCCCACCTGCTCAGCCCTTTCTCTGCTGCCTTGGCCACCACTGCCAAGAACTCTTCTAGGGAAGGGCAGGGGAGAGCTTCCCTTTAGCTCAGAAGAGTTTGGTTTTGTTGGGAGAGGCTGCTCCACAGGCCTGGCAAAAGCACCCCTGTGGGCAGCTCTCCTCCTGCCTCTGGAGAGCAGCTCTCTTTCAAGCCAGCCTAATCAACAGGATTAAAGAGGAGCTGAAGGGTAGAGACTCACTGCCAGAAGATGCCCAGGAACTGTTTATTTCCAGGACAGTAACACTGCAGTGAACATGTCCAACGCTCCCAGGAGCCTTGGGGTCAGCACATCCCAAGAGGCTCAGAAGGTTGAGCAGCTCCCCCCCAGGCACCCCCTCAGGGAATCCACAACCCTTTTTGGTACTAGCAAATTCTCTATTAAGTTAATTAGCTTTACATGGGGACAAAGGAGTTCAGCTTCAGATGAGGACATTGCTTTGATGGTGCTCTGCAGGCAGTCACCACTCAAGAAATGATCTTCACGTCGGGCTTGGACTCCTCCAGGGCTCTCAGCTCATCATCCACCTCAGAACTCCAGTAAATGTCATACAAACTACACTCAGACAGAGAGAAAAACCACACTGGGTTAGTGAGCATCCTCCCACCAAGAGAAGAGTGCACAGACAGCATCTTCCCAGCTGGGAGAAGATCCCCCAGGAAGGGCCTTCTCTGGGTGCCTTGCAATGTCCCTCCCCAGCACCACCTTCTCCTATGGACCAAAGCAGATCAGAACACTGAGGCCAGAGGAACAAGGAGTGCTTTGTGCCACACAGATGGCATTTGAGCCCTCCCTGGGGCACCAGTTGCCCTCAGCTGCCATTCCCAGGCAGCCCTCCCCGCAGCCCCCAGCTGGCTGGAGCTCACCACCTGCCAGGGGGAAGGCAAAGAGGCTCACAAACATCTCTCACATCAACTGCTGCACGCTGCAGCTGGGGCTCCTCAAGGCTTCACAGAGCTTCCTGACACCTTCATCTTCCAGGGAGTTGTAGCTCAGGTCCAGCTCAGTCAGGCACTGCTTGGTGGCCATGACAGTGGCCAGGCTTGCACAGCAGGCTGCAGTCAGGTCACAGTTCCCCAGCCTGAGGGGGTGGATGGAGAGGTCAGCACAGCAGCTGATGGCTCCAGAGACCAGCACACACTGGGCCAGCAGGAGCACACATCCCCAGCCCCAGCAAGGACTAGACACCCTTGATACTGGCACCTCCCAGACCTCATCAGGGGCTGGCCGGGGAGAAGGGGGAGAAGGGGAAGGAGAAACTCTGAAATGTTCGCAGTGTGGGTATTATGAACGTTCCCATAGAATCATAGAATCAGTCAGGGTTGGAAGGGACCACAAGGCTCAGCCAGTTCCAACCCCCCTGCCATGGGCAGGGACACCTCACACTACAGCAGGCTGGCCAGAGCCTCATCCAGCCTGGCCTTAAACACCTCCAGGGATGGGACCTCAACCACCTCCCTGGACAACCCATTCCAGGCTCTCACCACACACATGGGGAAGAACTTCTTCCTCATGTCCAGTCTGAATCTCCCCACTTCCAGCTTTATTCCATTCCCCCCAGTTCTATCACTCCCTGAAATCCTAAAAAGTCCTTCCCCAGCTTTCTTGTAGCCCCCTTCAGATCCTGGAATGCCTCTTCGGTCTAACTGCCCAGAAATCATCTCTCAAGCTTATTATCTGAGCCTTGCAACCATTTCTCTGGAAAGGGAGACTGAGGCCTCTCAGCTGAGAGCCCAGCAGCTCTCAGCAAACAGCTTTCTGGGCAGAGACTTCAGCACTTCCTGAGGTCTCCCCCAGCTGACCTGCCTGTGGCTCTCAGGCAGAGGAGCCCAGCTCCAGCTGGTGTCACAGGGTGTGGAGGGCACAAGCATGGTGCCCCAGGCAGCACTGCAGCCACAGCACTGCAGAGCTTGCTGCCTGCCCACGGAGGAGCAGGAGCCCAGAAGCACAGGGCTGGAGGGGATGGTCCAGCTGGCCTCCTGCTGGTGAGGCTCCACCAGTGCTCCTGCTGGCACCCACAGAGGCTGTGGAGAGCAGGAGGTGGCAGGGGAAGCCAGGCAGGCTGGGCACTGGGGATGGCAGGCATGAGAACCAGCACAGCAGACCTGCACTCTTGTGTCCCACCTGAGAGACTTCACAGGAGGGCACAGGAAGCTGTGAGCAGCTCACAGAACAAAAAGCAAGACCCCCCCAGCCTGTCCTTTAGGGCCTGAAGGTCCACTGCCCTGTGAGCTTCCAGCTGTGCACTGGGAGAGCAGCTGTGAGGGCGCCATGGCACTGGTGGCAGCCTGTACCTGCAAGGGACCAGGACTGACAACCTATGGAAGCTCCTGAGTCTGACTTGCCAGGGGGTGAATTCACAGAGCCACAGAACTGTTTCAGCTGGAGAAGACCACTGAGTCATAGCATCATACAATCAGTCAGGGTTGGAAGGGACCACAAGGCTCAGCCAGTTCCAACCCCCCTGCCATGGCCAGGGACACCTCACACTGGATCAGGCTGGCCAGAGCCTCATCCAGCCTGGCCTTAAACACCTCCAGGGCTGGGGCCTCAACCACCTCCCTGGACAACCCATTCCAGGCTCTCACCACTCTCATGGGGAAGAACTTCTTCCTCACATCCAGTCTGAATCTCCCCACTTCCAGCTTTCTTCCATCCCCCTAGTCCTGTCACTCCCTGAGATCCTCAAAAGTCCCTCCCCAGCTTTCTTGCAGGCCCCCTTCAGATACTGGAAGGCCACAAGAAGGTCACCTTGGAGCCTTCTCTTCTCCAGACTGAACAGTTCTCTCAGTCTGTCCTCGTAGCAGAGCAGCTCCAGCCCTCTGCTCATCCTCATGGCCCTTCTCTGGACACCTTCCAGCATGTCCATAGCCCTCTTGTCATAGGGGCAACCATCAGCCAACCACCACCATGGCCACCAAACCCTGTGCCCAAGGGCCAGGTCTCACTGAGCAGAAAATCCCCAGGCCACCACTCACTGCCACCCCCTGCCCCTGCACACTGCTCTGGGAAGGGCTCCAGAGCAAGAGGAGAGGAGCCCTGGGGGTGCAGAGCTCACCAGAGGGACTGGAGGCTGCAGTTGGGGTGCAGCAGCCCCTGGCACAACAGCTCCACGCCGGCGTCTCCCAGCTTGTTCTCGCCCATGTGCAGGACCTTCAGGTGCTTGTTGACACTGAGAGCAGAGCTGAGGGCCTTGCAGCAGGCAGTGGTGAGCCCACACTCCCTGATCCTGCAAGGCAAAGGAGACACAAGGGCTTGATGGGGGACCCCCAGAGCAGCAGGCAGCGCTCACTGCTTCACAGGAGCACCCCCAAGAGCAGGGAGGGAGGAACCAAACCTTCCTACAGTCCCACCTCCTTCACCCCTGTCTGCCCCACCCTGCCCATGCAGCACCTCTCCCACTCTGCATTTGGGATGTCCGCCTCCAGGGAAAGGCACCTGCCCACGAACCACTGAACCACAGAATGGGTTGGGTTGGAAGGGAGCTCAAAGCTCATCCAGCCCCAACCCCCTGCCATGGGCAGGGACACCTCCCACCAGCACAGCTTGCTCAGGGCCTCACCCAGCCTGGTCCTGAACACCTCCAGGCAGGAGGCAGCCACAGCCTCCCTGAGCAACCTGTGCCAGTCTCTCCCCACCCTCACTCTCAACAATTTCTTCCTCCTCTCCACTCTCAATCTCCCCTCTCCCAGCTCCAAGCCATTCTCCCTCATCCTGGCACTCCCAGCCCTTGGCCAAAGTCCCTCCCCAGCTCTCCTGGAGCCCTTTCAGGTACTGGAAGCTGCTCTGAGGTCTCCCTGGAGCCTTCTCTTCTCCAGCCTGAACAGCCCCAACTCTCCCAGCCTGGCCCCACAGGGGAGGTTCTGCAGCCTCTGATCATCTTGGTGAACCTCATTTCACCTCCATCTGTTTTCACTGAGGTCTGCACAGAAGGCAGCAGGCTGAGACCTGCCAGCAGCTCACCACAGCTCCTGGAGTTTGGATCTGGGATCCTTGAGTGCCTGGCACAGCATTTCCATGCCCGAGTCCCTCAGGTTGTTGTCTATCAGGCTGATCTCTGCCAGGCTCTCTTTGGTGCTGATGAGTCTGGAGAGATCTTTACAGCTGGCACTTGTGAGGTCACAGTCCCACAGCCTGGAGGGGAGAACAAAGGAGAGGACACAGATCAGAAACCAGAGCCCTGCTGCAGCATTCTGAATTTCTGCTCACACCTCCTCCTGTCCCTCACAAACCTCAGCCATGCATCCCGCACCCAGCTGTCTCCTCGCTGCCCCACCTGTCCCAGCCTGCAGCACAAAAACCCAGCAGGAACACACAGTCCCAGCAGGCAGAGAGCTCCACAGGCAGGCAGGACCCTGCCAGCAGCAGTTTCCGTTCAGCCTCCCAGCAGAGGTTGATCCAAGCCCATTTCACTGTGCTCTGACTCATTCCTGGTGTGCTCCACCCAGCTCTGAGAGCACCAATCCAGGCTGGGCAGGGACTGGCTGGAGAGCAGCCCTGAAGGAAAGGCCTTGGGGGTGCTGGGGGAGGAGAAGCTCCCCAGGAGCCAGCAGTGAGCACTTGCAGCCCAGAGAGCCAAGCAGAGCCTGGGCTGCAGCAAGAGAAGTGTGGCCAGCAGGGCCAGGGAGGGGATTCTCCCCCTCTGCTCCACTCTGCTGAGACCACTCCTGGAGCTCTGGGTCCAGTTCTGGAGCCTCTGTTCCAGGAAGGATCTGGAGGTGCTGGAAGGTGTCCAGAGAAGGGCCACGAGGAGGAGCAGAGGGCTGGAGCTGCTCTGCTCTGGAGACAGCCTGAGAGAGTTGGGGTTGTGCAGGCTGGAGAGGAGAAGGCTCCCAGGAGACCTTCTGGTGGCCTTCCAGGATCTGAAGGGGGCTACAAGAAAGCTGGGGAGGGACTTTTGAGGGTGTCAGGGAGGGATAGGACTGGGGGGAATGGAGCAAAACTAGAAGTGGGGAGATTGAGATTGGATGTTAGGAAGAAGTTGTTCCCCATGAGGGTGGTGAGAGACTGGCACAGGTTGCCCAGGGAGGTGGTGGAAGCCTCATCCCTGGAGGGTTTTGCAGCCAGGCTGGATGTGGCTGTGAGCAACCTGCTGTGGTGTGAGGTGTCCCTGCCCATGGCAGGGGGTTGGAACTGGCTGAGCCTTGAGGTCCCTTCCAGCCCTGACAATTCCATGATTCTATGACTGCAGCAGAGACATTCCTGCTCCAACTGAGGAACCCTCCCCTTAGGAACAAACCAGCAGCAGAAGGGAGACAGTCCCAAGCCTGCAAGCAGCCCCAGTCCCCCCTTACCACAGCTTCTGTATTCTGCAGCTGGGATGCATCAGGCCCTGGCACAGCAGGGCCAGCCCAGAGTCTCCAATCTTGTTGTCCCCCACGGAGAGGTCCACCAGGGCTGCCTTGCTGCAGAGGACAGCACTGATCTCCCTGCAGCTCTCACTGGTGATGCCACAGTTCTCCAGGCTGCAGGGAAAAGCACAGCTGGAGCTGCTCTGTGAGGCATCCCCAGAGCCCCCAGCTCCCACTGGGAAAGGTCTGGCTCCTCACTGCTCACCCAGCACCCCCAGTTCCCACTGGGAAGGATCTGGCTCTTCACTGCACACCCAGCACCCCCAGTCCCCTGGGAAGGATCTGGCTCCTCCCTGCACACCAGAGCAGCCCATCTGGGCACTGCTAGACCCTGCAAGGCTCAAAGAGCTCTGCCTGCAGTTTTGCTCCCTGCTTCTACTCTCTGACTCCCCCCTAAGCCCTTCAGGAGGCTTTTGCCCACCTAAGAGGCCCAATCCAGAGCTCTGAAGCAAAAGAGGGATCTGAATAAACACATTCAGCTGGCTGCTAACTCAGGGCCAAGAGCTGGAGCTCCTCTGCTCTGAGGTGGTGGTGAGCAGCCAGCCCAGCTTCTACCCTGGCAGCAGGGCTCAGCTCAGAACCACACTTTTTAAGGTAAAAGAAACAAACAACCAAACAAAACCCCACAAAACAAACTCCCCAACTGGACAGCTCCAGACATTGCCTTGCAGTTTCCAGAGCCACCAAACCCAAGCTCTGGCCTCAACTGTGGCATTCTTGGCAGCACTGGCTGCTGCCTCAGGGTGCAGTCAGGGACGAGCAGCACTTCCTTACTGGAGTAACTCAAGGTTGCAGCTTGCCTCCACCAGTCCCTGGCACAGCTGCTTGACAGCTGCATCCCCCAGGGTGTTGTTGCTCAGGCTCAGCTCCTTCAGGGTGGGCTTGCTCTGCAGAGCAGCGTTCAGAGCCTCCACGATGTCCGCCGTCAGTTCGCAGTATTCCAGCCTGCAGGAAGCACAGAAGTCCAGGGACAACCCAAACATCCTCACCACAGCCCCCCCCAGAAGCCAGGCAGCAGCTGTCTGCTAGGGCACAAACCCTGAGCTGTCAGGGACAGGCTGGTCTGGGCTCTGAGCAACCTGCTCTAGCTGCAGGGATCACAGATCACAGACGTTAGGGGTTGGAAGGGACCTCTGGAGATCTTCCAGTCCAACCCCTGCCAGAGCAGGACCAGAGAACCCAGCACAGGTCACAGGAACACATCAGACAGGGCTGGGAAGGCTCCAGAGAAGGAGACTCCACAACCTCTCTGGGCAGCCTGCTCCAGGGCTCTGGGACCCTCACAGTGCAGAAGTTCCTCCTCATGTTGAGGTGGAACCTCCTGTGCTGGAGTTTCCATCCATTGCCCCTTGGCCTATCCCAGGGCACAAGTGAGCAAAGGCTGTCCCTGTCCCCTCCCTCCTGACCCCCAGCCCTCAGCTATTGATAGACATTGATCAGATCCCCTTTCAGTCTTCTCTCCAGACTAAACAGTCCCAGGGCTCTCAGCCTCTCCTCCCCAGGCAGTCTCCAGTCCCTTCAGCATCCTTGGAGCCTCCCTTGGACTCTCTTCAGCAGATCCCTGTAGTAGTAATTGGACTGGAGGAGCTTTGAAGACTGAGCACTGGGGAGGCCACAGCTTGAGTGCTGGGTTCAGTTTTGGGCTCCTCACTCCCAGAAGGACACTGAGGAGCTGGAGCAGGTCCAGAGAAGGGCAACCAAGCTGGGGAAGGATCTGTGGAGGAGCAGCTGAGGGAGCTGGGGGTGTTCAGCCTGGAGAAGAAGAGGCTCAGGGCAGACCTTAGCACCATGCAGCAGGACTCAAAGGGTGGCTACAGGAGGATGGAGACTCCCTTGTGACAAGGAGTCCATGGGGCAGACAAGGGCTGGTGGGGACAAGTTACTGCTGGGGACATTCCCATTAGGCTGCAGAAGGAAATGTTTCCCATGAGCACAGCTGGACACTGGAATCATCTCCCAAGGGCAGCAGTGCTGGGTCCAGTTTTGGGCTCCTCACTCCAAGAAGGACATTGAGGAGCAGGTCCAGAGCAGGGCAACCAAGCTGGGGAAGGGTCTGGAGAACAGGGCTGGGGAGGAGCAGCTGAGGGAGCTGGGGGTGTTCAGCCTGGAGCAGAGGAGGCTGAGGGAGACCTCATTGCTCTCTACAGCTCCTGAGAGGAGGCTGCAGTCAGGTGGGGGTTGGGCTCTGCTCCCTAGTCTCAGGTGATGGAAGGAGAGGAACTGGCCTGAAATTGTGCCAGGGGAGGGTTAGGTTGGAGAGGAGGAAAAATTTCTTTACTGCAGGAGTGGTGAGGGCTTGGCAGAGGCTGCCCAGGGAGGTGGTGGAGTCCCCATGCCTGGAGGTGTTCTAGGAACCTGTGACCATGGCTCCTGGGGCCATGGTTTGGTGGCCATGATGGGGTTGGGTTGATGTTGGACTGGATGAGCTTGGAGGCCTCTTCCAACCCATTCTATAAGCATGGCCTGGCTGAGACCCAAAGAGCCCAGTGAGTACTTACTGCAGCTTCTGCAGCTTGCAGTTGGGGTTCATGATGCCCTGGCACAGCACCTTCACCCCAGCAGTCCCCAGCTTGTTGTCCCCCACGTGGAGCTCAGTCAGGGCGGGCTGGGCGCTGAGCACCGAGCGCAGGGTCTCACAGCTGGCACTGGTCAGGTTGCAGTTCTGCAGCCTGAGGGAGAGAGACAACCAGGGTGAGGCACATGCCCCACTGCAGTGAGGGGAGAGACTCTTCAGAGAGCTGCTTCTGCTGAGGTCTAAGCTGAGGGCACCCACAGCAGCTTGCCCAGCAGCACAATGCCCAGGGGGGGTTGGAAGCTCTCCACACAAGGAGACTCCACAACCTCTCTGGGCAGCCTGCTCCAGGCCTCCAGCACCCTCACACCAAACAACTTTCTCCTCCTGCTCACATGGAACCTCCTGGCTGCCAGTTTGTGCCCCTTGTCCTGTCCCTGGGCACCACTGAGCAGAGTCTGGCCCCAGCCTCTTGCCCCCCACAGCTCCTTTAGCTCTTGCTGAGCATTGCTCAGCTCCCCTCTGGGGCTGCTCTTCTGCAGGCTCTCAGCCCCAGGGCTCTCAGCCTTTGCTCCTCACACAGCTGCCCCAGGCCCCTCAGCAGCTTTGCAGCCCTTCCTCATCTGCAATTCTAGGATGTAGAAAGAAACTAAGCTGCAGCTGAAATCAATCCAAAGGCTTCATCAGGGTCACATCTCCCACCACAAAGGAGCCAACTGCCCAATGTGCAGATCAATAGAGCTTCTCAAGCATGTTTGGGTAGAACTTCCTGGGTTCCAGTCTGTGCCCCTCACCCTCTGTCCAGTCCCTGGGCACCACTGACAGGAGTCTGACCCCAGACTCTTGCCCCCCACCCTTTAGCTTTTGCTGAGCACAGATTGCTGAAGGATCAGCATGGAGCTTAGACCACCACACAGCAGAGCAGGAGCATGTCAGAGGAGGACAAGCAGTAGAGCTTTACCATAACTTCTGGAGGCTGCAGCTTGGCATCAGCAACCCTTTGCAGAGGTACTCAATGCCTGCATCTCCCAGCTCGTTGTTGTTCAGCTTCAGCTCTGTCAGGGAGGGGTTCACATGGATGATGGAGGAGAGGTCCTTGCAGTTACTGCTGGAGAGGTTGCAGTCATCCAGCCTGCAAGAGGAGGAGAGAAGCACTTCAGTCCCCAGGGCTGCTCTGTTCTTCCTGGCTGGCTGGAGGAGGCTGAGGGAGACCTCATTGCTCTCTGCAGCTCCCTGAAAGGAGGCTACAGTCAGTGGGGGCTGGGCTCTTCCCCTCACTCTCAGGGGATAGAATGAGAGGAACTGGCCTGAAATTGTGCCAGGGGAGGGGTAGGTTGGAGAGCAGGAGTGGTCAGGGATTGGCAGAGGCTGCCCAGGGAGGTGGTGGAGTCCCCATGCCTGGAGGTGTTCCAGAAAGCTGTGGCCATGGCTCCTGGGCCATGGTGGGGTTGGGTAGAAGCTTGTGCTGGATGATCTCAGAGGCCTTTTCCACCTCAAACAACTCTGATTCTATGATTCCCACCACAGCAAGGTTGATGGTTTACTCCTCTGCAGCCCCTGGCGATACCTCCATGAGCAGGTCCATGGCTTGTTGGCTGCTGTATGACCCAAACCATGACCATGCTGCCTCTGCAGGGCTGGGGTACAGGAGGGGCTTCCAGCTTCCCCAGCCACACCCCCCCTCTGTGCTGCACATGACTCAAGTCACCCCTCCATGGCTGGGCTTCAGCTGCAGGATGCAGCTTCAGTTAAACACTGACAGCTCCAGACTCCCTGATTCTTGCCAGTGAGGGTGGGGAGAGACTGGCACAGGTTGCCCAGGGAGGCTGTGGCTGCCTCCTGCCTGGAGGTGTCCAGGCCAGGCTGGGTGAGGCCCTGAGCAAGCTGGGCTGGTGGGAGGTGTCCCTGCCCATGGCAGGGGGTTGGGGCTGGATGAGCTTTGGGGTCCCTTCCAACCCAACCCATTCTGTCAGTCTGTGATGTCTGAAGCCACAGGTAAGCAGAGGGCAGCTGAGAGGCTGCTGGACTGGTTCTGCACCCAGAGCAGCCAGCCTGGGTTTCCAGCCAGCAGGCTGGGCTTGTTTGGGTGACTCATGCTGGCCTGCTCCAGCCCTCTGCCAGTCTGCAGCATGGCAGTGACTTCTCCCACCACACATGTTGGGGAGCAGAACTGGAAGGAGAGTCAAGGGAAGGATCAGGAGCCCAGAAGAGGCATGAGGTGTGCAGAGAAGCAGAGAAGACCTGGAGCAAAAGGAAGGAGTCATGTAAAAGCCTACAGACACAGCTAGGACTGCAAAATTTGCCTGGACACTTGTCCTTAGGCAACACTATGAAAGCTGAGGTTCCAGGAGGCTTCTTCCCTGCCTCTGGCAAGCAGGCTTGGGATGGTGCTCAACAATCACCAGCAGCTGCTCTCTACAACCACTCAAAAGGAGGCTGGAGCCAGGTGGCGGCTGGGCTCTTCTCCCTTGTAAGGAGTAACAGGATGAGAGGAAATGGCCTCAAGTTGCCCCAGGGGAGGTTTAGGTTGGACAGGAGAAGAAACTTCTTGACTGAAAGGGTTCTCCAAGCCTGGCACAGGCTGCCCAGGGAGGTGGCTGTGTCCCCATCCCTGCAGATGTTGAAAAGAGGCAGAGATGTGGTGCTGAGGGCCAGGGTTTAGCTCCAGCCTGGGCAGAGTGTGTCGGAAGGAAAAATTAAAAAGACAGTTTCAAACCATCACACAGAGTTAGAGAATGCTTGGGCTGGGTGCTCTGGAAGGGCTTTGCCAACAGAAATGACTCTGTGGTTCTCTGCCAATCCCTGCCACGGCCACTCTCAGCCCTGTTTCATCCCAGGAGATGTTCATCCTACTGCCTGCTGCCATCCAAGGCAGCCCTTGAGAGGTCAAGTCAGGCATGTGAAGCTTTCCTACAAAAAGGAAGGAAGTCACCTTCAGCCCACATGATAGTGTGCAGCCCACTGCTGGCTTCATGTGGCACATCCTCTCCTGCCCAAGAGAGATGCTGCTGGCCCCGGGATGTGATTTCTCAAGCAGAGAGTGGGAAGAGTGCAGGAGCAGCTCTTCTGAAGCCTGTCCCACAGCTGGAGGAGATGGTTCCCACACACTGCCTGGCTCAGCACACGTGGCAGGGACACTCCAAATCCCAGTGGAGAATTAGCAGCTGACGGCAGGCGGC
Organism: Indicator indicator; assembly: GCF_027791375.1. Taxonomy (NCBI): domain Eukaryota; kingdom Metazoa; phylum Chordata; class Aves; order Piciformes; family Indicatoridae; genus Indicator; species Indicator indicator. The sequence goes on from NC_072030.1 coordinate 823,492, forward strand.
TTGTGTGTAGTTGTGGTATAGAATAACCACACAGCCATAGAATGGCTCAGGTTGGAAGGGACCTTAAAGATCAGCTGCTCCCACCCCTGCCACGGGCAGGGACACCTCCCACCAGCACAGCTTGCTCAGGGCCTCATCCAGCCTGGTCCTGAACACCTCCAGGCAGGAGGCAGCCACAGCCTCCCTGGGCAACCTGTGCCAGTCTCTCCCCACCCTCACTTTCATTTCTTCCTCATCTCCACTCTCAATCTCCCCTCTCCCATCTCCAAGCCATTGTCCCTCATCCTGGCACTCCCAGCCCTTGGCCAAAGTCCCTCCCCATCTCTCCTGGAGCCCCTTCAGGTACTGGAAGCTGCTCTGAGGTCTCCCTGGAGCCTTCTCTTCTCCAGGCTGAACAGCCCCAACTCTCCCAGCCTGGCCCCATAGGGGAGGTTCTGCAGCCTCTGCTCATCTTGGTGGCCTCCTCTGGACCCTCTGCAGCAGCTCCAGGTCCCTCTTGTGCTGGAGGCCCCAGCAGTGGAGGCAGTGCTGCAGGTGGGGTGTGAGCAGAGCAGAGCAGAGGGGCAGAATCCCCTCCCTGTGCTGCTGCTCTCCCTGCTCTGGATGCAGCTCAGCACACAGCTGCCTGCTGGGCTGCCAGGGACCATTGCTGGCTCCTGGGCAGTTTGTCACCACCTGACACCCCCAAGGCCGCCTCCTTAGTAAGCTCAGCTATAGCTGAAAACACTTTGCAAGAGTCTGGGGTTTTAAATTAACTTTCTGGATCAAAACAAGTAGAAGGCTCCCAGGAGACCTTCTGGTGGCCTTCCAGGATCTGAAGGGGGCTCCAAGAAAGCTGGCGAGGGACTTTTGAGGGTGTCAGGGAGTGACAGGACTGGGGGGAATGGAGCAAAACTAGAAGTGGGGAGATTGAGATTGGATGTCAGGAAGTTGTTCCCCAGGAGGGTGGTGAGAGACTGGCACAGGTTGCCCAGGGAGGTGGTGGAAGCCTCATCCCTGGAGGGTTTTGCAGCCAGGCTGGATGTGGCTGTGAGCAACCTGCTGTGGTGTGAGGTGTCCCTGCCCATGGCAGGGAGGTTGGGACTGGATGATCTTTGGGGTCCCTTCCAGCCCTGACAGTTCTGTGATTCTGTGATTCCATGATTCCTGTTCCTGTGCAACTTCCACATCACAAGTCAAAGGTTCTGCAGCTGGGAAACACAGAAGAGAATCACAAAGAGCTGTGAGTGAGTAGAGAGGACAGAGAAGCGGTTAGCACCTGATGGTTTTGCAGGATTTCATGGTGGACAGAAGTTCAGCCCATCTGCTTGGGCTCATCTCCTCACACTGGATGTCCAGCTCCATTCTGACAGCTGAGCTAAGATCTGAAAATGAAAGGAAATTTGAGAAATCAGAGTGAGATTTTTTTTTGTCACTGAAGCAACAATTCTTATTTCCTCCTCCCCTTCCCCTCAGCTCTGGGTTCCACCATGCAAAGGGGACAGGCAGTGCTCTTCCACCAAGTGCCTGCTGCCAGCACCAGCAGAAGCCAGCAGTGAGGGAGTGTCTGGGACCTGGCAAGGCTACCTCTGATGGACATGGCAAGAGCTTGGTGTCTGAAGGCTGCTCCTGCAAGAGGGAGGTGCTCTGGAGACATTCCAAACACACCTGGATGTGGTCCTGTCTGACCTGCTCTAGGTGATGCTGTCCCTGCTCTGGCAGGGGGCTTGGACTCAATGAGCTCCAGAGGTCCCTTCCAGTCCCTGTGTGGTTCTCTCTCCAAGGCAGTTCAACCAGAGTGAGCTGTCCAGAGGCACTGCTGCCGCTCTCACTGCCACACCACTGAGCCACAGCTGCTGCCTGGGGCACACCTGAGGGACTGTGGGACCTGAGGAGGCCACAAAGCTGATCCAAGGGCTGGAGCAGCTCTGCTGTGAGCACAGGCTGAGGGAGCTGGGGGTGTGCAGCCTGCACAAGAGAAGGCTCCAGGGGGACCTGAGAGCTGCCTGCCAGGACCTGAAGGGATCCTGCAGGAAGGCTGCAGAGAGACTTTTGCTGAGGGTGTCTGGAGCCAGGCCAAGGGGGAATGGTTTGAAGCTGAGGCAGAGCAGGGTTAGACTGGACCTGAGGAAGAAGTTCTTCAGTGGGAGAGTGGTGAGACTCTGGCACAGGTTGCCCAGGGTGGCTGTGGCTGCCTCCTGCCTGGAGGTGTTCAAGGCCAGGCTGGATGAGGCCTTGAGCAAGCTGGGCTGGTGGGAGGTGTCCCTGCCCATGGCAGGGGCAGTGGAGTAGATGGTCTCTGAGGTCCCTCCTAACCTGAGCCATCCCCTGATTGACTGACTGCAGCCACACTTACAATGTGTGTGTTTTAAGAGGATGAGGGTGAGTGAGGAAGATGAGCACCAGGACTGCCTGAATTCAGGTCAGGTATCCTGCTGGGAATGAATCTCTACCCAAGAGGTGGATCCTAGGTGGGTTGGAGAAGTGTCCCTCAGAGTTTGCCATCCAAGCTTTGAAGGTCACTCTGCTTGGGAAGCCCAAGCCCAGAGGAGTTGGTGAGCAGGGATTATTTTGCTCTGCAGCCAAGCTGCATTTCCAGACTGCTGCAAGCACAGCCCCTGGCAGAGCAGCTCCAGCTGAACATAGCCAGCAGCGTGGCAAGGAGGGAGGCTGAGCTCTGGGCACAAGGGCTGGTGCTAAAGGCAGCCCTCCAGCCAGTGACAAAGCCCAGGCTGTGTCTTGGCTTTGCCATGACTCAGACTTCAGTCTGTACTAAAAGAATCTCCTGAGCTATCCCATCAGGAATGTGAGCAGCCCAAACCCCACCAGCCCTCACTGCCTGCAGCTCCTCACCGGCACCCGGGGCACCCACCTCCTGCTGCCATCCCACCCAGCCCGACCCAAACAGGCCCTGCACAGGGCTGGGCTCAGCCTCAGGGTGAGACCAACCAGTGCCAACCCAAACCAGCAGCAACAAGGGTGAGACCAACCAGTGCCAACCCAAACCAGCAGGAACAAGGTTGAGACCAACCAGTGCTAACCCAAACCAGCAGGAACAAGGGTGAGACCAACCAGTGCTAACCCAAACCAGCAGGAGCAAGGTTGAGACCAACCAGTGCTAACCCAAACCAGCAGGAGCAAGTAAGAAGGGGGCAGAGGCACCAGCTGCATCACTCAGCAAACCGCTGCCCATGCTGCCCATGCGTTTTGCCCTCTTTCACCTCCCTCTGATCCCCCAAAGGGTTTTTCCTCCACGTCCCCAGCCCCGCAGCCTCCTGCAAGCTGAGGGACAGTCTCGTTTCGGGGTAACTGGCCCCGGCTCGGTCCTCCCAACGCCCTGGCTGCCGTTCCTCTCCCGGTGCCCACTGCCCACCCAGTGCACCGCTGTTACCGCCGGAACCCGCCGGGCTGCCTCTGCCCGGCGCCGCTGCTCGTCCCACGCTCCGCCCGCCGCCGCCACCGCGCAGCCGCCGCCGCCCCAGGCCCGCCCCGGTTCTTCCCCGCCCTGTCTCCTCCCCGCGGGAAGGGCAGGATCTGGCCCCTTCCCTCTTCCGCTCCCCTGCTTTCCCTTCCCCCCCTCCCCCCGCCTTGTTTTTTTCCTCCTTTTCTCCTTTCTCGTCGCTTTTCTTCCTTTTTTCCCCCATCTCTTCCCTCTCTCCCCTTTTTCCTGTCACTGTCCTGTCCTTTCCCGTCTCTTTCTTACTTTTCCTTCTGTTTCAGACTTCTTTCTGCTTCCCTTTTCCCTACCTTCCTATTTCCCTCTTTGCATTTTTTGTCCTCCCTTGGTTTTCCCTTTCATCTCTTTTCCTTCTCTTTTTCCTCCTTTCCCCTTTCCCAGTCATCTGTTTCCTCCATATCCTCTTCCCTTTTTCCCAGGGTTTTCCTCACTTCCTTATTTTCTTCTTTTCCCCTTCTCACCTTCCAGTTCTTTTTCCTGTGCTTTGCCACTTCCCTCTTTTTCCTCCTGTCCTTTTCCCTGAGTTTTTTCCCCTTTCTTCCCTTTCTCTTCCCTTCTTCCCTTTTCTCTCTTCCTTCCCTTTTTCCTGTACTCTGACCACTTCCCTCTTTTTCTTTCCTCCTTCCCCCTTCTTTTCCCCTTTCCTCTTTTGCCCTCTTCTTCCTCTTTTTCCCTTTCCCTCCCTTCCTATTGCCTTCCTTTCCCTCTTCTTTCTCTATTTCTCCCCTTTTTCATCTTCTCCCCACTTCTCTCTTTTCCTTCTCTTTTTCCTCCCTTTCCTTCCCCCCCCCCCCACACCCCCTTCCTGCTGCCCCCTTTTCCTACCCACCTCAATCATCCGTCAGAGCAGGAGCAGTGGGATACGTGGGAGACAGGACTGGAAAGGGGAAATGGCAGTAGCAAGGGGATGCACAAGGGGTAGGAGGATCCAAGTTAGATGGGGATGTGTCCCACCGGGCTGGGAGGACAACATCTGCCCCAAGGAGGGCCACGGAGCTTGCTGGGGACACATGCGACTCACCCGGGGAAGAGTCAACAGCAGCGAGTGCTTGACCAGGGAAGACAGAACCCACCTCGAACTTCCCTAGGGATGTTAAAACTGGGAACAACACCAACAAAACTCCATCCCTCAGGAATCTGCCTGACTTCCAGCTTGCCAGGCGGCTCCGTACAGGACCCTGGGGTGCTACCCAGTGAGGTGGGAGATGCCCAACCTCTGGTCAGGGTTGTTTGGGGCTCCGAGGAACCTGCTCTAAGTTGTCCCTGCTGAATACGGCGAAGTCGGACTCGGTGAGCCTTAAACGTCCCTTCCAGCCCAGCCTCGTCTCGGTTCTCTGCCCCTCTGTGCCCACCCCGCCGCTCTCGGCAGCGCTGCCCATGACTCACCTCCCCGGGCGCAACACGTTGAGGCGCAGCCGAGCCGCTCCGAGCCGGCACAAAGGCCTCTCCGGGCCCTTTCAAACCAAGCCCTCCGAGCGATGGAGGATGGGCTCCTCGCACTTTCGCTGCTGCCACGACCCCAGCCCTCCCCCCGTGCTGTGGCACCCAGCCGGCGCCCGGTAGGCGTCCGTCCCGCGGCGGCGGCGGCCGGCGCTGGAAGGGATTCGTCACCGCTCGGCTGGCTTCCCCCTCCGGCTGCCGGCTACTCCCAGTCTCCCCATTGTCTCCCAGTACTTTTGGGCCCGCTAAAAGCTCCTTCAGACTTTCACAGGGCAGAGCGAAGAAAGCTTTGGAGCTGCCGAGCGCTTTCCAGGCACCACACCGAGTCGCCTCCCATCCTCCCGCTCCCAAACCTTCACGTCTCTTCCCCCCCGAGTTCTTCTTCCTCCAAACGCCCCATCCCGGTCCCCCCCGGCTCGCACGCCCGCCCGCCCGCCCGAACCCACCCCGCCCTGCCTACCGAGCAGCCCCAGGCAGGCTCGGCCCCGCTGGGCGAAGGGGCAGCAGCGGAGCTCGGAGCGCGGCCGGGTCGCTGGTACCTACCCCGCGCTGCTCGGCGCTCTGCGGGGAGCCAGGGCAGGGCTGAGCCTTCCTGCTGCTGTTACCACGCAACCTCTGCTGCTGTACACATGGTGCCTGCTAGAGGGAGAGCTGCTGGGGTTGTTTTCCCCTACCGGGACTCTCAGAGCCTAGCTTAGTGACGATGAAAACCCTGATGGTGCTGGGTTTAACTCCTTGCCCCTGCTCCCGTAGCCGCTCGCCAGGTTTTAGCCCGGAACAAGGGAATAGTTGCAGTTGAAGGGTCCATCCAAAAACGAGGCCCCCCCAGTGGTGAAAGTGTGGATAGAGAAAATGGAGCCTGCAAAGAGTTTCTCTGTTCCTCATGCAAACCCTGTCTTGGCTGGACAGGGGATGATGCTGAGCACGTTGCTGCATCCCTGCCACCTCATCAGGGGTTAAACCCCCTGGCAAGGGCTCGGTCATGGGCAGCCCCCTGGCTTCCACACAAGCCTGGAAGTGTTCCTTCGGACCAGCCCTGATCCTGTCTCCTTAAAACTGGCTCTTGGCAGCCAGTGGAGCCCGGGGCTTGCACCTTCTCCTGCCCAGCTCCCACTGGCTCTTCCCCTTCCCGAGGGTCATCCTGCCATGGCTCAAGCTGTGTCCCACACAAAGTGCAGGCTGAAGTAACCCACCCACCCTCTCCCCCCATCCTCGAGGGTGTGAAGTTGAATAAATGTCTCAAGATACTGCAAAGGAAGCTCTCTCTAGTTTTCTCTTCCACAGCTGCTGACACCAGCAGTGCAGGACTTGCTGCATCCCAGGGGCAGCACTAGAGTTTCCCTTCCAGTTGCCTTTTCTGTTCTCCTTCTGCAGAAGATGGGAGCTAAGCACCAGAAGAGCTCAGAGAGCTAACCCTCTCCTTCCTCAGTGCCCAGCAGAGAGGTGAATGCCCAAGGGTGCACCTCTTCCAGATGGAGAGCAGTGACAGTGGTGTCCCTCTGAGGCTGTACTGGGACCTGTACTGTTTAATATTTTTACCAATGCTATGGACAGCAGAATCCAGGCAGCATCAGCAGTGTGCAGATGGCACCAAGCTGAGTGGTGCTGTCGATAGAGCAGAGAGATCTATCTGGACAGGCTGGAGAGGTGTCCCAGGTGAACCTCATGAGGTTCAACCAGAGCAAGGGCAGGGTCCTGCAGCTGGGCTGGAACAACCCTCACTGTCAGTACAGGCTGGGGGAGGAGGGGATAGAAAGCAGCCCTGAGGGAAAGGACTTGAGGGTGCTGGTGGTGAGAAGCTGGACAGGAGCAGGCAGTGTGAGCTGGCAGCACTGAAGGCCAAGGGCAGCCTGGGCTGTGTCCAAAGCAGCATTGGCAGCAGAGCCAGAGAGGTGATTCTGCCACTTTGCTCTGCTCTGGGGAGACCTCACCTGGAGTAATGTGTGCAGGTCTGGAGCCCTCAACACAGGAAGGACATGGACCTGATGGAGAGGGTCCAGAGGAGGCTATGGAAATGCTCAGGGGGTTGGAGCAGCTGTGCTATGGGACAGGCTGAGGGAGCTGGGAGTGTTCAGCCTGGAGAAGAGAAGGCTCCAGGGAGACCTTACAGCTGCCTGCCAGGACCTGAAGGGGCTACAAGAAGGCTGCAGAGGGACTGCTCCCAAAGGCCTTCAGGGACAGGACCAGGGGCAATGGCTTCAAAGTAGAACAGAGCAGATTGAGATTGGATGTGAGGAACAAGTTCTGCACCAGGAGGCTGCTGGAACACTGCAACAGGTTGCCCAGGGAGGTGGTTGAGGCCCCATACCTGGAGATCTTGAAGGTGAGGCTGGAGAGGGCTCTGGGCAACCTGATCTGGTGGAGGATGTCCCTGCTGAGTGCAGGGGCTTGGACTGGATGAGCTTTGGAGCTGCCTTCCAGCCCAGACCATTCTATGAGTCTATGGTTCCCCATGCCCTCCCAGTCAGCTCAAGCCATCCACACAAAGGGGTTGCTACAAGAGTCCTCAAGCCCTAGAGTCTGACCTGAACCCCAGTGAACTTGAGGCTGGCACAGCTTCTGGCTTTGGTGCCTGTCAGGATGCTGTCTGGGTGAGGGTGCTGCAGCTCTTGAAGACTGCCCCTGCCCTTCTTGCCTAGCTCGGTGCTCTCAGGAAAACCACTGTGTGAGGATGTAAGTGAACACTGGCAGGAGCTTCATCACCTCCCAGCCCACCAGGGCACTGGAGATCAGATGCCTCATTCAGCCTGGCAGCCCATGTGTCATCCCCTCCCCAGCCTCTGCTGCCAGCTTGCTGCTCTGCATCCCAGCCCCAACACCAAACTCAGGAGGCTCTGGAGGACAAAGTCTGCTGTTTGTTGGAGGTTTCAGAGCAGCTGATGTCACATGGACCTTCTGCAGAGCTCTCACCCTGGACAATACACCCACTGCATACTGCCCTGTGCTGGTAAAAAATAGATTCACCAGTAAGAGCCCCATGCCAAGCTGTTACTAGCTTCTGTCTCACTGTGGTCCCTTTGGCTGCCCTGGCTGTGGGGACAACAAAAGGCAAACTGGGAAAAATCCATTGCCCTTGCCCCAGCAAGCAGGATCAGGCTGTCCTGCTGAGCACAGGCACAGGGCCAGAGGACACTGCACTGCACAGAGCTGAGCAAGGCAGCAGCAAACACTGTTCAGTCTGGAGAGGAGAAGGCTCCCAGGAGACCTTCTTGTGGCCTTCTAGGATCTGAAGGGGGCTCCAAGAAAGCTGGGGAGGGACTTTTGAGGGTGTCAGGGATGGATAGGACTGGGGGGGATAGATCCAAGCCAGAGGTGGGGAGATTGAGATTGGCTGTTAGGAAGAAGTTGTTCCCCAGGAGGGTGGTGAGAGCCTGGCAGAGGTTGCCCAGGGAGGTGGTGGAAGCCTCATCCCTGGAGGGTTTTGCAGCCAGGCTGGATGTGGCTGTGAGCAACCTGCTGTGGTGTGAGGTGTCCCTGCCCATGGCAGGGGGTTGGAACTGGCTGAGCCTTGAGGTCCCTTCCAGCCCTGACAGTTCTGTGATTCTATGAAACACTGTGGGGAAATCCATGGGTCTGGCTTCCCAGGGGGACAGTGGAAGGCTCCTGGCATGGAAGGTGTCCCTTTGGCTGTCTGCACAGCCTCAGGTCTGACTCCATCAAGAGTCTGCTCTGTGCCCCCTTCTTCTTTATCACCATTTGGCCATGTCCTTCTCAGGTAACTCACATTTATTTCCCCTTTTTTTTAGGGTTTGCCCTTCCTTTTCCCTTTATATCTGGAGGGAGAGTGCAGTGCTGCCCACCTTGCCCCTGGCCTTGTGACACAGGTGGCATGGACCCAGTGAGGGCAGGTCTCATGTGCTGGGATCTGGAAAAGCTGAGATGCATCTCCGATGACTTCATTTTAAAACTAAATTTACACACATAAGCCTAGAGCAGACTTACAAAAGGATGCTTAAAGGCAGCTCATTAGCCTAAGCTGACAGCTTTGCCTTTTCCCCCTCCAGCAGAGTCCTGTTCTGTCCCTTCCACCCTCACCATGCCCCTGTGCACACCCTTAATTTCAATTAAAGGCAGTCAGATCTTCAGGATAGTGACAGATCTTTTCCTAACTTGACCCATGAGATGCCTTTCAGCCAATCCATGGCAGGAACTCAGCCATGGTGACCAAAGCAGGGACTTGTAGCTCCATTTGTGACAGGGAGCCTTGTTTTAATTCCTGCTGAATCCATTCCTGAATCAATATGCTCCTTGAGATGCATGAGACTTAAAGGATGGGCTTGTAAGGGGAAGAAGGGCAAGACTGGGGTCATTCCTGAAGAGCCAGCAGGCTGATAAAGCACTGGGAGCAAAAGTATCTGTGGAGCCAGAGTGGAGGACCCAACACAGACTCCCAGCATGGTGGGAGTTGGAAGGGACCTCTGGAGATCAGCCAGGCCAGCCCCTGCTCACAGCAGCTTGCCCAGCAGCACAATGCCCAGGGGGAGTTGGAAGCTCTCCACACAAGGAGACTCCACAACCTCTCTGGGCAGCCTGCTCCAGGCCTCCAGCACCCTCACAACAAAACAACTTTCTCCTCCTGCTCACATGGAACCTCCTGGGCTCCAGCTGAACACAGCTGAACACCCGGGGCACCCACCTCCTGCTGCCATCCCACCCAGCTGACCCAAACAGGCCCTCCTGGGTCCTCCTGGGTTCCAGTCTGTGCTCCTTGCCCCTGGGCCCCACTGAGCAGAGTCTGGCCCCAGCCTCTTGCCCCCCACAGCTCCTTTAGCTCTTGCTGAGCATTGCTCAGCTCCCCTCTGGGGCTGCTCTTCTGCAGGCTCTCAGCCCCAGGGCTCTCAGCTTTACTCCTCCCAGAGCTGCTCCAGGCCCCTCAACAGCTTTGCAGCCTCCCCTGGACTCTCTCCAGCAGTTCTCTGTCCCTCTTGAACTGGGAGCACAGAACTGGAACCTAGTGCAGAGCAGAGGGGCAGGAGAACCTCTCTTGCCCTGCTGGCCACACTCTTCTTCATGCTCCCCAGGACACCCTTGGCCTTCTTGGCTCCAGGAGCACATTGCTGGCTCCTGGGAACTTGTTGTCCCCCAGCACTCCCAGGTCCTTCTCCTTGGAGCTGCTCCCTATCAGGTCCCCCCTCCCCTGTCCTGCTGCAGGAGGTTGTGATTCCCCAGGTGCTGGACCCTACACTGCCCTTGTTGAGCTTCCTGAGGTTCCCCCTGCCCAGCTCTCAGCCTGTCCTGGTCTCACTGGAAGGCAGCACAGCCTGAGGGGTCCCAGCCACCCCTCCCAGTTTGGTACCAACAGCAAAGTGGCAGAGGCTGCACCCTGTGCCCTCATCCAGGTCATTGATGAAAGCTGAGCAAGACCCAGTCGTGACCCCTAGAGACAACCACTGGGCTCAGGCCTCCATCCTGACTCTGCACCACTGCCCACAGACCTATGTGCTCAGACACTCAGCCAGCTCTCAGCCCACTCCTCTGAGCCACACTTCCTATGAAGATGTTATGGGAGATGGTGTCAAAAGCCTTGCTGCAGTCGAGGCAGACAACATCCAGTGTGCCTTAGCTGATGCCTGGGAAGCAAAAATCACAAGGAGGATGAGAACCAGACACTGGCAGCATGTGGCTGGGAGCTTGGAGGTGGCTGAGCAAGCTTTGTGCTCCTGAGCACAGGCACATGCTCCCCATGCCTTGCCTGTGCTCCCACACACATCTGGATCCTCCACTCTGTGGCAGCTCCTTATTGATCCCCACCAGAAAGCCATTAGGGGAGGAATTCTTCCCTGCTGTGATGTGGTCACCTCGTTCTTGTAACAGAGAAGACAGTCTCTGCTCCTCATGCTGCTTTGATTTCCTCAGGGGTGGGATCATTCCACTGGAAGCATGTAGTGAGGCTGTGGGAAGGTTTGGTTCTGTCATTTAAACCCCAGCCCTGTTTTCCTTCTGCACCTTGAGGCTCAGCCGTGGCAGCTGCTGCCTGCCCGGCTGCAGAGGGCGATACAGCATTGCTTTGAGCAGGCTCTGGGTGCTGCTTTAGGCTTCCACTGAGCAGGCTCTGGGTGCTGCTTTAGGCATCCACTGAGCAGGCTCTGGGTCCTGCTTTAGGCTTCCACTGAGCTGGCTCTGGGTCCTGCTTTAGGCTTCCACTGAGCAGGCTCTGGGTCCTGCTTTAGGCTTCCACTGAGCAGGCTCTGGGTGCTGCTTTAGGCTTCCACTGAGCAGGCTCTGGGTGCTGCTTTAGGCTTCCACTGAGCAGGCTCTGGGTGCTGCTTTAGGCTTCCACTGAGCAGGCTCTGGGTCCTGCTTTAGGCTTCCACTGAGCAGGCTCTGGGTCCTGCTATAGGCTTCCACTGAGCAGGCTCTGGGTGCTGCTTTAGGCTTCCACTGAGCAGGCTCTGGGTGCTGCTTTAGGCTTCCACTGAGCAGGCTCTGGGTGCTGCTTTAGGCTTCCACTGAGCAGGCTCTGGGTGCTGCTTTAGGCTTCCACTGAGCAGGCTCTGGGTGCTGCTTTAGGCTTCCACTGAGCTGGCTCTGGGTCCTGCTTTAGGCTTCCACTGAGCAGGCTCTGGGTCCTGCTTTAGGCTTCCACTGAGCAGGCTCTGGGTCCTGCTTTAGGCTTCCACTGAGCAGGCTCTGGGTCCTGCTTTAGGCTTCCACTGAGCAGGCCCTGCGTCCTGATTAACTTTGCACTGAGCAGGCTCTGGGTCCTGCTTTAGGCTTCTCACTAGGCTGGCTCTGCGTCCTGCTTTAGGCTTCCCCTGAGTAGGCTCTGGGTCCTGCTTTAGGCTTCCACTGAGCAGGCTCTGGGTCCTGCTTTAGGCTTCCACTGAGCAGGCTCTGGGTCCTACTTTAGGCTTCCACTGAGCAGGCTCTGGGTCCTACTTTAGGCTTCCACTGAGCAGGCTCTGGGTCCTGCTTTAGCTTCCATTGAGCTGGCTCTGGGTCCTGCTTTAGGCTTCCCCTGAGCAGGCTCTGGGTGCTGCTTTAGGCTTCCACTCAGGAGGCTCTGGGTCTTGCCTTATTTTTGAACTGAGCAGGCTCTGGGTCCTGCTTTAGGCTTCCACTGAGCAGGCTCTGGGTCCTGCTTTAGGCTTCCACTGAGCAGGCTCTGGGTCCTGCTTTAGCTTCCACTGAACAGGCTCTGGGTCCTGCTTTAGGCTTCCACTGAGCAGGCTCTGGGTCCTGCTTTAGGCTTCCACTCAGCAGGCTCTGGGTCCTGCTTTAGGCTTCCACTGAGCAGGCTCTGGGTCCTGCTTTAGCTTCCACTGAGCAGGCTCTGGGTCCTGCTTTAGGCTTCCACTGAGCAGGCTCTGGGTCCTGCTTTAGGCTTCCACTGAGCAGGCTCTGGGTCCTGCTTTAGGCTTCCACTGAGCAGGCTCTGGGTCCTGCTTTAGCTTTGCACTGAGCAGGCTCTGGGTCCTGCTTTAGGCATCCACTGAGCAAGCTCTGGGTCCTGCTTTAGGCTTCCACTGAGCAGGCTCTGGGTCCTGCTTTAGGCTTCCACTGAGCAGGCTCTGGGTCCTGCTTTAGCTTCCACTGAGCAGGCTCTGGGTGCTGCTTTAGGCTTCCACTGAGCAGGCTCTGGGTCCTGCTTTAGGCTTCCACTGAGCTGGCTCTGGGTCCTGCTTTAGGCTTCCACTGAGCAGGCTCTGGGTCCTGCTTTAGGCTTCCACTGAGCAGGCTCTGGGTCCTGCTTTAGGCTTCCACTGAGCAGGCTCTGGGTCCTGCTTTAGGCTTCCACTGAGCAGGCTCTGGGTCCTGCTTTAGGCTTGCACTGAGCAGGCTCTGGGTCCTGCTTTAGGCTTCCACTGAGTAGGCTCTGGGTCCTGCTTTAGCTTTCCACTCAGCAGGCTCTGGGTCCTGCTTTAGCTTTGCACTGAGCATGCTCTGGGTCCTACTTTAGGCTTGCACTGAGCAGTCTCTGGGTCCTTCTTTAGGCTTGCATTGAGCAGGCTGTGGGTCCTGCTTTAGGCTTCCACTGAGCAGGCTCTGGGTCCTGCTTTAGGCTTAGCAATGAGCAGGCTCTGGGTCCTGCTTTAGGCTTCCGCTGAGCTGGCTCTGGGTCCTGCTTTAGGCTTCCACTGAGCAGGCTCTGGGTCCTGCTTTAGGCTTCCACTGAGCAGGCTCTGGGTCCTGCTTTAGGCTTCCACTGAGCAGGCTCTGGGTCCTGCTTTAGTCTTGCACTAAGCTGGCTCTGGGTCCTGCTTTAGCTTCCACTGAGCAGGCTCTGGGTACTGCTTTAGGCTTCCACTGAGCAGGCTCTGGGTCCTGCTTTAGCTTTGCACTGAGCAGGCTCTGGGTCCTGCTTTAGGCTTCCACTGAGCAGGTTCTGGGTCCTGCTTTAGGCTTGCATTGAGCAGGCTCTGGGTCCTGCTTTAGGCTTCCACTGAGCAGGTTTTGGGTCCTGCTTTAGGCTTCCCCTGAGTAGGCTCTGGGTCCTGCTTTAGCTTTGCACTGAGCATGCTCTGGGTCCTACTTTAGGCTTGCACTGAGCAGGTTCTGGGTCCTGCTTTAGGCTTAGCAATGAGCAGGCTCTGGGTCCTGCTTTAGGCTTAGCAATGAGCAGGCTCTTGGTCCTGCTTTAGTTTTGAACTGAGCAGGCTCTGGATTCTTCTTTAGCTTCCACTGAGCAGGCTCTGGGTCCTGATTAACTTTGCACTGAGCAGGCTCTGGGTCCTGATTAACTTTGCACTGAGCAGGCTCTGAGTCCTGCTTTAGGCTTCCACTGAGCAGGCTCTGGGTCCTGCTTTAGGCTTCCACTGAGCAGGCTCTGGGTCCTGCTTTAGGCTTCCACTGAGCAGGCTCTGGGTTCTTCTATAGGCTTCCACTGAGCAGGCTCTGAGTCCTGCTTTAGGCTTTCACTGATCTGGCTCTGGGTCTTGCTTTAGGCTTGCACTGAGCAGGCTCTGGGTCCTGCTTTAGGCTTCCACTGAGCAGGCTCTGGGTCCTGATTAACTTTACACTGAGCAGGCTCTTGGTCCTGCTTTAGGCTTTCACTGATCTGGCTCTGGGTCTTGCTTTAGGCTTAGCAATGAGCAGGCTCTGGGTCCTGCTTTAGGCTTCTCACTAGGCTGGCTCTGGGTCCTGCTTTAGGCTTCTCACTAGGCTGGCTCTGGGTCCTGCTTTAATTTTGAACTGCTCAGGGTCTTGGTTCTGCTTTAGGCTTGCATTGAGCAGGTTTTAGGTCCTGCTTTAGGCTTAGCAATGAGCAGGCTCTGGGTCCTGCTTTAGGCTTCCACTGAGCAGGCTCTGGGTCCTGCTTTAGGCTTCCCCTGAGTAGGCTCTGGGTCCTGCTTTAGCTTTGCACTGAGCAGGCTCTGGGTCCTGCTTTAGGCTTCCACTGAGCAGGCTCTGGGTCCTGCTTTAGGCTTTGCACTGAGCAGGCTCTGGGTCCTGCCTTATTTTTGCACTGAGCAGGCTCTGGGTCCTGCTTTAGGCTTCCACTGAGCAGGCTCTGGGTCCTGCTTTAGCTTTGCACTGAGCATGCTCTGGGTCCTTCTTTAGGCTTGCACTGAGCAGGCTCTGGGTCCTGCTTTAGGCTTGCACTGAGCAGGCTCTGGGTCCTGCTTTAGGCTTAGCAATGAGCAGGCTCTGGGTCCTGCTTTAGGCTTGCACTGAGCAGGCTCTGGGTCCTGCTTTAGGCTTAGCAATGAGCAGGCTCTGGGTCCTGCTTTAGGCTTCCACTCAGCAGGCTCTGGGTCCTGCTTTAGCTTTGCACTGAGCAGGCTCTGGGTCCTGCTTTAGGCTTCCACTGAGCAGGCTCTGGGTCCTGCTTTAGGCTTCCACTGAGCAGGCTCTGGGTCCTGCTTTAGGCTTCCACTGAGCAGGCTCTGGGTCCTGCTTTAGGCTTCCACTGAGCAGGCTCTGGGTCCTGCTTTAGGCTTGCACTGAGCAGGCTCTGGGTCCTGCTTTAGGCTTCCACTGAGCAGGCTCTGGGTCCTGCTTTAGGCTTTCACTGAGCTGGCTCTGGGTCCTGCTTTAGGCTTCCACTGAGCAGGCTCTGGGTCCTGCCTTATTTTTACACTGAGCAGGCTCTGGGTTCTGCTTTAGCTTTGCACTGAGCAGGCTCTCGGTCCTGCTTTAGGCTTGCATTGAGCAGGCTCTGGGTCCTGCTTTAGGCTTCCACTGAGCAGGTTCTGGGTCCTGCTTTAGGCTTGCATTGAGCAGGCTCTGGGTCCTGCTTTAGGCTTGCACTGAGCAGGGTTTGGGTCCTGCTTTAGGCTTCCACTGAGCAGGCTCTGGGTCCTGCTTTAGGCTTTGCACTGAGCAGGCTCTGGGTCCTGCTTTAGGCTTTGCACTGAGCAGGCTCTGGGTCCTGCTTTAGGCTTCCACTGAGCAGGCTTTTGGTCCTGCTTTAGGCTTATCAATGAGCAGGCTCTGGTGCCTGGTTTAGGCTTCCCCTGAGTAGGCTCTGGGTCCTGCTTTAGCTTTGCACTGAGCATGCTCTGGATCGTACTTTAGGCTTGCACTGAGCAGGCTGTGGGTCCTGCTTTAGGCTTCCACTCAGCAGGCTCTGGGTCCTGCCTTATTTTTGCACTGAGCAGGCTTTGGGTCCTGCCTTATTTTTGCACTGAGCAGGCTCTGGGTCCTGCTTTAGGCTTCCACTGAGCAGGCTCTGGGTCCTGCTTTAGTTTTGAACTGATCAGGCTCTGGGTCCTGCTTTAGTTTTGAACTGATCAGGCTCTGGGTTCTTCTTTAGGCTTTCACTGAGTAGGCTCTGGGTCCTGCTTTAGCTTTGCACTGAGCATGCTCTGGGTCCTGCTTTAGGCTTCCACTGAGCAGGCTCTGGGTCCTGCTTTAGGCTTAGCAATGAGCAGTCTCTGGGTCCTGCTTTAGGCTTGCACTGAGCAGGCTCTGGGTCCAGCTTTAGGCTTCCACTGAGCAGGCTCTGGGTCCTGCTTTAGCTTTGCACTGAGCAGGCTCTGGGTCCTGCTTTAGCTTCCACTGAGCAGGCTCTGGGTCCTGCTTTAGGCTTGCACTGAGCAGGCTCTGGGTCCTGCTTTAGGCTTGCACTGAGCTAGGCTCTGGGTCCTGCTTTAGGCTTTGCACTGAGCAGGCTCTGGGTCCTGCTTTAGGCTTCCACTGAGCAGGCTCTGGGTCCTGCTTTAGTTTTGCACTGAGCAGGCTCTGGGTCCTGCTTTAGCTTCCACTGATCAGGTTCTGGGTCCTGCCTTATTTTTGCACTGAGCAGGCTCTGGGTCCTGCTTTAGGCTTCCACTGAGCAGGCTCTGGGTCCTGCCTTATTTTTGCACTGAGCAGGCTCTGGGTCCTGCTTTAGCTTCCACTGAGCAGGCTCTGGGTCCTGCTTTAGTCTTGCACTGAGTAGGCTCTGGGTCCTGCTTTAGTCTTGCACTGAGTAGGCTCTGGGTCCTGCCTTATTTTTGCACTGAGCAGGCTCTGGGTCCTGCTTTAGTTTTGAACTGAGCAGGCTCTGGGTCCTGCTTTAGCTTTGCACTGAGCAGGCTCTGGGTCCTGCTTTAGTTTTGAACTGATCAGGCTCTGGGTTCTTCTTTAGGCTTCCACTGAGCAGGCTCTGGGTCCTGCCTTATTTTTGCACTGAGCAGGCTCTGGGTCCTGCTTTAGGCTTAGCAATGAGCAGGCTCTGGGTCCTGCTTTACCTTTGCACTGAGCAGGCTCTGGGTCCAGCTTTAGGCTTCCACTGATCAGGCTCTGGGTCCTGCTTTAGCTTTGCACTCAGCAGGCTCTTGGTCCAGCTTTAGGTTTCCATTATCCTCAGGTTTCCCTTGGTTACCAAGATACCAGCAGGGGTTGAGGCTTGATATGAGGGCAAAGCCAGAGGTGAAAATGAGTGGATTTGCCCCAGGTCACCTGGAGGTATTCAGGGTGATGCTTGCCAGGGCTCTGGACAGCCTGATCATGCTGAGGATGTCCTTGCTGACTGCAGAGGTCTTGGACCTTTGGAGGTCCCTTCCAACCCAAACCAGTGCATGGTTCTGTGATCACCACGCTGGCTATGAGGCAGCTGATGAAACAGGGGACTGCTTGGATTTCACTTTCCTGTAGATCCTGCTACACAGAAGACATTGCTGAAGCTGTCAAGCCTTGTGGGGACAATTGGTTATCTCCTGAGCTTGTCTGGGACTCAGCAGCCTGAGTGCAAATCACCTCTGAAAGCCAAGAATGAAGTCTTCAAGGCAAGAAACACTCAACAGCCACACACTCCCCTGTGTCCCAGACTTCAGTTTCCATGGTACCATTGCCATTTTCTGGGAAGGGCTGGTAGGTGTCCCCTGCCATCCTGGCCTGCTTCAAGAACAGTGAGGCCAGCAGGACCAAGCAAATGATGGTGCCCCTGTGCTGGGCAGTGCTGAGGCCACAGCTTGCATGCTGGGTTCAGTTTTGGGAATCTCACTCCAAGAAGGACATTGAGGAGCTAGAGCAGGTCCTGAGAAGGACAACCAAGTTGGGGAAGGGTCTGGAGAACAGGGCTGGGGAGGAGCAGCTGAGGGAGCTGGGGGTGTTCAGTCTGGAGAAGAGGAGGCTGAGGGAGACCTCATTGCTCTCTGCAGCTCCCTGAAGGGAGGTTGGAGCCAGGGTTTGTCTCCTCTGCCTTCTAACAAGTGATAGTAGGAAATGGCCTCAAGTTGGCCTAGGGGAGACTTAGGTTGGATAGGAGAAGAAACTGCTTGACTGAAAGGGTTCTCCAAGCCTGGCACAGGCTGCCCAGGGAGGTGTTTGAATGCCCATCCCTGGAGGGGTTTCCAAGAGGCAGAGCTGTGTTGCTTGAAGGCCAAGGCTTAGCCCCAGCCCTGGCAGAGTTAGAGAATGGTTGGGCTGGGTGAGCTGAGAGAGCTTTGCCAACCAAAACCATTCAGTGATTCATTGGCACTGCCGGTGGTGACACTGCCAGTCAAGTGTCCATGACTCTGCCCCTAGGCATTCATGGGCAGTTGTGCCACACGACTCTGAATTCCTTGCACCCTCTCTTAACCCCTCCAGGGATGGGGCCTCCACCACTGCCCTGGGCAGCTTGGGCCAGGCTTTGACAAGCCTTTTGGGGAAGAAATTATTCCTCAAGTCCAACCTAAACCTTCCCTGGTGCAACTTGAGGCCATTTCCTCTTGTCCCATTTGCCTGAACTTTGCACCTGGGCAAAATCTTGCTGGAGTTTTGGGCTAACTGGCACACAGTTTGCTGTCTCCTCCAGGCATTCTGCTTCCTTCTCAAATTTATTAAAGGCAATGGAGTGTTTGGCTCTGGGAGGCTCCTAGGGAGGTCACCTCTGGGGCTTCTGCTTCTGGATGGGATGAGCACGTGAGAGATGGGGCTGGAGCTGGTGTGGGATGGGGCTGGGGCTGGAGCTGGTGAGGGATGAATCTGGAGCTGCTGTGGGATGGGGATGGAGCTGGTGTGGGGCTGGGGCTGGAGCTGGTGAGGGATGAATCTGGAGCTGGTGTGGGATGGGGATGGAGCTGGTGTGGGGATGGGGCTGGAGCTGGTGAGGGATGAATCTGGAGCTGGTGTAGGATGGGGATGGAGCTGGTGTGGGGATGGGGCTGGAGCTGGTGAGGGATGAATCTGGAGCTGGTGTGGATGGGCTGGAGCTGGTGTGGGATGGGCTGGAGCTGGTGGGATGGCTGGAGCTGGTGTGGGATGGGGCTGGAGCTGGTGTGGGATGGGGCTGGAGCTGGTGTGGGATGGGGCTGGAGCTGGTGTGGGATGGGGCTGGAGCTGGTGTGGGATGGGGCTGGAGCTGGTGTGGGATGGGGCTGGAGCTGGTGGTGGGGATGGAGCTGGTGGGATGGGCTGGAGCTGGTGGGGATGGGCTGGAGCTGGTGGTGGGGATGGAGCTGGTGTGGGATGGGCTGGAGCTGGTGGGGATGGGCTGGAGCTGGGGTGGGATGGGGCTGGAGCTGGTGTGGGATGGAGCTGGAGCTGGTGTGGGATGGGGCTGGAGCTGGTGAGGGATGAATCTGGAGCTGGTGTGGGATGGGGCTGGAGCTGGTGTGGGATGGAGCTGGAGCTGGTGTGGGGATGGGGCTGGAGCTGGTGTGGGATGGGGCTGGAGCTGGGGTGGGATGGAGCTGGAGCTGGGTGGGATGGAGCTGGAGCTGGTGTGGGATGGGGCTGGAGCTGGTGTGGGATGGGGCTGGAGCTGGTGTGGGATGGGCTGGAGCTGGTGTGGGATGGGGCTGGAGCTGGTGTGGGATGGGGCTGGAGCTGGTGTGGGATGGGCTGGAGCTGGTGTGGGATGGGCTGGAGCTGGTGGGGATGAGGCTGGAGCTGGTGTGGGATGGGGCTGGAGCTGGTGTGGGATGGAGCTGGAGCTGGTGTGGGATGGGGCTGGAGCTGGTGTGGGAATGGGGCTGGAGCTGGTGTGGGATGGGGCTGGAGCTGGTGTGGGATGGGCTGGAGCTGGTGTGGGATGGGCTGGAGCTGGTGTGGGATGGGGCTGGAGCTGGTGTGGGATGGGCTGGAGCTGGTGTGGGATGGGGCTGGAGCTGGTGTGGGATGGGGCTGGAGCTGGTGTGGGATGGGGCTGGAGCTGGTGTGGGATGGGGCTGGAGCTGGGGTGGGATGGAGCTGGAGCTGGTGTGGGATGGGGCTGGAGCTGGTGAGGGATGGGGCTGGAGCTGGTGAGGGATGAATCTGGAGCTGGTGTGGGATGGGGATGGAGCTGGTGTGGGATGGGGCTGGAGCTGGTGAGGGATGAATCTGGAGCTGCTGTGGGATGGGGATGGAGCTGGTGTGGGATGGAGCTGGAGCTGGTGAGCGATGAATCTGGAGCTGGTGTGGGATGGGGCTGGAGCTGGTGTGGGATGGAGCTGGAGCTGGTGTGGGAATGAGGCTGGAGCTGGTGTGGGATGGGGCTGGAGCTGGTGTGGGAATGAGGCTGGAGCTGGTGTGGGATGGGGCTGGAGCTGGTGTGGGATGGGGCTGGAGCTGGTGTAGGATGGGGCTGGAGCTGGTGTGGGAATGAGGCTGGAGCTGGTGTGGGATGGGGCTGGAGCTGGTGTGGGATGGGGCTGGAGCTGGGGTGGGATGGAGCTGGAGCTGGTGTGGGATGGGGCTGGAGCTGGTGGGGGATGAATCTGGAGCTGGTGTGGGATGGGGATGGAGCTGGTGTGGGATGGGGCTGGAGCTGGTGAGGGATGAATCTGGAGCTGCTGTGGGATGGGGCTGGAGCTGGTGTGGGATGGAGCTGGAGCTGGTGTGGGGATGGGGCTGGAGCTGGTATAGGATGCGGCTGGAGCTGGTGTGGGAATGAGGCTGGAGCTGGTGTGGGATGGGGCTGGAGCTGGTGTGGGATGGGGCTGGAGCTGGTGTGGGAATGAGGCTGGAGCTGGTGTGGGATGGGGCTGGAGCTGGTGTGGGATGGGGGGCTGGTGGAGGGCTGGGTGTGGGAATGAGGCTGGAGCTGGTGTGGGATGGGGCTGGAGCTGGTGTGGGATGGGGCTGGAGCTGGTGTGGGGATGGGGCTGGAGCTGGGGTGGGATGGGGCTGGAGCTGGGGTGGGATGGAGCTGGAGCTGGTGTGGGATGGGGCTGGAGCTGGTGTGGGATGGGGCTGGAGCTGGTGTGGGATGGGGCTGGAGCTGGGTGGGATGGAGCTGGAGCTGGTGTGGGATGGGGCTGGAGCTGGTGTGGGATGGGGCTGGAGCTGGTGTGGGATGGGGCTGGAGCTGGGGTGGGATGGAGCTGGAGCTGGTGTGGGATGGGGCTGGAGCTGGTGTGGGATGGGGGCTGGGATGGGGCTGGAGCTGGTGTGGGATGGGGCTGGAGCTGGTGTGGGATGGGCTGGACTGGGTGGGATGGGCTGGAGCTGGGTGGGATGGGGCTGGAGCTGGTGTGGGGATGGGGCTGGAGCTGGTGGTGGGGGATGGGGGGCTGGAGCTGGTGTGGGGATGGGGCTGGAGCTGGTGTGGGATGGGGCTGGAGCTGGTGGTGGGATGGGGCTGGAGCTGGTGTGGGATGGGGCTGGAGCTGGGTGGGGATGGGGCTGGAGCTGGTGTGGCATGGGGCTGGATCTGGGGTGGGATGGAGCTGGTGTGGGGATGGGGCTGGAGCTGGTGTGGGATGGAGCTGGAGCTGGTGTGGGATGGGGCTGGAGCTGGTGTGGGGATGGGGCTGGAGCTGGTGTGGCATGGGGCTGGAGCTGGGGTGGGATGGAGCTGGAGCTGGTGTGGGATGGGGCTGGAGCTGGTGGATGGGCTGGAGCTGGGTGGGATGGAGCTGGAGCTGGTGTGGGATGGGGCTGGAGCTGGTGTGGGGATGGGGCTGGAGCTGGTGTGGGATGGGGCTGGAGCTGGTGTGGGATGGGGCTGGAGCTGGTGTGGGATGGGGCTGGAGCTGGTGTGGGATGGGGCTGGAGCTGGGGTGGGATGGGGCTGGAGCTGAGGTGGGATGAGCTGGAGGGATGTTGGCATTAAATGAAGAAGCAGAAGGTCTTGCAGTGCCCTACAAGCTCTGCTTGATTAAACCACAGGTTAAACTCTAGGAAATTTATGGAAGCAAATAAGAAATGAAGGAATTGTTTTACGAAAAAAAAAGCAAAATGCTCTTGAAAAAGAGCACAGGTCTGGGAGGGTGTCTGAGGGACCTGGGCTCGTTCAGTCTGGAGAAAAAGAGGCTGAGAGGAGACTTCATTGCTCTCTGCAACTCCCTGAAAGGAGGTTGGTGCCAAGGATTGGGCTCTTCTCCCTTGTTACAAGTGATACGACAAGAGGCAATGGCCTCAAGTTGCACCAGCGGAGGTTTAGGTTGGACACGAGAAACAATTTCTTCCCCCTGAAGGCTCTCAAGGCCTGGCCCTGGCAGCCCAGGGCAGTGGTGGAGACCCCATCCCTGGAGGGGTTTCAAACCCGTTCGGACACGGTTGAGCGGTGCCCCTGCAGCGCTGGGTTATCGACTGGACCTCGGAGGTCTTTTACAGCCAAAACGGTTCTGCGATTCCTTACTCTTGTGCGTAGGAATCTTTAGGAAACAAAACAAAACTTCCCGCCGGGCGCCGCGGCCTGGCAGGAAAACGCGTGGAGAATGCGGGCATCGATCCCGCTACCTCTCGCATGCTAAGCGAGCGCTCTACCATTTGAGCTAATTCCCCGCCCTGCTTTAAATGCCTCCCGCTGCCTCCCTGTTCTCTTCCGGCCAGAGCCCGGGCGGTGCCGCCGCTTCCACGTACCGATGTTGGGGGGGAGGGTGTTGTCGTACTGCGCCTGCGCCGCAGCGGCGGCGGAGGATGCGCGGCGGGACCGGGAGCTCGCGCTCGCTCGCGCGGCGCCCCGCGGTGAGGAGCGGAGGGGACCGGGGAGAGGGACCGGACCGGGAGGGGAGTGCGGAGCAGGGGGACGAGGAGGAGGAGGAGGTGGGGAGGGATAGACCGGAGGGGCATGGGCGTGTGCGGCGGGGTCCGCCCGGGGACACGGCGGCGTGCGGAGCCCGAGCGGAGCGGGCGTGGAGAAGCACCAGGCGGGGGCGGCTGCAAAGGGCATGTGTCGGAGGGCACCGGGGCTGGGGGGGATGCACAAGGCCATGTGTCCGGGGGCGCTGCAGAAGACGATGTGCCCCGAGGCGTCAAGGGGTTTACCGTGGATCAGGGGCACCCCGGAACGGGACAGCAAGAGGTGCGGGGTGGGGACTGTCCGCTGCGCCCCCTCCCATCCTTTTGTGGGGGCCTCGGGAAGGCTGCGATGGGCTCGGTGTGCACGGGAAGGGGGGAAGGTCTGCGAAGAGCTGAGTGCTTGGGGGTTCTGCAAAGAGCTGAGTGCTTGGGAGGGTCTGCAAAGAGCTGAGTGCTTGGGGGGGTTGCAAAGGACTGAGTGCTTGGAGGGACAGGGTGGTGAACCTTCACCTGCCCTCTCCAGCCCTGTTGCTCTCAGGACACGAGGGGTGGCACAGGTATGGCCTGGGTGCCCGCTGGGCGTCAAAGTGAGCCCCCAGGATCTCCGCTGCCTGGGGTGTAGCTGGTGGGACAGGCAGGGTTGTTCCTTTCGGGCCAGTTGGGGATGTGGCAGCTCGAGTGCCTGGATTAGGGAAGCTGCTGCTTGAAGGTGGTTCTCCCTTCTTGCCCTGTGATAAACCCTTGAAAAGCAGCACCCACGAAGGTGAATTTTGGCAGTGTGGTGAAGCATGAGGTCTTCTCCCTCAAGAAGTGGTTCTCCTTGCTCCTGTGCTCCAGCTGAAGGAGAATTAGGGCATCACCAGGGTCCCAGCAGGAGAAGGGAGATGTTAAGTCTGGATCAGGGATTTCTAGGCACCTCTTAAGGAGTGGGTGAGGGCACATCTGGAGCCTTCTGGGGAGCTGCAGAGGCTGGCCAGGGTTTGGTGCAGTGTTCTTGGCAGGAAAAGGAGATGAGCTGGATCAGGGAGTGTGAAGCAGAGAGACAGAGAGCCTGGGGACCTTTCCCTGCCACTGCTGTGCTGAGGAAGGGGAGGCTGTGCTGAGGAAGGGGAGGCTGCTTGTGGCCTTGACAGCTTCATGTGGAGCTCTGGCAGCAGCAGCAATGAACAGTTATAGACCTATCACTAGCACTTGGCTGGCTCCTGCTCACTGTTCTTCCCCTCTTATAGGTTCATAGAATGGGTTGGGTTGGAAGAGAGCTTAAAGCTCATCCAGCCCCAACCTCCTGCCATGGGCAGGGACACCTCCCCCCAGCCCAGCTTGCTCAGGGCCTCATCCAGCCTGTCCTTCAACACCTCCAGGCAGGAGGCAGCCACAGCCTTCCTGGGCAACCTGTGCCAGTCTCTCCCCACCCTCACTCTCAACAATTTCTTCCTCCTCTCCACTCTCAATCTCCCCTCTCCCATCTCCAAGCCATTGTCCCTCATCCTGGCACTCCCAGCCCTTGTCCAAAGTCCCTCCCCAGCTCTCCTGGAGCCCTTTCAGGTACTGGAAGCTGCTCTGAGATCTCCCTGGAGCCTTCTCCTCTCCTCTCCCCCACAGGGGAGGTTCTACAGCCTCTGCTCATCTTGGTGGCCTCCTCTGGACCCTCTGCAGCAGCTCCAGGTCCCTCTTGTGCTGGGGGCCCCAGCAGTGGAGGCAGTGCTGCAGGTGGGGTGTGAGCAGAGCAGAGCAGAGGGCAGAATCCCCTCCCTGTGCTGCTGCTCTCCCTGCTCTGGATGCAGCTCAGCACACAGCTGCCTGCTGGGCTGCCAGGGACTATTGCTGGCTCCTGGGGAGTTTTTCATCAGCTGTCATCTTCCTGTAGAAGAAAAGGCAGAACTGAGCAGTGGCGAACACCAAAAGCTTCTGAACTAACAGGATGCAAAACACTTCCGCTGCCTAACCTCGGGGGTGGCTGCTTAGCACCTTGCTGCTTGGGCAGCCACAGAGCCCTGGGCAGACCTGGCAGGGCTGCAGGTAGTGATGCTCATCCCCAGGCCTGTCCTCAGGTCATCACTGGGCAGCAGTGGAGCAATGGACCTGCCTCTGCTTGTGCTCCATGAGCTCCTGGGTGCTCTCCACTGTCTGCTTTCCTGTGGTATCTTTGTACTGCTGCCTTGGCTGTGTTCAGGTCATTGTTCTGCTGGATTCCAGCCTGCTCCCTGCTCACTTTTACACCCTTCCCAAGGGATTTGCCTTGGTTCTTCCTCTGATGGGGAAGTTCCTGTGTTTGCTGAGCTCTGCTCCTGCAGACTTGGAGTTCCTGATGAAGTACTCCAAAACTCAACAGCTTTACAATAGAAACAAAGATGTTATAGAATCATAGAAGGGTCAGGGCTGGAAGGGACCTCAAGGCTCAGCCAGTTCCAACCCCCTGCCATGGGCAGGGACACCTCACACCACAGCAGGTTGCTCACAGCCACATCCAGCCTGGCTGCAAAAACCTCCTAAAAAACTTCCACCACCTCCCTGGGCAACCTGTGCCAGTCTCTCACCACCCTCATGGGGAACAACTTCTTCCTAACAGCCAATCTCAATCTCCCCACTTCTACTTTTGCTCCATCCCCCCCAGTCCTATCCCTCCCTGACACCCTCAAAAGTCCCTCCCCAGCTTTCTTGGAGCCCCCTTCAGATCCTGGAAGGCCACAAGAAGGTCTCCTGGGAGCCTTCTCTCCAGACTGAGTAACTCCAAAGGGTTTACTACTTTTCTCTCCAGGACAGGTTCTGGTCTGTGAAAGGGCTCCTGCCTCTTGCAGAGTTTGCTTAATGGCTTCTCTGAATGAGGTTTTATCAACTTGGAAATTCAGATGTCCTCCTCTTTTGTCTTTTTCAACATGCTAATGTAGGGGCTTCTTCAGCCTGGGGAAGAGAAGGCTCCAGGGAGACCTCAGAGCTGCATTTCAATATCTGAAGGGGCTCCAGGCAGGCTGGGGAGGGACTGTTCAGAAGGGGCTGTGGGGATAGGCCCAGGGGCAATGGTTTGGAACTGGAGCAGGGCAGAGTTAGGTTGGAGCTCAGGAGGAAGTTGTGCACAGTGAGGCTGGGGAGACACTGGAACAGGCTGCCCAGGGAGGGGGTTGAGGCTCCATCCCTGGAGCCATTCCAGCTCAGGCTGGATGTGTCCCTGGGCAGCCTGCTCTGGCTGGAGGTTGCAGAGGGTTACACAAGATGCCCTTAGAGTCTCCCTTCCCACCTGTGAATCATAGACTTATGGAATAGTTTGGATTGGAAGGGATCATTAAAGGTTATCTACTGCAACTCCCTGCAGTCAGGAGGAACATTTTCAACTAGCTCAGGTTGTTCAGAGCCTCATCCAACCTACCCTGCAATGATTCCAGGGATCAGGCATCTCCCACCTGTCTGGGCTTGCTGGGCCAGGGTCTCAGCACCCTTGTGTATGTTCCATCTTACCCTGCAGTGCCTGTGGAGCAAGATCTCAGCTCTTCAGAAGCTGTCCTGTCTTCCATGTGCTGTGCTCAGGGTTGTGAGCTTCCTTCTTGTTTTCCTTCCAGTGGAGGGAGGGTTGGCCCCAGCCGTGCCAGGAGGGACCCCCTCCCCCTTTATCTTCCCCGAGGGCCCCACCAGTGCCCAAACAGGCACCAGCCACACCCATCCTGCAGACTGCTTCCTTATCTTGGTGCTGGGCTCACCCTGCTCAGGGCTCCTCACCTTTATCAGCATGTCAAAGGAAGTCCTTTACCTGGCTGAGCTGCTCCCCTGGGTGCCAGTCTGAACAGCTTTGCCCCTGGGTCACTTCTGCTGACATCCTCCTGCCTCTTCCCATCACCCTCAGCTGCAGGGCCCTGGAGTCTTGCACAGGGCCTTAGTTTTTTCCATAATATGCAGAAAATAGATGAGGCTGAGGTTCAACAAGGCCAAGGGCTAGGTCCTGCCCCTGGGTCACAACAACCCCAGAAAGTGCTCCAGGCTGGGGGCAGAGGGGTTGGTAACTGCTCAGCAGTGAAGGACCTGGGGGTGCTGGTTGGCACCAGCTGGAGATGAGCCAGGGGGTTCCCAGGTGGGCAAGAAGGGCAGCAGCAGCCTGGCCTGGAGCAGCAATGCTGTGGGCAGCAGGAGCAGGGCAGGGATGGTGCCCCTGGGGAGGACACAGCTTGAGTGCTGGGTTCAGTTCTGGGCTCCTCACTCCAAGAAGGACATTGAGGAGCTGGAGCAGGTCCAGAGAAGGGCAACCAAGCTGGGGAAGGGTCTGGAGAACAGGGCTGGGGAGGAGCAGCTGAGGGAGCTGGGGGTGTTCAGTCTGGAGCAGAGGAGGCTGAGGGAGACCTCATTGCTCTCTACAGCTCCTGAGAGGAGGCTGCAGTCAGGTGGGGGTTGGGCTCTGCTCCTTAGTCTCAGGTGACAGGAGGAGAGGAACTGACCTGAAATTGTGCCAGGGGAGGGTTAGGTTGGAGAGGAGGAAAAATTTCTTTTTGCTGCAAGAGTGGTGAGGGATTGGCAAAGGCTGCCCAGGGAGGTGGTGGAGTCCCCATGCCTGGAGGTGTTGAAGAAGGTTGTGGCCATGGCAGTTGGGGCCATGGTGGGGTTGGGTTGATGCTGGACTGGATGATCTCAGAGGCTTTTTCCATGCCAAAGCAGTCTGTGACTCTGTGAAATCACGGAGCTGCTCCAGGATCTCTCCTCTGCCCTTCTCCTGGTCTCAGGATCACAGCAGCTCAGGGTTTGCAGAACACCAGGTTGGCTCTGCAGGACTGGGGCAAAGGTTTCAGGCTGTGCTGTGCAGAGCTGTGCTCAGATGTGGGGTGTCCCTCACTGCCTGGCTGACAGCTGCTTTTCCAGTCACAGGGTGCTCTGCCTCCCCCAGCCACTGCCCTGCTGCTGCCAGCACCTGGCAGAGGGCTGCCTTCAGCCTGGCTGCCCAGCCCCTGCCCTGCTCCCCTCCCTCGCTCCCTGTGTGGTTCAGTGGCAGGCTCGTGCAGGATCTCCTCTTGCAGCAAAACCTCCTTGTTCTGCCCTTGTTTCTTTCCTCCTTAGCATTGAAACCTCACCCAGGAGTGTGTGAAGCCTGACTTTGACACTCAGAGCCTGCTAGTCCTTTGCTGTCACGCTGGAGTGCTTCCCGTGCCTTGCTCTCCTGCATTTTAATTACAGGCAAGAGGAGTTCAGCTCCCACAGCTCCAACTGTTGTAGGGGCAGCCTCTGTGCTCTGACAACCAGCTCTGCCCTTGCTGTCTTCTCTCTTTGCTTTGGCCCTGCTGTGTGCCTCAGGTCTCCATACCTGAGGTGAAGGTTGCTCAGTGCTGGTGAACCTCTGTGTGCTCCCTCTGTGCCAAGGACATGGAATGATAGGAGAGGATATAATCATAGAATCAGTCAGGGTTGGAAGGGACCTCAAGGCTCAGCCAGGTCCAACCCTCCTGCCATGGGCAGGGACACCTCACACTACAGCAGGCTGGCCAGAGCCTCATCCAGCCTGGCCTTAAACACCTCCAGGGATGGGACCTCAACCACCTCCCTGGACAACCCATTCCAGGCTCTCACCACTCTCATGGGGAAGAACTTCCTCATGCCCAGTCTGAATCTCCCCACTTCCAGCTTTATTCCATCCCCCCCAGTCCTATCACTACCTGAGATCCTAAAAAGTCCCTCCTCAGCTTTCTTGGAGCCCCCTTCAGATCCTGGAAGTCCACAAGAAGGTCACCTCAAAGCCTTCTCTCCAGACTGAACAGCCACAACTCTCTCAGTCTGTCCTCATAGCAGAGCAGCTCCAGCCCTCTGCTCATCCTCGTGGCCCTTCTCTGGACACCTTCCAGCATCTCCAGATCCCTCTTGGAACAGAGGCTCCAGCACTGGATGCAGTACTCCAGGAGTGGTCTCAGCAGAGTGGAGCAGAGGGGGAGAATCCCCTCCCTGGCCCTGCTGGCCACACTTCTCCTGATGCAGCCCAGGCTCTGCTTGGCTCTCTGGGCTGCAAGTGCACATTGACAGCTCCTGTTGAGCCTCTCATCCCCCAGCACCCCCAAGTCCCTCTCCTCAGGGCTGCTCTCCAGCCAGACCCTGCCCAGCCTGGATTTGTGCTTGGGATTGCCCTGGCCCAGCTGCAGGACCCTGCCCTTGGTCTTGTTGAACCTCCTGAGGTTGGCTTGTGCCCAGCTCTCCAGCCTGTCCAGGTCCCTCTGGATGGATCCCTTCCCTCCAGCCTGTCCAGGTCCCTCTGGATGGATCCCTTCCCTCCAGCTGTCAGCAGCACCACACAGCTTGGTGTCAGCAGCAGACTTGCTGAGGGTGCACTCAATGCCTCTGTCCATGGCACCAACAAAGATGTTGAACAAGCCTGGTCCCAGGACAGATCCCTGAGGGACTCCACTTGTCCCTGGCCTCCACATGGAGCCATTGACAGCCACTCTCTGGGTGCAGCCATCAAGCCAGTTCTGTATCCATCTCGTGGTCCAATGGGATGGCTTCAGCTGGAAGAGCTCTTCAGGGTCATCCAGTCCAACCCTTTTTGTAGGAAAGCTTCGTGTGCCTGACCTTGACCTCCCTAGGGCTGCCTTAGGTGGCAGCAGGCAGTGAGATGAACATCTCCTGGGCTAAGAGAGGGCTGAGAGTGGCTGTGGCAGAGAACCACAGAGTCATTTCTGTTGGCAAAGCCCTTCCAGAGCACCCAGCCCAAGCATTCTCTAACTCTGCCC
This sequence comes from Indicator indicator, assembly GCF_027791375.1. Classification (NCBI taxonomy): domain Eukaryota; kingdom Metazoa; phylum Chordata; class Aves; order Piciformes; family Indicatoridae; genus Indicator; species Indicator indicator. The sequence continues at coordinate 852,358 of NC_072030.1, forward strand.
AGGCTGGAGCTAAACCCTGGCCCTCAGCACCACATCTCTGCCTCTTTTCAACACTTGCAGGGATGGGGACACAGCCACCTCCCTGGGCAGCCTGTGCCAGGCTTGGAGAACCCTTTCAGTCAAGAAGTTTCTTCTAATGTGCTTGGTGCAGCTTGAGGCCACTTCGTGTGACATTTCTGTCACTCCTTACAAGGGAGAAGAGCCCAACCCCCACCTGGCTCCAGCCTCCTTTCAGGGAGACCTCATGCAGGGTACTGGATAAAAACCTCCACCTGGAGAATCCTGCAGCTGTTGCGTGCCAGGAACAGCCCCAGAGGACCTGAAGCTGTGGAGCTTTGTGGTAGAGTGACCTGCTGCATCCTCATGCAAGAGAGACAGGGACCTGCTGCAGAGGGTCCAGAGGAGGCCACCAAGATGCTCAGAGGCTGCAGAACCTCCCCTGTGGGGCCAGGCTGGGAGAGTTGGGGCTGTTCAGCCTGGAGAAGAGAAGGCTCCAGAGAGACCTCAGAGCAGCTTCCAGGACCTGAAGGGGCTCCAGGAGAGCTGGGGAGGGACTTTGGACAGGGGCTGGGAGTGCCAGGATGAGGGACAATGGCTTGGAGATGGGAGAGGGGAGATTGAGAGTGGAGAGGAGGAAGAAATTGTGGAGAGTGAGGGTGGGGAGACACTGGCACAGGCTGCCCACGGAGGTGGTTGAGGCTCCATCCCTGAGCCATTCAGGCTCAGCCTGGATGACCCTGTTGCCTGCAGGGGCTTGGACCAGATGCTCCCTTCCAGCCCAGTGCCATCTGTGAATCCTTCAGCAGGCTGTGGCTCTCCCAGGTGTGCACTTGGCTGGGTGGGGCAGGGGGGCTTTAAGGGGGTGGTCAGTGCTCAGCTCTCTGTGTGGCAGTGCAGGGGCAGCTCTGTCTGGTGCAGGCACTTCACTAGCACCTGCAGGAGCATCTCCCATGCTGAGCTTAGCTGCCTGGGCTGCTTTGCTGCAGCCAGCACAGCATTGTGGTTTCACTGTGTGTCAGTGTGAGCTGAAATTCCCCCCCACACCATGCTGAGAGGTTTCTTGGTGGGAAGGAGAGGGAAGTGCTGACAAGTTCTGTTTGGGAGGTTTTCCAGACTTTGGGGGCTTCTTTAGTGCAAGGCACCAACTAGAGGTGTTTAAGGCACAGAGCTGTGGTGCTGAGGGCCAGACTTGGTACAGTGACAGAATGGTTGGGCTGAGCTGGATGACCTGAAAGGGCTTTGCCAACTGAAGTGATGCTGTGATTCTATGAAATGTCCACTTGAAACTGCCTTTCATGCAGCAGGGCTCACTCTGTGATTTGAGCTGAGCAGGTGCTCCCTGAGCTGTGGGTTTCATAGAACAGCTCAGGTTGGAAGGGAGCTCAAAGCTGATCCAGTTCCAACCCCTGCCATGGGCAGGGACACCTCCCACCAGCCCAGCTTGCTCAGGGCCTCATCCAGCCTGGCCTGGACACCTTCAGGCAGGAGGCAGCCACAGCCTCCCTGGGCAACCTGTGCCAGAGTCTCACCACCCTCCCACTCAAGAACTTCTTCCTCAGCTCCACTCTAACCCTGCTCTGCCTCAGCTTCAAACCATTCCCCCTTGGCCTGGCTCCAGACACCCTCAGCAAAAGTCTCTCTGCAGCCTTCCTGCAGGATCCCTTCAGGTCCTGGCAGGTACTGGTGTGCTTGGACCCCCTCAGCACTGTCTCTGTGCAGAGGTAGCAGGGCAGATGTCACCTCTCTGGGTGCCTGCCTGAGCTCCAGCCGTGCCCCCAGCTTGGCATCCCTGCACGTGCCAGCCCCACAGCGCTGCAGCAGAGCTGAGCTGGGCCTGGGAGAGAGCTGGCAAGAGGCCTGGATGTTCCTAGAAGGATATTGATTGCCCTGGACAGTTGGGGTTTGTTCCTTTTGTTTCCCTGGCCCTGGTCACGGGGTGAGGCTGGAGGAGCTGTGCTGGAGCTGGAATGCTGCCACCTCAGGCTGCTCTGCACAGTGTGAAGCCTGCAGCAGCCTCCCTGCTTAATTGCATTAGTGGCAGCCTGGTGCCAGGGGGATAGATGCAAGGCTGGCAGGGCACAGTCCCCTGGGGCTCACATGAAGAGGATTTGCTGGCTGCCCTGGGCAGGCTGCAGTGGCTCCTGTTGTGCTCAGTGAGCCTCAGCTGGTGCCTGCAGCCTGCCTGGCAGGGCACAGCCTGGGCAGTGCTACCAGCAGTTGCTGCTGCCTCTGCCTGAGAGCAGAGCCTCAGCCCCACAGCCTCCCTGGCTCTGTGTCCTGCCTTTGGCCACTGAGCAAAGTGTGCAGGACTCAGCTGAGTCAGGGGGCAGCCTGCACAGGGCAGGGCTGCAGGCAGGGCAGAGCAGGGGTGATGCCTGCTGGGGATCACACCACAGAGCTGGCAGAGGCTCTGCTCTGGGCAAATTCCAAACCCTTCCCCAGACACTGCCCAGCAGGGCAGCAGAAGGGATTCTGCCCCTGGGCTCTGCTCTGCTCACAGCTCACCTCCAGTCCTGCCTCCAGCTCTGCTGTCCCCAGCAGCAGAAGGACACAGAGCTGCAGGAGAGAGTCCAGAGGAGGCCACAAAGATGCTCCAAGGGCTGGAGCAGCTCTGCTGTGAGCACAGGCTGAGGGAGCTGGGGGTGTGCAGCCTGCAGAGGAGAAGGCTCCAGGGGGACCTGAGAGCTGCCTGCCAGGACCTGAAGGGATCCTGCAGGAAGGCTGCAGAGAGACTTCTGCTGAGGGTGATGATTCTGTGATGGTGCTCCTGGGCAAGCTGCTGTGGGTGCCCTGCTTTAGCAGAGGGCTTGGACTGGATGATCTCCAGAGGTCCCTTCCAGCCTCAGCCATTCTGTTCCTCGAGCATCTGGAGAAGTTTGAAGCTTAGGCTAACCTCTGGAAAATGCCTTTTGTCCAGACTGGAGGCCTGGCCAGCTGCTTTCCCAGTTGGTTTCTTTTCTTTGCAGACCACATCTTCCTGTTGGCAATTGTCTAATACCCTGCTGGCAGCAACAGCAGCAGCAGCAGCAGCAAGGCTCCTGTTGAAACCCAATGGTTAATTAGGATATTTTTAGCTCTCCTTGTGGCTTAGCTCCTGGAAATCAAACACAGGAGCCAGCACCGTTCAGCTTTACTCAGAGGAGCTCCCCCTGCCACTGGCAGCCTCTCTGGTGCTGAGCCCTGGTGCTGTGCTACCCCAAAAGTGAGGCAAAGGAGGTGCTTGCCCCCACCTTTTGGAGCTCAGCTAATGATTTTCCTTGTCATCAGCCCAAGGGTGGGGGGGAAAAGGGTCCATGAAGATGATTGTGTCCCTGTGAGGAGCAAAGGCTGAGAGCCCTGAGGGGAGCTGAGCAATGCTCAGCAAGAGCTAAAGGAGCTGTGGGGGGCAAGAGGCTGGGGCCAGACTCTGCTCAGTGGTGCCCAGGGACAGCACAAGGGGCAAGGGGCACAAAGTGGCAGCCAGGAGGTTCCATGTGAGCAGGAGGAGAAAGTTGTTTGGTGTGAGGGTGCTGGAGGCCTGGAGCAGGCTGCCCAGAGAGGTTGTGGAGTCTCCTTGTGTGGAGAGCTTCCAACCCCCCCTGGGCATTGTGCTGCTGGGCAAGCTGCTGTGGGTGCCCTGCTGGGGCAGGGGGTTGGACTGGGTGAGCTCCAGAGGTCCCTTCCAACCCCACCCTGCTGGGGTTCTGGGGTTCTGTGAAGGGGAAGGAGGTGCTGGGGATGCTCAGCCTTCTGCATGCCACCCTCATGCCAGCCTTGCCTGAATGTCCAGCAGGACAAATCTGATCTCCTCAGCACTTGGGGCCCTGCTGGCATCCTGACAGCAGAATTAGGCTCAGTTTCCTCAGAACTGGTTGGGGTTTGGCTTGTTCTGTCTCTTGCTGTTCTGCTGTGAGAAGTGTGGGGGCAGGTTTGATGGTTCAGCAGTGGGGTGCATGCTTCCCTGGTGACCTGGCAGCAGCTGGGGAAGACATCTGGAGCCCACAAGCTGCTCTTGCATCTCCTGCTTGTCTGTGCAGCAGCTGTGCAGGCAGGGCTGCAGTTCCTGGGCCAGCTCAGGATTTCAGTGAGGCTCACTGAATGCTTTGCTCCCTTCCTCACCAGTCCTGGGCCTTGATGGTGAGGGTCACACTTGGCACACCTTTCCCTGGCTGCCCAGGCCACAGCCAGCTGGGCAGGTGGAGGCTGTGCTGGCACCAGGCTGGGCTGGTGCAGCTGATGTTTGTGTTTGTTTCTCCCATGTTGGGCACAGCCAAGAACTGAAAGAATGGTCTGGGCTGGAAGGCAGCTCCAAAGCTCATCCAGTCCAACCCCCTGCACTCAGCAGGGACATCCTCCACCAGATCAGGTTGCCCAGAGCCCTCTCCAGCCTCACCTTCAAGATCTCCAGGCATGGGGCCTCAACCACCTCCCTGGGCAACCTGTTGCAGTGTTCCAGCAGCCTCCTGGTGCAGAACTTGTTCCTCACATCCAATCTCAATCTGCTCTGCTCTACTTTGAAGCCATTGCCCCTGGTGCTGTCCCTGCAGGCCTTTGGGAGCAGTCCCTCTGCAGCCTTCTTGTAGCCCCTTCAGGTCCTGGCAGGCAGCTCTGAGGTCTCCCTGGAGCCTTCTCTTCTCCAGGCTGAACACCCCCAGCTCCCTCAGCCTGTCCCACAGCAGAGATTCTCCAGCCCCTTGCTCATCTCTGTGGCCTCCTCTGGACCCTCTCCACCAGCTCCAGGTCTCTCTTGTGTTTGGGGTCCCACAGCTGGCCCCAGCCCTGCAGGTGAGGTCTCCCCAGAGCAGAGCAGAGGGGCAGGATCCTCTCTCTCCAGCTCTGGCCACACTGCTTTGGCTGCAGCCCAGGCTGCCCTTGGCCTTCTGTGCTGCCAGTGCCCATTGCTGGCTCCTGACCAGCTTCTCCCCTTCCCCAGCACCCCCAAGTCCTTCTCTGCAGGGCTGCTCTCAATCTCATCCCCCCCAGCCTGGATGGATCCTGAGGGTTGTTCCAGCACTCCAGGAACATGGTTTTCTCTCCCAAGATATATCCTCAGGTTGTGCCAGGGGAGGTTCAAAAGTTTCTTCACAGAAAGGGATCCCAGGCAGTGGAATAGGCTGCCCAGGGAGGTGGATGGGACACTGTGGGCTTAGAAGCAGGGTGGGCAGCAGGGCCAGGAGGTGACCATCCCCCTGTGCTCAGCACTGGGGAGGCCACAGCTGGAGTGTGGTGCTCAGCTCTGGGCCCTCCCTGCAGCAAGGACATTGAGGGGCTGGAGCCTGTCCAGAGCAGGGCAGTGAGGCTGGAGAAGGGCCTGGAGCCCCTGGGCTAGAGGAGGGGCTGAGGGAGCTGGGGGTGTTCAGGCTGGAGAAGAGAAGGCTGAGGGAGACCTCATTGCTCTCTGCAGCTCCCTGAAGGGAGGTTGGAGCGAGGAGGGGACAGCCTCTGCTCCTTGGGGACAAGGGACAGGAGCAGAGGAAATGGCTCCAAGCTGCAGGAGGGGAGGTTCAGGACATGAGGAAATATTTGTGCCCTGGAAGGGATCTGAGACATTGGAAGAGGCTGCCCAGGGCAGTGCTGGAGTCAGCATCCCTGGGGGTGTTCCAGCAGCTGTGGGCCTGGTGCTTAGGGCCATGGTTTGGTGCTGAGCCTGCAGTGCTGGGTGGAGGGCTGGGCTGGATGCTCTTGGAGGGCTCTGCTAACCAAAGCCATTCTGTGGTGGAGTCCCCATGCCTGGAGATATCTAATAGGCACATGGATGATGTGCTGAGGGGTGGGGTTGAGTGGGGTGGTGAGCTCCAGGTGGGCAGTTGGATGTGATGATCTCAGAGGTCTCCTCCAACCTCAGCAGCTGCTGTGATTCTGTAACCTTTCTGAGTGTCTCCTTCCTTGCTTTCCCAGGTCTGACATCTGGTTTGGGCTCAAGGCAGCCCTGTGGCTTGTGAAGCACTTGAGGAGACCAAGAGGGAGCAGGTAAGGAAATGAGCTGCATGCCTGAGAACTCAGTGCCCTGAAGATGCTGTGTCTGGGCTCTGTGGCCATGACCATTTCTTCCCTTCTGCCTTAGCTCCATGAGTCACAGCTGGCTGTGAGAGCATCCTTGGGGAGGAGGAGATGTGTCCCTTTCCCCTGGAGGGGAATGAAGTGGCTGAGCAGTGCTGGTGTGTGTGGCTGCTGATCACAGCTCAGCTCACACTGCCTCAGAATCTCACCTGATTCCTTGCTCCCTGAGTTCCAAAGGGAATTCTGGGTTTGTCCTGCATGGCAGAGGTTTGCTTGATGCCTCTCCTGGCCTTGCTGTGCAGCTGAGCCACCTGCTTGCTGACTCAGCACAGCAGTTTGGGTGGCCCAGCACTGAATTTGCTCTGGACTGAAGTATTTCTGAGCCCCATCTGCATCCCCAGCTGGTTGGTGGTGCAGCTGAGCAGGAAGCAGTGGAGGAAGAGACCAAGCTGCTCTGGGCTGGTGCCCATACCTCTGCTCCCTAGGAGAGGAGGTTGGTGGCACCACTGCTTGGCCTCCTGGAGACTCCAAGCCTGTGTGCTGTAGATGTCTGGAGGCTGAGCAAGCAGAGCTGATGTCCTTCTGGCTGTCCTGAGCTTGTGGGGAAGGTCCTGAGCTGAGGATGCTGAGGTTCCTTGAACAGCACAAGAGCAGTGCTGTGAGCAGTGCTGCCTCAGTGCTGGGCTCTGGCAGCACACCTGCTGAAAAGCTTGGGTTTAACTCCTGTTCATCTCAGGCTGGCAGCTCCTCTGCATCCTCTCTGAGCTTCTGAGGCTGGAGGCCTCCTGATGCTGTGCCTGCTTGGCTGTGGAGCAGTGGAGGGGTGGCCTGCTGGCTGTGCTTTGGTTTCTCTGTGTGATGAAAAGATCTGGATGGAGGACCCTGAGTGGTGAGAGAAAGATGCCAGGAGGTGCAGCAGGTGGAGCTGGAGCTGAGTTGTGTGGGAATCAGAGAATCACAGAGTGGGTTGGGTTGGAAGGGACCCCAAGGCTGATCCAGTTCCAAGCCCCTGCCATGGGCAGGGACACCTCCCACCAGCACAGCTTGCTCAGGGCCTCATCCAGCCTGGCCTTCAACACCTCCAGGCAGAAGGCAGCCACAGCCTCCCTGGGCAACCTGTGCCAGTCTCTCCCCACCCTCACTCTCAACAATTTCTTCCTCATCTCCACTCTCAATCTCCCCTCTCCCAGCTCCAAGCCATTGTCCCTCATCCTGGCACTCCCAGCCCTTGTCCAAAGTCCCTTCCCAGCTCTCCTGGAGCCCTTTCAGGTACTGGAAGCTGCTCTGAGATCTCCCTGGAGCCTTCTCTTCTCCAGGCTGAACAGCCCCAACTCTGCCAGCCTGTGCCCATGGGGGAGGTTCTCCAGCCTCTGCTCATCTAGCAGGGATCTAACACAGAGCTGAGAAGACCAATAAGCTTCAGCAGACCTTAAGCAGTGGAGGGGTTGAAGTAGCTTCCAGGTGACCTGTTTAAGCTGTCATTAGCTGCCTCTGAAAGTGGGGGCTGTCAGCTGGTGCAGGGAATGGTGCCCAGGGGCAGGCTGGGCTTGGGCAGTGTGTGTGCAGCTTTTGGGATCCCTCTGTAAATGACCTCATTTCTTCTGGCTTCTGCACAGCAGTGGGAGCACAGGGAGCTCTCTGCCCTGCACTGCTGGCCTTTCAACAGCAGATTGTCCCAATGGAAATTGTCCTTTTCCTGACCTCTCCTGCTCCAGGTGGTGGGCAGAGGCTTGGTGCTAGCCAGAGCTTTACTTTCCATTGCAAACTGTGGGCAAGAGGAGGGACACAGAGGGGTTCCTGCCCCTTGTGTGCCTAAGGAAGTGGTTTTCCAAGTGGTGTTTTGGGGGTGCTGGGGGATGAGAAGCTCCCCAGAAGCCAGCAGTGAGCACTTGCAGCCCAGAGAGCCAAGCAGAGCCTGGGCTGCAGCAGGAGAAGTGTGGCCAGCAGGGCCAGGGAGGGGATTCTCCCCCTCTGCTCCACTCTGCTCAGACCACACCTGGAGCTCTGTGTCCAGCTCTGGAGCCTCTGTTCCAGGAAGGATCTGGAGGTGCTGGAAGGTGTCCAGAGAAGGGCCATGAGGAGGAGCAGAGGGCTGGAGCTGCTCTGCTCTGGAGACAGCCTGAGAGAGTTGGGGTTGTGCAGGCTGGAGAGGAGAAGGCTCCCAGGAGACCTTCTGGTGGCCTTCCAGGATCTGAAGAGGGCTCCAAGAAAGCTGGGGAGGGACTTTTGAGGATGTCAGGGAGGGATAGGACTGGGGGGGATGGAGCAAAACCAGAAGTGGGGAGATTGAGATTGGATATTAGGAAGAAGTTGTTCCCCATGAGGGTGGTGAGAGACTGGCACAGGTTGCCCAGGGAGGTGGTGGAAGCCTCATCCCTGGAGGGTTTTGCAGCCAGGCTGGATGTGGCTGTGAGCAACCTGCTGTGGTGTGAGGTGTCCCTGCCCATGGCAGGGGGTTGGAACTGGCTGAGCCTTGAGGTCCCTTCCAACCCTGACAGTTCTGTGACTCTATGATTTTATATGGATCTTTTCCCTTACCACTTCCCTGCCTTAGGCATGGATGCCATCTGCACTGACCTCTTCCTGCAGCTCATCAGAGCAGTTCAGTCCTTTGGATTATCTCCTGCAGGGTGCTGGATGGATGTTTTGAGTCCTCACTCCAAGAAGGACATTGAGGAGCTGGAGCAGGGCCAGAGAAGGGCAACCAAGCTGGGGAAGGGTCTGGAGAAGAGGGCTGGGGAGGAGCAGCTGAGGGAGCTGGGGGTGTTCAGTGTGGAGCAGAGGAGGCTGAGGGAGACCTCATTGCTCTCTACAGCTCCTGAGAGGAGGCTGCAGTCAGGTGGGGGTTGGGCTCTGCTCCCTCTGCTCAGGTGATAGAAGGAGAGGAAGTGGCCTGAAATTGTGCCAGGGGAGGGTTAGGTTGGAGAGGAGGAAAAATTTGTTTGCTGCAAGAGTGGTGAGGGATTGGCAGAGGCTGCCCAGGGAGGTGGTGGAGTCCCCATGGCTGGAGGTGTTGAAGAAGGTTGTGGCCATGGCACCTGGGCCATGGTTTGGTGGCCGTGGGGGGGTTGGGTTGATGCTGGTTTGGATGAGCTCAGAGACCTTTTCCAACCCAAACACTTCTGTGACTCTGTGATGCCCAGAGAGGCTGAGCAGGAGCAGTGGTTGCCTCTCCAGCCCTCCCTTGGCTAGAACACCTCTCTGGTATCCACTTGTGGCTCATACAGTGCTGCTGCTCCATGTTCATGTCACACACAGGGCTCCTGTGTCCTGCCTGGCATCACCTCTGGGCTTGGTTAGTTGCAGCTGACTTCCAAAGCTCTGCTCTGTATTTGTTGGCCTGATTGAGTCCTTTGTGGTTGGTTTGAGTTCCTTTACTTCATTATTTTTTGGGGCTAGTTGGGAGGTGTCCCTGCCCATGGCAGGGGGTTGGAACTGGATGCTCTCTAAGGTCCCTCCCAACCCAAGCCATTCTGTGCTGTTGTGTGCTTGTGTCCATGCTGGTTGTGCATCTTCCTGCCCAAAGCAGTGCAGGCTCTTGGCCTTGTTCTTGCTTATGGGGGGGAAGAGCTCTTTCCTTGAGCCTGACATTGCTGCTGGTGGCAGGTGGTGACAGGAGGGGTTAGAGAATCAGCCTAAAGCTCTTAGAGCAAATTCTCTTGGTTCACAAAGCTGGCAGGAAACCACCACCCCCTTCTGTCCCCCTTGGGAGGCTGCAGAGAAGGGTTTCTTTCATGGTGCATTGACCTGCTTGTGCCAGGGGCATCAGCAGAGCTGCAGAACCAGGCCTGGGGTCTGGCAGGTCCCCCAGAGTCATGTGCCTGCCCTCATGGCCAGTGCCACCCTTCTCTGACTGCTTATGGCATGGAGGACTTCTCTGGTTGCTCTGCCCCCTGGCTCTGCCTGCCCCCTTCTCCTCCTGCTCTGGTGATGCTTCTTTCTCCCTTTCTCAGGTAACCCAGGGGGGCTCAGGCCTCTGCCCCTCTGCTTCCACCTCAGCTCTGCTGGCTCTTCATTTGCTCTGTTGGGTGAACTGAAACCTTGGCAGGTCTCTGCAGCCTGCCAGCCAGCAGCACTGCTTGGCTCAAGGCCACTGGGCTGGTGGCCCTGGCAAATCCATGTCTTGGTGGAGGAGATGGAGCTGCAGGGAGACAGCAGAGGAGCTTTGCTGGCATCCATTGCCTAGGGCATGGTTTTGCCCCTGGGGAGAGTGGGGTCCCCTCCCCCTCCACACTGCCCTGGTGAGGACACATCTGGAGCATTGGGGCCAGTTCTGAACCCAGTTTGAGAGAGAGAGGGAACTGCTGGAGAGAGTCCACTGGAGGCTGTGAAGACAATGGGGGAAGTGGAGCATGGAATTGTTTAGGTTGGAAAAGACCTTTAAGATCTTCTCTAATCATGACCTAACACCACCATGGCCATTAGACTGTGTCCCAAAGTGCCAGGATTGCAGAGGAGCAAAGCTGAGAGCCCTGGGGCTGAGAGCCTGCAGAAGAGCAGCCCCAGAGGGGAGCTGAGCAATGCTCAGCAAGAGCTAAAGGAGCTGTGGGGGGCAAGAGGCTGGGGCCAGACTCTGCTCAGTGGTGCCCAGGGACAGGACAAGGGGCAAGGGGCACAAAGTGGAACCCAGGAGGCTCCATCTGAGCAGGAGGAGAAAGTTGTTTGGTGTGAGGGGTTGGAGCAGCTCTGCTATGGGACAGGCTGAGGGAGCTGGGGGTGTTCAGCCTGGAGAGGAGAAGGTTCCAGGCAGACCTCAGAGCTGCCTGCCAGGACCTGAAGGGGCTACAAGAAGGCTGCAGAGGGACTGCTCCCAAAGGCCTGCAGGGACAGCACCAGGGGCAATGGCTTCAAACTAGAGCAGAGCAGATTGAGATTGGATGTGAGGAACAAGTTCTGCACCAGGAGGCTGCTGGAACACTGCAACAGGTTGCCCAGGGAGGTGGTTGAGGCCCCATGCCTGGAGATCTTGAAGGTGAGGCTGGAGAGGGCTCTGGGCAACCTGATCTGGTGGAGGATGTCCCTGCTGAGTGCAGGGGCTTGGACTGGATGAGCTTTGGAGCTCCCTTCCAGCCCAGACCACTCTGTGGTTCTGCTCAGCAATTCCCATACTGCCTGGCAGTGCTGGTGGCTCTGAGTCACCCTCAGAGCCTGGCAAAACAAGCAGGGCTCTTCTTCCCAGTCCAAGGGAAGGCAATGTGCTGCAGGAGGAGGTTTTCCTGCTGTTCAGAAGGAGCTACACTTGGCAGGAAATCCATGAGACTTTGTCCTGCTCATCCTCTACCTTTGCCTTGCCAGTCTGGGGCTCTGACTGGGGAAGTTCTCCTACTGTGTTTCCTTCTCCATTTCCAAGTCCTCTCTGGGTGCCTGAAGATGGTTTTTCATGCCCTGTGTCATTGCTGACCAGACTGTTGCATGAACTGTTGCATGCTTCAGCTGTGCCATCAGGAAAGCATCTCCCTGCAGCTGCTGAGATTCACAGACCCACAGAATGGGTTGGGTTGGAAGAGACCTGGAAGGTCATCCTTAAGGGATCTGCAAGCTCATCCTTAAGGCACCTGAAAGGTCATGCAGTGCTTCCCAACACTGATGGGACCTGCCAGCTCTTTCCTTAGGCCTATAAGGATCTTCTCAGCCTGGAGAAGAGAAGACTCCAGGGAGACCTCAGAGCAGCTTCCAGTACCTGAAAGGGCTCCAGGAGAGCTGGGGAGGGACTTTGGCCAAGGGCGGGGAGTGCCAGGATGAGGGACAATGGCTTGGAGCTGGGAGAGGGGAGATTGAGAGTGGAGAGGAGGAAGAAATTGTTGAGAGTGAGGGTGGGGAGAGACTGGCATAGGTTGCCCAGGGAGGCTGTGGCTGCCTCCTGCCTGGAGGTGTTGAAGGCCAGGCTGGATGAGGCCCTGAGCAAGCTGTGCTGGTGGGAGGTGTCCCTGCCCATGGCAGGGGGTTGGGGCTGGATGAGCTTTGAGCTCCCTTCCTATCCCATCCATTCTATGTCCTGGCCCCTTGCCCCTTGTGCTGTCCCTGGGCACCACTGAGCAGAGTCTGGCCCCAGCCTCTTGCCCCCCACAGCTCCTTTAGCTCTTGCTGAGCATTGAGCAGATCCCCTGGATGGATGGATGGATGTGAATGGATGGGTGGATGGGTGTGTATGGATGGATGGATGTGTATGGGAGGGTGGATGGATGGGTGGATGGATAGATGGATGTGGATGGATGGGTGGATGGGTGTGTATGGATGGATGGATGTGTATGGATGGGTGGATGGATGGGTGGATGGATGTGGATGGATGTGTATGTATGGATGGGTGAATGGGTGGGTGGATGGATGGATGTGGATGGATGGATGCATGTGGATGGATGGATGGATGCATAGATGGATGTGGATGGATGGGTGGATGGATGGATGGATGTGGATGGATGGGTGGATGCATAGATGGATGTGGATGGATGGGTGGATGGATGGATGGATGCATGTGTAGGGATGGATGGGTGGATGGATGGATGCATGTGGATGGATGGGTGGGTGGATGGATGCATGTGGATGGATGGATGGGTGGATGGATGGATGGGTGGGTGGATGGATGGGTGGGTGGATGGATGCATGTGGATGGATGGATGGGTGGGTGGATGGATGCATGTGGATGGATGGATGGGTGGATGGATGGATGCATGTGGATGGATGGGTGGGTGGATGGATGGGTGGATGGATGGATGCATGTGGATGGATGGATGGGTGGATGGATGGATGCATGTGGATGGATGGATGGGTGGATGGATGGATGGGTGGGTGGATGGATGCATGTGGATGGATGGATGGGTGGATGGATGGATGCATGTGGATGGATGGGTGGGTGGATGGATGGGTGGATGGATGGATGCATGTGGATGGATGGATGGGTGGATGGATGGATGCATGTGGATGGATGGATGGGTGGATGGATGGATGGGTGGGTGGATGGATGCATGTGGATGGATGGATGGGTGGATGGATGGATGCATGTGGATGGATGGATGGGTGGATGGATGGATGGGTGGATGGCTGGCTGGCTGTTCTCCAACCCTCACCAAGCTGGGATTCTGGGGACCCTGAGGTGGGGTTCTGCCCTCCTGCAGTCATGACCCAGAAGCCCATCCTGGGATGGCAGGAGGGCACAAGCACAGCTGATGGCAGGAAGCTTTCAGCAGTGCAATGAGTTCCCTCTGCACAGCAAACCTTTCCTGTCCCCACCCTGCTCCCCTCTGTTTCCTGGTGGGGAGCACCCTGGTCCCCACTGCAGTTAGCTGCTTGGCAGAGCACTGCTCACTTCTTTGAGTTGCTGCAGGTCATTTTCCTGCCCCAGCAGGGCCCTAGGAGCAGGGGGGCAGCAGGACCCCCCCACTGCTCACAAGCTGTCACAGGTAGGGGGGAGCCAGCACTGAGTCAGTGCCCCAGGCTGCTGGTGACTCAGGTGGCAGCAGTCCAAGCCCTCCTCTGACATGCCTGAGCTGCAGCAAAGTTCCTGTTCCAGGCTTTCACCCCCTGCCCTGCCCATGTGAGGGGCTCTGTGCCAGCCTCTGCCTCCCAGATGGGCTGCAGGCAAGCTGTGGTGGTGCTGGGTGGTGGTGCTGGAACTTCACTTCCTGCCAGACCAGGTGGAAAGTTCATTTACCCCAGCAGCCTCAACCCTTCCCCTGTCTCCCCCAACCCTTCCTCCCCCTGGTCTCCCCCAACCCTTTCCTTCCCCCTGGTCTCCCCCAACCCTTCCATCTCCCTGGTCTCCCCCAACCCTTCCATCCCCCTGGTGGCCCCCAACCCTTCTTTGCCCCTGGTGTCCCCCAACCCTTCCATCCTCCTGGTGTCCCCCATCCCTTCCATCCCCCTGATCTCCCCCAATCCTTCCATCCCCCTGATCTCCCTCAACCCTTCCATCCTCCTGGTGTCCCCCATCCCTTCCATCCCCCTGATCTCCCCCAATCCTTCCATCCCCCTGATCTCCCCCAATCCTTCCATCCCCCTGATCTCCCCCAACCCTTCCATCCCCTGGTGTCCCCCAACCCTTCCATCCCCCTGGTCTCCCCCAGCCCTCCCTCTGTCCTGTTTCTCCTCCAGCTGGTGTCAGCTGGGACAGGTCTCAGTAGCTGCAGCTGTCTGTCTGTCTGCTGAGCTTGGTGAGATCCTGATGCAGCTGGGGAGGTTGTGCTCTCCTGGCAGGTCTCCTCGTGTGCATTACCCACTACTGCATCCTGCTGGGAAGGGATCTCTTTGGGTTATTTTTAGTCCAGGCTTTCCCTGTCAGACTGGCAGGAGTTCAGCATTTGCAGAAACCATTTCACCAAACACTGGGCTGGGGGCAGGGAGAGGAAGTGTCCTATTAGGTGGTGGAAGAGCTGAGCCCTGGCTGAAAGCAGAGCTTGAGAGGCTGTGGTGAGAGCAGGAGGTTTGGGGAGTGCCAGTTGAGAGCATCTTGGGGTTGGCTCTTCCACAGAGGCACAGAATGGCAGAGGGTGGAACGGACCTCCAGAGAACATCCAGTCCAGCCCCCCTGCCAGAGCAGGGCACCCAGGAACACAGCCAGGGGTGGGGCTTGAAAGGCTCCAGAGAAGGAGACTCCACCACCTCCCTGGGCAGCCTCTGCCAATCCCTGACCACTCTTGCACCAAAGAATTTCTCCTCCTCTCCAACCTAACCTCCCCTGGCACAATTTCAGGTCAGTTCCTCTCCTTCTCTCACCTGATGCTGGGCAGCAGAGCCCAACCCCCACCTGGCTGCAGCCTCCTCTCAGGAGCTGTAGAGAGCAATGAGGTCTCCCTCAGCCTCCTCTGCTCCAGGCTGAACACCCCCAGCTCCCTCAGCTGCTCCTCCCCAGCCCTGTTCTCCAGACCCTTCCCCAGCTTGGTTGCCCTTCTCTGGCCCTGCTCCAGCTCCTCAATGTCCTTCTGGGAGTGAGGAGCCCAAAACTGAACCCAGCACTCAAGCTGTGTCCTCCCCAGTGCCCAGTCCAGGGGCACCATCCCTGCCCTGCTCCTGCTGCCCACAGCATTGCTGCTCCAGGCCAGGCTGCTGGTGCCCTTCTTGCCCACCTGGGCACTGCTGCCTCATCTTCAGCTGCTGTCACCCAGCACCCCCAGGTCCTGTTCTGCTGGGCAGTTTCCAACTACTCTGCCCTCAGCCTGGAGCCTTCCTGGGGCTGTTGTGACCCAGGGGCAGGACCCAGCCCTTGGCCTTGTTGAACCTCATCCCACTGGCCTCAGCAATGGATCCAGCCTGGCCAGGACCCTCTGCAGATCCATGCTACCCTCCAGCAGATCAGCTCTGCCACCCAATTTGGTGCCATCTGCAAACTGACTTGAGGTTGCCTTCAGTTCCCTAAGCTTGAAGCTTATTCCTTGAGGAAAGCTTTTGGGGAGGGGGGCTAAGGGGTGGTGGTGGTAATTATTTCAGGGGAGTTGTACCTCACCAGTGCTTGATCCCCAGAAGCTGCTTCTCTTCCTCTCTGTCTCATGCCCTCAGAACCCAGAAGAACCCTGACAGGGATCTCTATCTGGCCTTAAGGGTGTGAATCATAGAGTCACAGAATGGTCTGGTTTGGAAGGGAGCTCCAAAGCTCATCCAGTCCAAGCCCCTGCACTCAGCAGGGACATCCTCCACCAGATCAGGTTGCCCAGAGCCCTCTCCAGCCTCACCTTCAAGATCTCCAGGCATGGAGCCTCAACCACCTCCCTGGGCAACCTGTTGCAGTGTTCCAGCAGCCTCCTGGTGCAGAACTTGTTCCTCACATCCAATCTCAATCTGCTCTGCTCTAGTTTGAAGCCTCTGGTGCTGTCCCTGCAGGCCTTTGGGAACAGTCCCTCTGCAGCTTTCTTGTAGCCCCTTCAGGTACTGGCAGGCTGCTGTTAGGTCTCCCTGGAGCCTTCTCCTCTCCAGGCTGAACACCCCCAGCTCCCTCAGCCTGTCCTTGTAGCAGAGGTTCTCTAACCCCCTGAGCATTTTCTTGTCCCTCCTCTGGACCCTCTCCATCAGCTCCATGTCCTTCCTTCCATGGCCAGCTCCATTTCCTTTCCCAGCAGCTGTTCTTCATGGGTGAAAGCAAGGAGGGTTTCACTCCTGTGGGTGGGTGCTAGGAGGAGGTGTCCAGCTTGAGCCAGGAGGGAACTATTTCTCCTATCAGTGAATATTTTGCTGATGTTGTTGAAGTCTGCTGAAGGTATGTGGGCAGATACTGCAATCTGCTGGCACTTAGCTGTCCTGGCTTGGAGCAAAGGTGCTGATGTCCAAAGCAATGCTCTAATGGCTGCAGTGGCTGTCTCCAGGGCTGCTCTGGGAGGAGCTGGGTGAGAGCTGAACAGCCCAGCTGAGGAGTCCTCCTGCCCTAGCAGGACCTGGGGCCTTGCAGAGGTGCTGGGCAGGCTGAGCCCTTGGCTTGGGTGGCAGCTGAGGAGCAGCCAGGGCTGTGGCTGAGCCTGGAAACCAAGGCTGCATGTGTGGGTGGGAAGGTTGTGTCTGGGTGTCCTGCAGGGCAGGATGGAGCTGACCTTTGCCAGGTTCAGATCACTGCTCCACAAGCCTTTGCTTAGTGCAGGTGCAGAGCTGTCCCCTGGCATTTCACTGAGGCATCCCAGCAGGCTGGGGTTGGAAAGAACCTCTGGAGCTCACCCAGTCCAACCCTTCCGCCAGGGCAGGGCACCCACAGCAGCTTGCCCAGCAGCACAATGCCCAGGGGGGGTTGGAAGCTCTCCACACAAGGAGACTCCACAACCTCTCTGGGCAGCCTGCTCCAGGCCTCCAGCACCCTCACAACAAAGGTTTTTCCTCCTGCTCACATGGAACCTCCTGGCTTCCACTTTGTGCCCCTTGCCCCTTGTGCTGTCCCTGGGCACCACTGAGCAGAGTCTGGCCCCAGCCTCTTGCCCCCCACAGCTCCTTTAGCTCTTGCTGAGCATTGCTCAGCTCCCCTCTGGGGCTGCTCTTCTGCAGGCTCTCAGCCCCAGGGCTCTCAGCCTTTGCTCCTCCCAGAGCTGCTCCAGGCCCCTCAGCACCTCTGGAAGCTCTGCTGGCCTCTCTGCAGCAGTTCCTTGTCTTTCCTGAGCAGTTGCTGCTTACCCAGCCCTCGAATCACGACAGCACCAGCTGAAGTGTCTTGCAGTTTGCATTCCTGGGCAGACATCTGCTGGAGGGTCAGCATTTGCTGCCTCTCTAAACTGCTGCTTACCCCTCCAGGCTCTTCTACTCTGTAATTAGCTGCCAATTACCTTTGCACTCTGCCCAGGAGCCTGTGAAGGGAAGCTGAGCAGATGGATGTTTGGGAGGGCTGCTGCAAATGGGTTTAGCCCTTGCATGAAGCCTGGACTCCAAGCACACCCTGATGGAGCTTCCCTTTCCTTGGCTGCCTCAACCTTTGTCACTCTGAGCTTGGTTTGGAAACAGAAATTCTCCCCCCCAGATGGCTGCTCTTCAGCTGCCATTCACCCTGGGAATTTTGCTCTTCCTTTTTGCATTCCCCTCAGGTGCAACCCAGGCTTGGTGCCAAGAAACAGATCCCAGAGTGAGAAAGAAACTGAAGGCTGAGGACTGTCTGGTTCTTGTCTCAACACCTGACTCATAGTTTGGAATCATTCAGGTTGGAGAAGCCCCCTGGGATCCCCAAGTCCAACCACTGACCCTGCTCTACAAAGCTCACCCCTAGACCCCATCCCCAAGCAGCTCACCTAAAGGACCTCTGAGCACCCCAGGGGTGCCAGGGGCTCTCTGCTCTTCTGTCACATCACACAGGGCTGGGTTGATTTTCAGTCCTGGCTGAGCTCCCACCTTCTCCATTTGTTTGCTTTCCTCTGCTGGAAGATAAAAGCTCTCCTTAGGGCTTGCTTTGGCTCTGCTTTGCTCCTCTCTTGAGACTGTCTGAATGGTGCCACTTTCTCCAGACACTGCTTTGGAGTCCTGCTGCTCTCATCTGCTGGGGCCTGCCTTTCAGCCTCAGAAGCTCTCAGGAGAATTGGAGACTTGTTAAACAATGAGAAGTGTTTGGAAGTCTTTGAGCTGTGGTGTCTGGAGGCAAGGGCAGGAGAGCACTGGTGCTGCTGGAGGCCTGGAGCTGCTGTGCTGCCACTGAAGCCATGGCTCCTGGCTTGCAGCTGCTGCTGGGGATGCAGGATGCCAGGGGAGTGCATCCATGCAGGTTCCAGCTTGGTGTCTTTACTCTTCATAGATTCACAGAATGGGTTGGGTTGGAAGGGAGCTCAAAGCTCAGCCAGCCCCAAGCCCCTGCCATGGACAGGGACACCTCCCACCAGCACAGCTTGCTCAGGGCCTCATCCAGCCTGGTCCTGAACACCTCCAGGCAGGAGGCAGCCACAGCCTCCCTGGGCAACCTGTGCCAGTCTCTCCCCACCCTCACTCTCAACAATTTCTTCCTCCTCTCCACTCTCAATCTCCCCTCTCCCAGCTCCAAGCCATTGTCCCTCATCCTGGCACTCCCAGCCCTTGGCCAAAGTCCCTCCTCAGCTCTCCTGGAGCCCTTCAGGTACTGGAAGGCTGCTCTGAGGTCTCCCTGGAGCCTTCTCTTCTCCAGGCTGGGATGATGTTATTGGCCTAAGCAAAGAGCTGGCAGGTTGGCAGGAACCTCAGAAGATCATTGAGTCCAATCCCCTTAGTCCCTGAGATCTTCTCAAGCACCACCTCATTGCCATGACCTTGCAGTACTCACAGCTTGTGATGTGCTGCTCAGGAGATCAAGTTCCTCACTGTTAAGTGCTTGAAGGGTGCCAGCCCATGCTGGCTGAGCTGGATGTGCTCCAACCAACAACAAGCCCCTTGAGAGGGGAGAAGAAAGAAAACTCAGAGAGGGGTGGAGGGGCAGCCTGGGAGCCATGGAGAGCTGAAGAGGCCTTTCCCAAGTCACTGCTCTCATTTAGCCTCAGATTTGTTGTTTTTCCAGCGTGAGGCAGTTTGGCAATCAGCTCCAGATGTGGGAAGGCAGTGGTGTGTCTGGGGCTGCAAACAGCCTCGGTGGCTTCTGGCTGCTGTGGAAGAGCTGTGGAGCAAGGTCTGGCTGGAGCAGCCCCAGGCTGGGGGCATGCTGGGTGGATGAGCTGGTCCCCTGCACTCTGCAGTGGTGATGTAGTCAGAGAAACCACATGAGAGGAGCAGTGCTCAGAGCAGCTCTGCTGGGTGCCAGTATCTCAAGCTGCAGGCTGGAGTGTTCCTAATGACCCTGAGAACCTTGCTGGAAGTTTTGAGGAGCTGCTTTCCAGGCATGGATGTTTTGAGGAGCTGCTTTCCTTGCTTAGGGTGGGTGGCAGAGCAGCTGTGGTGCTGCCTGCTGGTCTTGGAGCAGGGGAGACCCTTAGACTCTTTCATAGGGAGATAGAATGGGGCCAGACTCTGCTCAGTGGTGCCCAGGGACAGGCCATGGGGCAAGGAGCACAAAGTGGCAGCCAGGAGGTTCCATGTGAGCAGGAGGAGAAAGTTGTTTGGTGTGAGGGTGCTGGAGGCCTGGAGCAGGCTGCCCAGAGAGGTTGTGGAGTCTCCTTGTGTGGAGAGCTTCCAACCCCCCCTGGGCATTGTGCTGCTGGGCAAGCTGCTGTGGGTGCCCTGCTGGGGCAGGGGTTGGGCTGGGTGAGCTCCAGAGGTCCCTTCCAACCTCCACCTGCTGGGGTTCTGGGGTTCTGTGAAGGCAGCAGGGAGATGGATGCTTGTTGTATGGTCTTCAGTTCTTGAGAGGGTTTTGAAGGCAACCTCCACCACAAAGGGGCTGTGTGCTGGGCTGCAGCCAGAGGAGTGTGGGCAGCAGGGCAGCAGAGGGGATTCTGCCCCTGGGCTCTGCTCTGCTCACAGCTCACCTCCAATCCTGCCTCCAGCTCTGCTGTCCCCAGCAGCAGAAGGACACAGAGCTGCTGGAGAGAGTCCAGAGGAGGCCACAAAGCTGATCCAAGGGCTGGAGCAGCTCTGCTGTGAGCACAGGCTGAGGGAGCTGGGGGTGTGCAGCCTGCAGAAGAGAAGGCTCCAGGGGGACCTGAGAGCTGCCTGCCAGGACCTGAAGGGATCCTGCAGGAAGGCTGCAGAGAGACTTTTGCTGAGGGTGTCTGGAGCCAGACCAGGGGGGAATGGTTTGAAGCTGAGGCAGAGCAGGGTTAGAGTGGAGCTGAGGAAGAAGTTCTTGAGTGGGAGGGTGGTGAGACTCTGGCACAGGTTGCCCAGGGAGGCTGTGGCTGCCTCCTGCCTGGAGGTGTTCAAGGCCAGGCTGGATGAGGCCCTGAGCAACTAAGTCTAGTTGAGAGGTGTCCCTGCCCATGGCAGGGGTCTGGGGTAGATGATCTCTGAGGTCCCTTCCAACCTAAGCTGTTGTTTGATTCTCTGAAGCTTGTCCTCTGGTGAGCTCCATTTGCAGAGCAGATGCTGGGGGCACCATCTGGGTGTGTGCTGTGGGAGCCCTCTGCTCTGCTGGGTTTGCAGTGCATTTCTGCCTCTCTTCCCTGGGGCCTCAGCTCTTCACCTCCCCTGTGCCTGCAGAGCATCCCCCAGCCCTGGGTCGCAGATCCAAAAGAGCAATCTGCAGCCTGCCTAATGCACAGCCCCGAGCTGGGCTCTTTGTGCAGAGCCATTCAAAGCAGAACTGCAAAGCAAAGCTCCCAACAAAACAGAAACCAAAACGAACAAAGGAAGCCTCTGATGTGCTGACAGAGGAGAGGCAGGAAAAAACAAGGCACCAGAGACCTCCAAAGGCTCCCTGCTACCTCCAGAGCCTGCACTTGGGAGGTGGGAGGCTTTTGTGGTCTGGTGATGGTGATGCAAATGTTAATGTGGTGCACAGCTAGGGAACGGCAGGCTGGGTGCTGAAGGCTGGGGATGGTGCTGAACTGGGAAGCAGGAAAGGTCTCAGGTCTTGTTCTGTTTGCATGAGTTGTGTCCAGAGAAGGGCACACAAGAATGGTCAGAGGACTGTGGGAGTCCTGCCAGGTGACAAAGGGCTAGGAAGATGCTGAGGGGCCTGGAGCATCTCTGTGAGGAGTAGCTGAGAGCTGGGTTTGATCAGCCTGGAGAAGAGAAGGCTCAGGGCAGACCTTAGCACCATGCAGCAGGACAAGGAGTCCATGGGGCAGACAAGGGCTGGTGGGGACAAGTTACTGCTGGGGACATTCCCATTAGGCTGCAGAAGGAAATGTTTCCCATGAGCACAGCTGGACACTGGAATCATCTCCCAAGGGCAGCAGTGGATGCCCTGCAGTGAGCAGTGTGGAGACTCAGCCTGGCAGGGTGCTGGGCCAGCTCCTGGCAACTGCACCATCACCCAGACAGGTTGGAGCAGATGATGTAGTGGAGCTCTGTGTCCAGTTCTGGAGTCTCTGTTCCAGGAAGGATCTGGAGGTGCTGGAAGGTGTCCAGAGAAGGGCCATGAGGAGGAGCAGAGGGCTGGAGCTGCTCTGCTCTGGAGACAGCCTGAGAGAGTTGGGGTTGTGCAGGCTGGAGAGGAGAAGGCTCCCAGGAGACCTTCTGGTGGCCTTCCAGGATCTGAAGGGGGCTCCAAGAAAGCTGGGGAGGGACTTTTGAGGATGTCAGGGAGTGATAGGACTGGGGGGGATGGAGTAAAACTGGAAGTGGGGTGATTCAGATTGGATGTTTGGAAGAAGTTACTCCCCATGAGGGTGGTGAGAGACTGGCAGAGGTGGCCCAGGGAGGTGGTGGAAGCCTCATCCCTGGAGGTTTTTAAGTGGTCTGCAGGGTCCTTGGCTTCCTGCTGAGGGCTGTGAAGCTGCTGAGGGCACTGGAACCACTCTGTGGTGAGGAGAGGCTGAGAGCCCTGGGGCTGTGCAGCCTGAGGGGGATCTCATCCATGCTGATTAACACTTCAAGGGTGGGGGTCAGGAGGGCACCAGGCTTTGTTCAGTGGTGCCCAGAGACAGCACAAGGGGCAGTGGGTACAGACTTGTCCATCAGAAGTTCCATCTGGGCATGAGGAGGAACTCCTGTAATTGAAGGGTGCTGGAGCCCTGGAGAGGGCTGCCCTGAGAGTCTCCTTCTCGGGATTCCTTCAGGCCCCACCTGGCTGTGCTCCTGTGTGCCCTGCCCTGGGTGCCCTGCTCTGGCAGGGGGTTGGGTGCATGCTCTCCAGAGCTCCCTTCCATCCATTCTGTGTATGTGAAGGTCTGGCCTGGGGCAGAGGTGCCTGGGTCAGTGTGCTGCTGCCTGCAGAGCTGTGAGGCTGGGCTAAGGATGCAGACATGCAGCAGGGGGGCTGCTGGTGCTGGTTGCTCTCTCAGCTGCCAGAAACCTGGCTGGTGGGAGGTGGGAGAAGAAACAAGAGGAAGGCTTGTGCTGGCTGCCTGCTGAGTGTAAATAGCAGGTAGGAGGTGCCCAGGGGCTGCTTTGCCAAGCAGAATCATAGCAAAGAGGAGGGGGGCCAGCCCCGTGGGTGGCACTGCTGTCAGCTCTCATTGCCTCACAGCTGGAGGACCATGAATGCACAGAGGCCACTGCTGGCACCTCCTGGCTGCAGGGATTTGTCTGCCTCCAGGCAGGACAGGTTTCTGCAGGCACCTTTCCCACAGCAGAGGGATTCAGCCCCCTGTGCTCAGCAGGCCCTGCCAGCCCTGCAGGTGGCTGCTGCTATCTCACAGAGTCATGGAAGGCTTTTGGTTGGGAAAACACTTCCAGATCATCTGAGGGTCAGATGGGATCTCTTCCTGCAGCTCTCAGTGGGGATGTGTCCTGCCAAGTGGTGAACTCAAAGCTACCTTCAGTTTATGGCATCACAGAACCATTTTGGTTGGCCAAGCTCTCTCAGCTCACCCAGCATAACCATTCTCTAACCCTGCCAAGGCTGGGGCTGAAGCATGGTCCTCAGCACCACAGCTCTGCTACTTGGAAGCACCCCCAGGGATGGGCATTCAACCACCTCCCTGGGCAGCCTGTGCCAGGCTTGGAGATCCCTTTCAGGGAAGAAGTTGCTTGTTATGTCCAACCTAAACTTCTCCTGGTGCAACTTGAGGCCATTTCCTCTCCTCCTATCACTTGGTACCTGGAAGAAGAGGACCCCAGAAGGGGACCCTCAAACTCCTTTACTCTGGGCTAAACACCCTCAGTTCCCTCAGCTGCTCCCCACCAGCCCCTTTCTCCAGACCCTTCCCCATACCACAAGCTGCTTCTCTTCACCTCTCTGTAGAGCAAGAGGTGCCTGGCCCAGAGGTTTAGTAGAAAAAGGAAGGCTGAGAGGTGATCTGGGGAGCGTTTAAAATACCTGCAGGGTGGGGGTCAAGAAGAAGAGAACACCAGGCTCTGTTCAGTGGTGTCCTGAGATAGGACAGGGGGCAATGGATACCTTGGCAGTGAGGGTGGGGAGAGACTGGCACAGGTTGCCCAGGGAAGCTGCCCAGGCTGCTTCCTGCCTGGAGGTGTTCAGGACCAGGCTGGATGAGGCCCTGAGCAAGCTGTGCTGGTGGGAGGTGTCCCTGCCCATGGCAGGGGGTTGGAGCTGGATGAGCTTTGAGCTCCCTTCCAAGTCAGCCCATTCTGTGTTTCTATGAAGAGTGAAGACACCAAGCTGGAACCTGCATGGATGCACACCCATGGCACCCATCCCCAGCAGCAGCTGCAAGCCAGGAGCCATGGCTTCAGTTGAATAGAGGAGCAGCACAGCCAGCTCCAGGCTGTGACTCTTTGGGGAGCAGCCCCTGGAACAGAACAGCACTTGGCAGCTTTTCCTTTGGATTTGATTTTTTTTGGAGGGGATGGAGGGTGTTGTTGGGATATTTCAGCAGAGGTTGTGGTTAAAAGCTTCTCTTTTGAAACCCCTGAGTCTTGGGATGTGACTCCAACCCAGTCTGTAGTGGGCCCTGGCAAAAAGTCTGTTCTAGCTGGAGGTAGGGGTGGTGGAATGCTTGGGCTTGGTAAAGTTGTGAGATTCCTGCTGGATTTATTTCTTCTTTAATGAAGGCAGAGCTCAGAATGTTTTTCTTCTACAAAAAGCCCAAGTCATGGCCCTTCCACCTTGGACAAATGTCCCTTTTTACCATGCTGGAGGGTTTGGGGTTATTTCCCTCCCAGTTAGTATATTTTTAGTGGCAGCTGCCCTGTTCTTTCCATCTGAGCTCTGTGCCCACACCTCTGAATGGTTCCATTTCAGACAGGAGGAAGATGTTGGTGCCAGATGAACTTCAAAAGCTGCCATGCAGGGAGGTGTCACAGTTCTGAGGCATTAGGAAAGGAACAAACCCCTTCAGCTTTTACTGTCACACAAAGGTAACAGAAAAACTCAGCTGCTTGGTTCCTCCACTTCCTGATGTTCACAGAATGGGTTGGGTCTGAAGGGAGCTCAAAGCTCAGCCAGCCCCAACCCCCTGCCATGGGCAGGGACACCTCCCACCAGCCCAGCTTGCTCAGGGCCTCATCCAGCCTGGCCCTGAACACCTCCAGGCAGGAGGCAGCCACAGCCTCCCTGGGCAACCTGTGCCAGTCTCTCCCCACCCTCACTCTCAACAATTTCTTCCTCCTCTCCACTCTCAATCTCCCCTCTCCCAGCTCCAAGCCATTGTCCCTCATCCTGGCACTCCCAGCCCTTCTCCAAAGTCCCTCCCCAGCTCTCCTGGAGCCCTTCAGGTACTGGAAGGCTGCTCTGAGGTCTCCCTGACCATGGCACTTTGTGACATGGTTTGATGGCCATGGTGGTATGGGTTGATGCTTGGATTCAATGATCTTGGAGGGCTTTTCCAACCCCAAAAATTCTCTGATTCTATGGAAATGCCACACTGAGAGATATCATTCGTGAGATGCTCCTCTCTGACTGTATCTGCTGGAGGAAGTCACAGTGGTTGTACTCCTGGAGCACTTGAGCAGCTCTATTCAATCAGCTAACTGGGCAGCTGCCTCCTTTGTGGTGGGTGGGAGATGTGACCCTGCTGAAGTCTCTGGGTTAGTTTCAGCTGCAGGTTAATTTCTTTCTACATCCTGGAATTGCAGCTGAGGAAGGGCTGCAAAGCTGCTGAGGAGCCAGCCCTTGTCCAAAGTCCTTCCCCAGCTCTCCTGGAGCCCCTTCAGGTCCTGGAAGGCTGAAGGGGATGGATGTTGTGGTCAAGGGGGGAATATTATTTATTAATTACCCTCACAACAATAATAAACAAGATGGCAAACAGCTATTAATAAAAATAGTAACCCTTTATTAATGAAATCTGCTAAAACTCGTTGAATAGGATCCTTGTGGGGTTGGAAGATAGATTTCCAATGGGAATATGCAGTCTTAGGGCAAATACAAACTATTCTGTGCAAATTAGTGTGATGGCTTTAAAACTGTCTTTCTAGTTTTTCCTCACAAAGTTCAAGCAGAGAAAGTGAAAGAATGTAAATAAATCACTATTGGGTGTAAGAAAGTAAAACAATGATTATTCTAAACACCTCCATTTGAGAGGTAGAAAAGTTTAAGAATCTCTACTCAAAACAAGGTTAGGGATTTGGGCAGTCTCGGCTTGCTGGGCTTCTCTCTGCCTGCTTCTGATTCTTTCCTGGCTGAAGATACCACACTGACCTTGACAAGCTAAGTCTAACAGCCTCTTTGCTTCTTGACTCTGCCTTCTGCCAGGGGAGCCTGGGGGGAGTCCTTCTGGTTTGGGGGAGAGGCCCCTTGGGGGAAGCAAAGGGAGCTTGTTTGTACTTTTCTGTTGATTGTACCTCTTTGTAAATGTTGTGAAGAGTGTCTATTTGTACAGATTCAGTGCATTTCATCATAGATTGTAGATTTGCTTGTCAATGCAGCTTGCATTGGCTTCCAGACTGAGCTAGCCTGGTCACTGTCAGTGTGGGAGGGGGCCTTCAGCTCTCACACTGCTACAATTAGGAGGCAACAACTTGGAAAGAGAAGGTCCCCGAGAGCAGGTAGTGCTTGATTACAGCAGGGGGAGGCTTGATAAGAACCTTTAAACCCAAAGGGCAGTAAAGTTATTACTCACAGCTGGTTTTACCCACACAGGGATGCTGCTGCTGCTGCTGCTGTATTAGGTTTGGGGCATTCTCATAGGGCTCCGGCAGGGCAGATTGCTGGCAAGGAGAGGTCACTGCCTGGGCCCAGGCTGCTCTGGCTGCAGCGGGCAGCGGGCAGTGAACGACGCTCCTGGCGATGGGCACTGGCTTGGCTCCTGGTCTGGTGTCTGGTAGCAAGGGGAAGCAGGCTGGGCAACTCCAGCTTCTAGGCTTGTGGCTTCTCTGGCTTGCATGTGTATGGCTCATGGCTTTATCCCAGGCTCTGCACCAGGCACTCGAGGCAGGGCAGGGCAGGGCAACTCGAGGCAGCTTCTACGAGACAGGTCCGAGTAGGCTTGAAGCAAGGTTTGAGCAGGGCAGGAGAGGGCAAGGTAAGGTAAGGCAAGGCAAAGCAAGGTAAGGTAAGGCAAAGCAAGGCAAGGTAAGGCAAGGCAAGGTAAGGCAAAGCAAGGCAAGGTAAGGCAAGGTAAGGCAAGGCAAAGCAAGGCAAGGTAAGGCAAAGCAAGGCAAGGTAAGGTAAGGCAAAGCAAGGCAAGGTAAGGTAAGGCAAGGCAAAGCAAGGTAAGGTAAGGTAAGGCAAGGTAAGGCAAGGCAAAGCAAGGCAAGGTAAGGCAAAGCAAGGCAAGGTAAGGTAAGGTAAGGCAAGGTAAGGCAAGGTAAGGTAAGGCAAGGCAAGGTAAGGCAAGGCAAGGCAAAGCAAGGCAAGGTAAGGCAAGGCAAAGCAAGGCAAAGCAAGGCAAGGTAAGGCAAGGTAAGGCAAGGTAAGGCAAAGCAAGGCAAGGTAAGGCAAGGCAAGGTAAGGCATGGCAAAGCAAGGCAAGGTAAGGCAAGGCAAAGCAAGGCAAGGTAAGGCAAGGCAAAGCAAGGCAAGGTAATGTAAGGCAAAGCAAGGCAAGGTAAGGTAAGGCAAGGTAAGGCAAGGTAAGGTAAGGCAAGGCAAGGTAAGGCAAAGCAAGGCAAGGTAAGGCAAGGCAAGGTAAGGCATGGCAAAGCAAGGCAAGGTAAGGCAAGGCAAAGCAAGGCAAGGTAAGGCAAGGCAAAGCAAGGCAAGGTAAGGCAAAGCAAGGCAAGGTAAGGCAAGGCAAGGTAAGGCAAGGTAAGGTAAGGCAAGGCAAAGCAAGGTAAGGCAAAGCAAGGCAAGGTAAGGCAAGGCAAAGCAAGGTAAGGTAAGGCAAGGCAAAGCAAGGTAAGGTAAGGCAAGGCAAGGTAAGGCAAGGCAAGGTAAGGCAAGGCAAGGTAAGGCAAGGTAAGGTAAGGCAAAGCAAGGCAAGGTAAGGTAAGGCAAGGCAAAGCAAGGCAAGGTAAGGTAAGGCAAGGTAAGGTAAGGCAAGGCAAAGCAAGGTAAGGCAAAGCAAGGCAAGGTAAGGCAAGGCAAAGCAAGGTAAGGTAAGGCAAGGTAAGGTAAGGTAAGGCAAGGCAAGGTAAGGCAAGGTAAGGCAAGGTAAGGTAAGGCAAGGCAAAGCAAGGTAAGGTAAGGCAAGGCAAAGCAAGGTAAGGTAAGGCAAGGCAAAGCAAGGTAAGGTAAGGCAAGGCAAGGCAAGGTAAGGTAAGGCAAGGCAAAGCAAGGTAAGGCAAGGTAAGGCAAGCAAGGCAAGGCAAGGTAAGGCAAGGTAAGGTAAGGCAAGGCAAAGCAAGGTAAGGTAAGGCAAGGCAAGGTAAGGCAAAGCAAGGCAAGGCAAGGTAAGGTAAGTCAAGGCAAGGTAAGGTAAGGCAAGGCAAGGTAAGGCAAGGTAAGGCAAGGCAAGGTAAGGCAAGGTAAGGCAAAGCAAGGTAAGGCAAGGCAAGGTAAGGCAAGGTAAGGCAAGGTAAGGTAAGGCAAGCAAGGCAAGGTAAGGCAAGGCAAGGCAAGGTAAGGCAAAGCAAGGTAAGGCAAAGCAAGGTAAGGCAAAGCAAGGTAAGGCAAAGCAAGGTAAGGTAAGGCAAGGTAAGGTAAGGCAAAGCAAGGTAAGGCAAAGCAAGGTAAGGCAAAGCAAGGTAAGGCAAAGCAAGGTAAGGTAAGGCAAGGTAAGGTAAGGTAAGGCAAGGCAAAGCAAGGTAAGGTAAGGCAAGGCAAGGTAAGGCAAAGCAAGGCAAGGTAAGGCAAGGCAAGGTAAGGCAAAGCAAGGTAAGGCAAAGCAAGGTAAGGCAAGGCAAGGTAAGGCAAGGCAAGGTAAGGCAAAGCAAGGCAAGGTAAGGTAAGGCAAGGCAAGGTAAGGCAAGGCAAGGCAAAGCAAGGCAAGGTAAGGCAAGGTAAGGCAAAGCAAGGTAAGGCAAAGCAAGGTAAGGTAAGGCAAGGCAAGGTAAGGCAAGGCAAGGTAAGGCAAAGCAAGGTAAGGTAAGGCAAGGTAAGGCAAAGCAAGGTAAGGCAAAGCAAGGTAAGGTAAGGCAAGGTAAGGCAAAGCAAGGTAAGGCAAAGCAAGGTAAGGTAAGGCAAAGCAAGGTAAGGCAAAGCAAGGTAAGGCAAGGCAAGGCAAGGTAAGGCAAAGCAAGGTAAGGCAAAGCAAGGTAAGGCAAAGCAAGGTAAGGTAAGGCAAGGCAAGGTAAGGCAAAGCAAGGTAAGGCAAAGCAAGGTAAGGCAAAGCAAGGTAAGGTAAGGCAAGGCAAGGTAAGGCAAAGCAAGGTAAGGCAAAGCAAGGTAAGGTAAGGCAAAGCAAGGTAAGGCATGGCAAAGCAAGGCAGGAAGGAGGGGAGAGAAAGGGACCCTTAAGTCCTGTCTGGGAAACTGGGCCATGTCATGACCCTACCCAATGGAGCAAAACTGGAAGAGGGGAGATTGAGATTGGATGTGAAGAAGTTATTCCCCATGAAGGTAGTGAGACACTGGCACAGGTTGCCCAGGGAGGTGGTGGAAGCCTCATCCCTGGAGGTTTTTGCAGCCAGGCTGGATGTGGCTGTGAGCAACCTGCTCTGGTGTGAGGTGACAGGGGGTTGGAACTGGCTGAGCCTTGAGGTCCCTTCCAGCCCTGACAATTCCATGAGTCTATGATACTTATCTGACTGAGCATTCTCAGGGGAAGGCTCACACCCCACAGCTCACTTTTCCCTCACAAAGATCTAAATGAAACCCCGAAAGAACTTCTGCAGAAGGTCCAAAAGAAACCTTGGTCCCACTCTGCCTTCTGACCCTGAACACATGGACAGCTTCTCCCCAGTCCCCATGCTCAAAACAATCATTTTTCTAAGGAACCACACAGAAGAGATTCATTTTGGCCTTCCCTCCTTTGGTGCCCAACTCCTTCCCTGCTGTCCTCTCAGCTGTCCCCTTCCCTCCTTTGGTGCCCAACTCCTTCCCTGCTGTCCCCTCAGCTGTCCCCTTCCCTCTACCACAAAGCAATCAGCACCTCTCTCACCTGCCCATTCCCCATGCCCTCTGTCTGTCCACCTGCTCCTCCCCTGCCAAAGTCATCTGAAGGTGGCCAACACAAAGTGCAGTGGCAGTGAAGACCTCCAGTGTGCCAGAGGTCAGGATGGATCCCCACCACCAAGCCCTTCAGAGGACAGCTAAGGGCAGGAGGAGCAGCACAGCTGTGGTGCTGTTCAAAAGGCTGCTGAAGGAGATCCTGCTGGGGGACCTCCCTCTGCTCTTTTCCTGGGGCTGGGGCCATGCTGAAGGCCAGGCAGTGACAGGGACCAGAGAGGTGCACTGGGAAAGAGGCAGGACTCAGCTTCACAGCCACCACTTCCCTCTATCCGCTCAGCACAGAGGGACCTGGCAGCTGTGCCCTCATGATGTCATCACAGGCTTGGAGTCTAAAGAGAGGAAGCTTTTTATAGAGTTTCCCACTGCCAAACTTCATGAACACAACACCTGACAGCCAGGACCTCAGGGGAAAGCAGAGGGAAAACAACCCTGAGCCACGGTGGTGTCTCAGGAACATGACCCCCACAACCCCAGAGTCACTCCCTCACAGCACAGCCTGGACACAAAGAGCAGGGGTTGGACTGGAGGGGCTCCAGAGGGCCCTTCCCACCCCTAACATTCTGTGATTGTGCTTCTGTGGAAGCACAGGCAAGGGCAGCATGGGACCTATGGGAGATGTGTTCCTACACCGTCCTCCTGTTCCTGCACCAGAGGGAAATCACAGGATGGGTTGGGTTAGGAAGGGACCTCAAAGCTCATCCAGTTCCAAGCCCCTGCCATGGGCAGGGACACCTCCCACCAGCCCAGCTTGCTCAGGGCCTCATCCAGCCTGGCCTGGACACCTCCAGGCAGGAGGCAGCCACAGCCTCCCTGGGCAACCTGTGCCAGTCTCTCCCCAGCCTCACTCTCAACAATTTCTTCCTCCTCTCCACTCTCAATCTCCCCTCTCCCATCTCCAAGCCATTGTCCCTCATTCTCACACTCCCAGCCTTGTAACAGAAAAGAATGAAGATGAGGAGGGAGGAGAGGGAGAGTAAAATCTTTGCATAAAGAGAGGGACAATGGCTTCAAACTAGAGCAGAGCTGATTGAGATTGGATGTGAGGAAGAAGTTCTGCACCAGGAGGCTGCTGGAACACTGCAACAGGTTGCCCAGGGAGGTGGTAGAAGCCTCATCCCTGGAGGTTTTTGCAGCCAGGCTGGATGTGGCTGTGAGCAACCTGCTGTGGTGTGAGGTGTCCCTGCCCATGGCAGGGGGTTGGAACTGGATGAGCTTTGGAGGCCCCTTCCAGCCCAGACCACTCTGTGATTCTGTGTAAATAAAATGTGCCATCTCAGAGAGGTTTCCCAGCTCCACCTCATTCATGTGGCTATCACTGTGCTTCCTAAAAGCAAACTGAGGCTTCTGCAAGTTCAGAAGACTCCTGGCTGCAAGCACCTGAAGCTCCAAGTCACCAGCAGCAGCCTTTGCTGGAGCTTCTCAAAGAAGATCACTAACAAAAGCAAAAGCACCCAGCAGCTGGGCCGAGCTCCTCTGGGTGATCGTCCTCTTCATCACTGCTCAGCACTCCCAGTTCCTCCCCCCTGCATCTTCAGCTGGGCATCCAGAGGGAGAGCAGTGGAGGAAGCCCAGTGAGTCATGCAGCAGCAATGTGGGTGGGAGCTGCTCCCATGCCCAGCTCCTCAGGACAGCCTTTTATGGTATTCTCGGAGTGGAAGCTGCTGTGGTCTGCAGCACTTTGCCTTTTGTCTTGCAAGAAGCCTTGGAGCAAAGAGCTCAGGATCCCCTGGGCTTCAGGAGAAGCAGCCAGGAGCCCATAAAGTGATGAGCAAGCCCCAAGCCAGTCTGGTGTCCATGGACTTCCCCAGCCAGCTAAGGGATGCCACTCGCCTCACACAGCGTCGCCACAGCCCAGCCACAGCTCTCCCATCCAGGCCACCAGCTCCAAACCAGGGCTGAGAGTGAAGGGAGGGTGTGAGCTGCCTGTGCACACCTCAGACTGCTGCCCAGCCTTCCATGAGCCCTACCACCCTGTGGCAAGACACTAAGGACCTCCTCAGCACCTCCAGGGAGGAGCCACCAGGCACACTCCTTGCAGCCTGGGTGGGCTGCCAGCATAGGAGAAGCTGCAAGGGCTGCCAGAGCCTCATCTGCCTGCCCTCAGTCTGACCTGAGGACATCCCTCCAGCAAGGACAAGAATGACTCTGGAGGGTTTCTGCCTCATGCAAACTTAGCTGAAACAGGGCAAGAGGTTGTGGGGAGGAGCCGGCAGGGGTTGTGCACCCAAAGCCAGTTGAAAGCAGCATGAAAAAGGGAAGTGGGGGAGAAATCACTCTCCAGGCTTGTGCACCACAGCACATGCAGCTCAAACTCAGCAAGGTAAAAGAACCACAGCATCCCAAGCTGCTGGGGGTTGGAGGGGGCCCTCCAGCATCTGCTCTGTAGAGGACTCACCAGGGGACAAGCTTACCAAAACCTGACAACTCCTGTCTCAAAAGCCCTCTCAAGAACTCAAGTGCCTCCAAGAAGCACCAACCCAGGAGCATCCAAGAAGCACCAACCCAGGAGCATCCAAGAAGCACCAACCCAGGAGCATCCAAGAAGCATCAACCCAGGAGCATCCAAGAAGCACCAACCCAGGAGCATCCAAGAAGCATCAACCCAGGAGCATCCAAGAAGCACCAACCCAGGAGCATCCAAGAAGCATCAACCCAGGAGCATCCAAGAAGCACCAACCCAGGAGCATCCAAGAAGCATCAACCCAGGAGCATCCAAGAAGCACCAACCCAGGAGCATCCAAGAAGCATCAACCCAGGAGCATCCAAGAAGCACCAACCCAGGAGCATCCAAGAAGCATCAACCCAGGAGCATCCAAGAAGCACCAACCCAGGAGCATCCAAGAAGCATCAACCCAGGAGCAACCAAGAAACATCAACCCAGGAGCATCCAAGAAGGACCAACCCAGGAGCATCCAAGAAACATCAACCCAGGAGCATCCAAGAAGGACCAACCCAGGAGCAACCAAGAAACACCAACCCAGGAGCCTCCATCTCCCTGCTGCTTCCACAGAGTCCCAGCATCGTGGGGGTTGGAAGGGACCTCTGGAGCTCACCCAGTCCAACCCCCTGCTCCAGCAGGGCACCCACAGCAGCTTACGCAGGAGCACAATGGCCAGAGGGGTTTGGGAGCTCTCCAGACAAGGAGACTCCACAACCTCCCTGGGCAGCCTGTTCCAGTGTCTCCCCAGCCTCACTGTGCACAACTTCCTTCTGAGCTCCAACCTAACTCTGCCCTGCTCCAGTTCCAAACCATTGCCCCTGGGCCTATCCCCACAGCCCCTTCTGAACAGTCCCTCCCCAGCCTTGCTGAAGCCCCTTCAGGTACTGGAAGCTGCTCTAAGGTCTCCCTTAGAGGTGCTCCAGGCCTGTGATCACCTTTGTGGCCTCCTCATGTCCCTCTTGTGTTTGGGGTCCCATATCTGGCCCCAGCCCTGCAGGTGAGGTCTCCCCAGAGCAGAGCAGAGGGGCAGGATCCTCTCTCTCCAGCTCTGGCCACACTGCTTTGGCTGCAGCCCAGGCTGCCCTTGGCCTTCTGTGCTGCCAGTGTCCATTGCTGGCTCCTGGCCAGCTTCTCCCCTTCCCCAGCACCCCCAAGTCCTTCTCTGCAGGGCTGCTCTCAATCTCATCCCCCCCAGCCTGGATGGATCCTGAGGCTTGCCCTGCCCTAGGTGCAGGACCTTGCACTTTGCCTTCTTGCCCCTCCTGAGGTTCTCCTCAGCCACCTCTGCAGCCTGTGCAGGTCCCTCTGGATGGCTCCATCCTGTCCTTCAGCCTTACCAACCACAGCCCTCAGCTTGGTGTCAGCTGCAGGCTTGCTGAGGGTGCCTCAGTCTCTGTGTCTGTGGCAGTGATAAAGGTATTGAAGAGCACTGGTGCCATACAGACCCCTGAGGGACATCCCACCATGGGGGCAGGGGGCAGCCAGAGCTCCCCAGACAGATGAAGATGGAGGCTGGAGCTCCATGAGCACAAGAAATCCATTTCCAACTGAAGGGCAGTCTGGAGTCTTCCTGCTGTTAGATATGGGATGGAGATTATAGAATTCAGTTTAAAAACACTCTCCCCACGTGGAAGGCTCCATCCTGTCCAGGGAACACAATGAACTTCCTGCAGCCACAGCCTCACAGACTGCATCAGGCTGGGAGGGAGCCTCCAAGGGCATCTCATCCAACCCCTGCAGGCAGCAGGGACACCTCCAGCCAGAGCAGGCTGCCCAGGGACACATCCAGCCTGAGCTGCAATGGCTCCAGGGATGGAGCCTCAAGCACCTCCCTGGGCAGCCTGTTCCAGTGTCTCCCCAGCCTCACTGTGCACAACTTCCTCCTGAGCTCCAACCTAACTCTGCCCTGCTCCAGTTCCAAACCATTGCCCCTGGGCCTATCCCCACAGCCCCTTCTGAACAGTCCCTCCCCAGCCTTGCTGAAGCCCCTTCAGGTACTGGAAGGCTGCTCTAAGGTCTCTCTGGAGCATTCCCTTCTCCAGGATGAACATCCCCAACTCTCCCAGCATCACCCCATAGGGAGATTTTCCAGCCTCTGATCATCCTCATGGATTCCTCTGGAGCTCCAGGTCATTGTGCTGGGGCTTCCTGAACTGGAGGCAGTATAGGAGAGCTGGGGAGGGACTTTGGACAAGGGCTGGCAGTGCCAGGCTGAAGGACAATGGCATTGAGGTGGGAGAGGGGAGATTGAGAGTGGAGATGAGGAAGAAATTGTTGAGAGTGAGGGTGGGGAGAGACTGGCACAGGTTGCCCAGGGAGGCTGTGGCTGCCTCCTGCCTGGAGGTGTTGAAGGCCAGGCTGGATGAGGCCCTGAGCAAGCTGGGCTGGGGGGAGGTGTCCCTGCCCATGGCTTGGGGCTTGGAGCTGGATGAGCTTTGAGCTCCCTTCCAACCCAACCCATCTGTGAGTCTCTGCTCCATTTGGCTGCTGCCAGCCTGCGACTCACACACCAACTGCAGGCTGTAAAAGCCTTGCAAGGAGCCACAACCAAGTGCAGCTCTCAGCTGTGCAGGTGGTGCCTGCCAGCTCCTGTTTTGCCCATCCCCACGTGGAGAGCTGTGGGATGACTCAAGCCATGCTGGCAGCAGGTCTGGCTGGGCAGGGCAGGATGTGTCACCACGCCAGAGCTCAGGGAACACACTCCCAAGCCTCTGCTTTCCCAGCAGGAGCCAATGCAACCCCTGCACAAAGCCTGCAAGTACATTTAAGGCTCAAAAGTCATCTGAAACGTGCCCCATCTCCCCTCCCCCTCCATAAATACAACCCAGATTGGGTCATCTCCTCTCCAGAAGGGAGTGACACCCATGGCAGCCTCCCTGCCAGCACTGACCTGAGCCAGGACCCTTCATGCTCCTCACACTGCAAGAGCTAAAGATGCTTTTGTACATCCTCTGGAGAGCTCCATCGAAGCATCCATGGCCACCAGGGCACTGCATTCAGCTGCTCTTGACACAGAGCCATTCCCCTTCCCTCTCAGTGGCCTCTTACAGCCATGGAATGGCTCAGGTTGGAAGGGACCTCAGAGATCATCTGCTCCAACCCTCCTGCCATGGGCAGGGACACCTCACACTACAGCAGGCTGGCCAGAGCCTCATCCAGCCTGGCCTTAAACACCTCCAGGGATGGAGCCTCAACCACCTCCCTGCACAACCCATTCCAGGCTCTCACCACTCTCATGGGGAAGAACTTCTTCCTCACATCCAGCCTGAATCTCCCCACTTCCAGCTTTGTTCCACCCCCCCTCCCAGTCCTGTCACTCCCTGAGATCCTAAAAAGTCCCTCCCCAGCTTTCTTGGAGCCCCCTTCAGATCCTGGAAGGCCACAAGAAGGTCACCTCAGAGCCTTCTCCAGACTGAACAGCCCCAACTCTCTCAGTCTGTCCTCATAGCAGAGCAGCTCCAGCCCTCTGCTCATCCTCGTGGCCCTTCTCTGGACACCTTCCAGCACCTCCAGATCCCTCTTGTGACAGAGGCTCCAGAACTGGATGCAGTACTCCAGGTGTGGTCTCAGCAGAGCTGAGCAGAGGGGGAGAATCCCCTCCCTGGCCCTGCTGGCCACACTTCTCCTGATGCAGCCCAGGCTCTGCTTGGCTTTCTGGGCTGCAAGTGCACATTGACAGCTCCTGTTGAGCCTCTCATCCCCCAGCACCCCCAAGTCCTTCTCCTCAGGGCAGCTCTCCAGCCAGACCCTGCCCAGCCTGGATTTGTGCTTGGGATTGCCTTGACCCAGCTGCAGGACCCTGCCCTTGGTCTTGTTGAACCTCCTGAGGCTGGCTTGTGCCCAGCTCTCTAGCCTGTCCAGGTCCTTCTGGTAGGGAATTGGTAGCTCAAAGCCTCATCCAGCCTGGCCTTCAACACCTCCAGGCAGGAGGCAGCCACAGCCTCCCTGGGCAACCTGTGCCAGAGTCTCACCACCCTCCCACTCAAGAACTTCTTCCTCAGCTCCAGTCTAACCCTCTTGGGAGGCTTGGGCACAGAAACATTGCTCATTCAGCCTTGGTGCCAGCAGGATGGCTGCAGCTGGGCATCACAGATGGGGCCAGCAAGACTAGTGGGTGATGCTGGGTGTGAAAACATCAGCAGTAGGATGGCAGGTAGGGAAGGAGCCCACAGCTCTGTCCTGCAGCAGCCAAGATGCCCTTCTCCCTCACCAAGTGTGACAATGAAGCTGCAGCATTCACCTGGGAGAACATCATCTGGTCTTGAAACACTGCTGAGTGCTCCTGCACCTCTCCAGTGATGACTCAGGTTGGGCACTGGAGCATGCCCTGGGCAGCATCCAGAGCAGGGAGAGCAGCAGCACAGGGAGGGGATTCTGCCCCTCTGCTCTGCTCTGCTCACACCCCACCTGCAGCACTGCCTCCACTGCTGGGCCCCCAGCACAAGAGGGACCTGGAGCTGCTGCAGAGGGTCCAGAGGAGGCCACCAAGATGATCAGAGGGCTGGAGAACCTCTCCTGTGGGGACAGGCTGGGAGAGTTGGGGATGTTCAGCCTGGAAAGGGCTCCAAGGAGACCTTGTAGCTGCCTTCCAGTACTTGAAGGGAGGAGAGCTGGGGAGGGACTTTGGCCAAGGGCTGGCAGTGCTAAGCTGAGGGCAATGGCCTTGAGCTGGGAGAGGGGAGATTGAGAGTGGAGCTGAGGAAGAAATTGTTGAGAGTGAGGCTGGGGAGAGACTGGCACAGGTTGCCCAGGGAGGCTGTGGCTGCCTCCTGCCTGGAGGTGTTGCAGGCCAGGCTGGATGAGGCCCTGAGCAAGCTGTGCTGGTGGGAGGTGTCCCTGCCTATGGCAGGGGATTGGGACTGGATGAGCTTTCCCAATGTCACAGAATGTTAGGGATTGGAAGGGACCTCTGGGGACCATCCAGTCCAACCCCCTGCCAGAGCAGGGCACCCAGGGCAGGTCACACAGGGACACAGCCAGGTGGGGCTTGAAGGGCTCCAGAAGAGACTCCACAACCTCTCTGGGCAGCCTGCTCCAGGCTCCAGCACCCTCACACCAAACAAGTTTCTCCTCATGCTGAGGTGGAACCTCCTGGGTTCCAGTTTGTGTCCATTGCCTCTTGTCCTGTCCCTGGGCACCACTGAGCAGAGCCTGGCCCCTTCCTGACCCCCACCCCTCAGATATTGATGGACATTGCTCAGATCCCCTCTCAGCCTTCTCCTCTCCAGGCTCACCAGCCCCAGGGCTCTCAGCCTTTTTTCACAGGAGAGATGTTCAAGTCTCCCATCTTTAAGGTCCTTTCCAACCCCAGCCATTTTGGGATCCTGTTCTGCTGTCTCCCATGTGCTGATTGCAGCCTTTAGAGCTGGAGGGCAGCAGCCTGAGTCACCAGTTGAGGCTGCCCATGAAGCAGATTGTTGGCAGTGCTGGCTGGGATTGGGGTCAGCCCAGGGGTGGTTTCCAGCTCTGGTTGTTGTTGTAGTCTCCTTCCCACCTTCTCCACCTTGATACTGTGCAGACAGCATCCAGACACAAACATAAACCCACACTGCACAACACTCTGCAGCTCCCCACGGGCTGCCAGCAGGTTTGGTTCTCTTCTGAAGGGCCTTTTGCAACCTCAGGTGGTGCTGGAAGCAGACAGAGGTTTGCAGGAGCCAGCTTCAGGCAGGATCTAACCATCAGGTGGCAGCCAAAATTGGGAGCTTTGAGGCAGCAGGCAAGGTCTTGGTCACAGAAGCTGTTCCACACATGGTGCAAAGAACCACAGAATGGCTCAGGTTGGAAGGGACCTCAGAGATCACAGAATCAGAGTGTTAGGGGCTAGGAGGGACCTCTGGAGATCACCCAGTCCAAACCCCTGCCAGGGCAGGGTCACCTAGAGCAGGTCACACAGGAACACAGCCAGGTGGGTTTTGAGTATCTCCAGAGAGGAAGACTCCAGAGCCCGCCCTGGGCAGCCTGCTCCAACCTACTCCATCTACTCCAACCCCCTGCCATGGGCAGGGACACCTCAAGGAGACTAAGCTGCCTGCTGGCTGTGCTTTGGTTTCTCTGTGTGATGAAAAGATCTGGATGGAGGCCCCTGAGTGGTGAGGGAAAGATGCCAGGAGGTGCAGCAGGTGGAGCTGGAGCTGAGTTGTGTGGGAATCAGAGAATCACAGAGTGGGTTGGGTTGGAAGGGACCCCAAGGCTGATCCAGTTCCAACCCCTTGCCATGGGCAGGGACACCTGCCACCAGCCCAGCTTGCTCAGGGCCTCATCCAGCCTGGCCTGGAACACCTCCAGGCAGCCACAGCCTCCCTGGGCAACCTGTGCCGGAGTCTCACCACCCTGCTCTGCCTCAGCTTCAAACCATTCCCCCTTGGCCTGTCTCATGAAAATTCCCTCCGCAGCCTTCCTGCAGGATCCCTTCAGGTCCTGGCAGGCAGCTCTCAGGTCCCCCTGGAGCCTTCTCTTGTCCAGGCTGAGCACCCCCAGCTCCCTCAGCCTGTGCTCACAGCAGAGGTCTTCTCTTGCTGTGTTCCTGGGCATTAAAGGCAGTGTTCAAGCCAGCAGCTGGATGAGAACCCAACAGCCTTGGTTTTCCCCTTGGGAAGTGACATCTGCTAATGTTTGCTCTGCAGAAGGGGTGTGGAGCTCAGGTATTTTTAGCTGCAGCTATTCTCAAGATGTTTTTCTTTGATGACCTTCTCTTAAGAACTTGGTTCTCTATCATGTTGCTGAAAGTTTTTGGAGTTGCAGAATCTTTCCCAGCCAAAGGCTCATTGCTGGAGGGGAGGAGAAGAGGGGAGAGCAGCCCACAGGCAGCAGAAGTATTGAATTGTGTTTGCTGTTGGGTTTTGGTGCCTCAGGGGGCATGATGTTAGAGTTGGGGACGTCTTGGGGTCTTCAAAACCAACGTGGGCATGTTGCTGTGCAACCTGCTCAAGCTGATCCTGCTCTGGCACAGGCTGCCCAGAGAGGTTGTGGAGTCTCCTTGTGTGGAGAGCTTCCAATCCCCCCTGGGCATTGTGCTGCTGGGCAAGCTGCTGTGGGTGCCCTGCTGGGGCAGGGAATTGGGCAGGATGATCCCCAGAGGTCCCTCCCACCCCCTTCAATTCTGGGATTCCTCAGCCTCTCCCTCTGCTGCAGCAGCTCTAAGGTTGCCACTGCCTGCTGATGGAAAGCAGTTGAGAACGGGATCAAAATATGAGTTGGGACAAGAAGTTTAAAAGGTTGGAAGAGGAAAGGGTGGGCAGAGGGCAGTGACTGCTGGTGGAGATGCAGGAATCCCATGGGAGGGCAAACAACAGGAATGGCAGTGGAAATTCCAGCTCTGTGTGCAGGGGTTTGGACCATGTCTGTCTGGAGACACTTTGGGTTTGCCTGCACATGTGGTTGTGTCTGAACCCCAGCATGGTGAGGGTTGGAAGGGACCTCTGGGGATCACCCAGCCCAGCCCCTGCCCCAGCAGGGCACCCACAGCAGCTTGCCCAGCAGCACAATGCCCAGGGGGGGTTGGAAGCTCTCCACACAAGGAGACTCCACAACCTCTCTGGGCAGCCTGCTCCAGGCCTCCAGCACCCTCACACCAAACAACTTTCTCCTCCTGCTCAGATGGAACCTCCTGGCTGCCACTTTGTGCCCCTTGCCCCTTGCCCTGTCCCTGGGCACCACTGAGCAGAGTCTGGCCCCAGCCTCTTGCCCCCCACAGCTCCTTTAGCTCTTGCTGAGCATTGCTCAGCTCCCCTCTGGGGCTGCTCTTCTGCAGGCTCTCAGCCCCAGGGCTCTCAGCTTTGCTCCTCTGCAATCCTGGCACTTTGGGACACAGTCTAATGGCCATGGTGGTGTTAGGTCATGATTAGAGAAGATCTTAAAGGTCTTTTCCAACCTAAACAATTCCATGCTCCACTTCCCCCATTGTCTTCACAGCCTCCAGTGGACTCTCTCCAGCAGTTCCCTCTCTCTCTCAAAACCTAAGGAGTTCCCAGTACCCTTTAGGTCTTGATAAGCTTTTTTAAATCTCTGAGATGATAAGAGAGCAAACAAACTCTCATTTGAGGATTAAAGCTCATCTTCCTCAGCCCACAGGCTGCTGGTCTTCTCCTCACTTGCTGTCTGTGGACTGGGAAGACAGCACAGATCCCAGGGGTCAGGGGAGCTAGTCCTGGGCTTTGGCAAAGACCAAAGTGACTATGAAACAGCTTCTCAAAGAGCCCTGGTGTAAAAGGCAGGGGAGGAGAAGTCTTTTCAGGTCGGGTTCCTAATGTTCTGTCACTTGGTAGTTAGCAGGTGAGGTCATCTGGGTGCCCACAGTGCCCAGTGCAGGCAGCTGCTCTCCATGCCTGCCTCTGATGAAGCTGGGGGAGGACAGCCATGAGCTGAGTGTAAGGAGTGAGCAGATGCCACATGAACACAGGCAGGAGGCATCATGGAGTGGCGCAGGTTGGAAGGGATTCAGAAATCATCTGATCCAACCCCCTGCCAGGGCAGGAGCACCTCTGAACTGGACTTGGTCACCCATGGCCTGATCCAGCCTGGCCTTGAACACCTCCAGGCAGGAGGCAGCCACAGCCTCCCTGGGCAACCTGTGCCAGACTCTCACCACCCTCCCACTCAAGAACTTCTTCCTCAGCTCCACTCTAACCCTGCTCTGCCTCAGCTTCAAACCATTCCCCCTTGGCCTGGCTCCAGACACCCTCAGCAAAAGTCTCTCTGCAGCCTTCCTGCAGGATCCCTTCAGGTCCTGGCAGGCAGCTCTCAGGTCCCCCTGGAGCCTTCTCTTCTGCAGGCTGCACACCCCCAGCTCCCTCAGCCTGTGCTCACAGCAGAGCTGCTCCAGCCCTTGGAGCATCTTTGTGGCCTCCTCTGGACTCTCTCCTGCAGCTCTGTGTCCTTCTGCTGCTGGGGACAGCAGAGCTGGAGACAGGAAGGACAGAGTGTGTCTGTCCTGCATCTGCAGCACATCACTGCTCCATGGTGGACACTGGGGAGGTTGAAGCCAGAGTGGGGCTGGGAAGGTGTCTGGCTGAAGGCTGAGCATGGGGAGGGGCCAGGGAAGGTGTTTCAGGGGCTGCTCACTTGTTCATAGCTGTAATTATCTTCTGACTCCCTAGTCAGTGCTGAGGGCTTTCTGCTGGTTGGCAATAAATGAAGTGACAGAAGCCTTGCCTGAGCTGGGACTGTTTTGCTTGGTGCCATGGTGCCACCAGCACCCTCAGCAGTGACAGCTCAGCCCCCTGAAGGTGCTGACACCACAGGCAGGCAGTCCCTGCCTCAGCCCTGAGGCAGCAAACCCGGGCTGCTGCTCCCCAAAGCACTGAGCCCACATCCTGCAGCTGCAGGCAGGGCAGAGCAGAGCAAAGCAGGGCTGCAGGGTGCAGCTCATGCTGGGCAGAGGCTGTGGGACACCTACCACCAGAGCCTGCATGGACCCAGGAGGGCTGGCAGAGATCATGGAGTCCAGCCATAACCCAGCCACCATGACCACTGCATACATCCTGGAGCACCACATCCACAGCTT
The DNA here is from genome assembly GCF_027791375.1 of Indicator indicator. NCBI lineage: Eukaryota > Metazoa > Chordata > Aves > Piciformes > Indicatoridae > Indicator > Indicator indicator. The sequence continues at coordinate 893,623 of NC_072030.1, forward strand.
CTGGAACCCCTCCAGCCATGGGCACTCCACCACCTCCCTGGGCAGCCTCTGCCAATCCCTGACCACTCTTGCAGCAAACAAATTTTTCCTCTTCTCCAACCAAACCCTCCCCTGGCACACCTGAAGCCCATTGTCCCCTTGCCCAAAGGGTCTTCTCCTCCCCCTGTTTCTTGCAGCAAGAAGTTGCTGACTTATTTTGAAAGTCATGAGGCTGAGGGAGACCTCATTGCTCTCTACAGCTCCTGAGAGGAGGCTGCAGTCAGGTGGGGGTTGGGCTCTGCTCCCCAGCATCAGGTGATAGAAGGAGAGGAACTGGCCTGAAATTGTGCCAGGGGAGGTTAGGTTGGAGAGGAGGGAAAAAATCTCTTTGGTGTAAGAGTGGTCAGGGATTGGCAGAGGCTGCCCAGGGAGGTGGTGGAGTCCCCATGGCTGGAGGGGTTCCAGAAAGCTGTGCCCATGGTGGGGTCATGGTTTGGTGGCCAGGGTGGGGTTGGGCTGATGGTTGGACTGGATGAGCTTGGAGGCCTCTTCCAACCTAAACAATTCTCTGATTCTGTATTTTTTGTGGCCAGGAAGGCCAAGGGCAGCCTGGGGTGCAGTAGAAGGGCTGTGGTTAGGAGGTCAAGAGAGGTTCTCCTGTGTCTCCACTCTGCTCTGCTGAGGCCACATCTGGAGCATTGTGTCCAGGTCAGGGCCCCTCAGTACCAGAAGGACCTCAGGGAACTGCTTGAGAGAGTCCATCCCAGAGCCACAGAGCTGCTGCAGGCAGTGGAACATCTCCTGTGAGGCCAGGCTGAGGGAGCTCAGGCTTGGAGCTGGGAGCAGAGGAGCCTGAGGGTGACCTCATGGCTGGGGATAAAGATGTGCAGGGCTGGAGCCAGGCTCTGCTCAGGGATGGCCAAGGACAGCACAAGGGGCACTGGGGGTGAGCTGGAGCAGAGGAGGTGCCACAGGAACAGGAGGGAAAACTTTGTCCCTGTGAGGGTGCCAGAGCCTGGAGCAGGCTGCCCAGAGAGGTTGTGGAGTCTCCTGCTCTGGAGACTTTCCAACCCCCCCTGGCTGTGTTCTGTGTGCCCTGCCCTGGGTGCCCTGCTCTGGTTGAGCTCCAGAGGTCTCTTCCAGCCCTTGCCACTCTGTGGGCTGTGAGTTTCAGTTGCCAGGTGCCAGCCCGGGCTGTGGTGGTTATTTTGTCTCCTGAAGGACACTTGGGCTTCGGGTGCCCTTCTGGGTTTTGACACTGGATACTCTGGGTGCTTAAAGAAGAAATGATTAAAAATAAGAAGTGACCCAGTGTGCACACAGCCAGAGCTGTTCTGGGAGCTGGGCCTGGCATCCCCCTTTCATCTGACACCTTGGTTTAATTCTGCAGGGTCCTGGGCAGGAGCACCTTGGGCAGCAGCAAGAGAGGAGGCTTCACCTGGGTAGTTTTGGGGGGAGTCTCTGGCACAGGTTGCCCAGGGAGGCTGTGGCTGCCTCCTGTCTGGAGGTGTTGAAGGCCAGGCTGGATGAGGCCCTGAGCCACCTGGGCTGGTGGGAGGTGTCCCTGCCCATGGCCAGGGCTTGGAGCAGATGAGCTCTGAGGTCCTTTCTGACCTGAGCCCTTCTGTGGTTCTGTGATTCTCTGAAAAATGAAGCTGAGAGAGCTGGCAGGAAGGAAGTGCAGTGCTAGGTGAGAAGGAAGAGCAGACATGGAGTCTGATACTCTGAGGGTGATGCAGCAGATAAACAGAGTGGGCAGAGTGTCCCCTGGAGGGGATCTGCAGGGGGAAACCAGAGGCAGCCACCTGAAGCCAGGTCAGTGGTGCAGAGCTAGGTCCCTCTATTCAGGCCACATCACCTCCACAGGACCTGTGAGGTGCTGGTGGATGTGGTCCCATCAAGGGTGGAAGGGCAGAACCAGGCTGGATCTGCTGGGTGGACTCTGAAGGAACTCTATCCAAAGTCCTTCACAGCTTCACAGATGGCATTGGGCTGGAAGGCAGCCTCCAAGGGCATCTCATCCAACGCCCTGCAGGAAGAGCAGTCTGCCCAGGGACACATCCAGCCTGAGCTGGAATGGCTCCAGGGATGGAGCCTCAACCCCCTCCCTGGGCAGCCTGTTCCAGTGTCTCCCCAGCCTCACTGTGCACAACTTCCTCCTGAGCTCCAACCTAACTCTGCCCTGCTCCAGTTCCAAACCATTGCCCCTGGGCCTATCCCCACAGCCCCTTCTGAACAGTCCCTCCCCAGCCTGCCTGCAGCTCCCCTGCAGAGATTGAAATGCAGCTCTGAGGTCTCCCTGGAGCCTTCTCTTCCCCAGGCTGCACAGCCCCAACTCTCCCAGCCTGGCCCCGTGGGGGAGGCTGCCCAGGGCCACATCAAGGATGATGCTGAATGCCTGCAGGGATGGAGCCCCAGCCCCAGCCCCTGGGAGTGACTCTGGTATTGTACTGAAACCCCTTCCAGAACAAGGAGGAGCAGGCTGGGAGATCTCTGCCTCTGCTAAGGCTGAGCAGCAGCTCCAACTTTTGTTGCCTGTCAATGGAAGGAAGTGGGGCAGGCAGGTCAGGGCTGCAGGGCAGCTCAGGCCTTCTGCTGCCAAGGAGCTGCAGTGCCTGGGCTGCTGTGCTGCCTCCCAGCACAGGCTCTGCTGGGGCACATCCATGGGGAGAGGATAAGGTGCTTGGAGCAGGTTGGAAAAGTGCTGCTTCTGTTGTGTGGCTGGAAGAGGTTTTGAGGGAGCAGAGAGCTGAGGTGGGAGCCCAGAGCCAGGCTGATGTGGCAGCTGGGGAGGTGAACTCCTGGGTCTGTACCCAGCCAGAACAAGGCTGAATCCAAGGTGGGGCACAGAGGCTTCTCTCTCCTGAGCTCATGGTGATTATGGAGTGAACCTGCTCTGACCTCTCCTGTCTGGAAAAATCCTTCCTGCTGGAGGAAGCCCAGCCCCAGCCTGGCCTGGGCTGATCCCCAGCAGCGTGGGCAGCAGGGCAGGGAGGGGATTCTGCCCCTCTGCTGTGCTCTGCTCAGACCCCCCTGCAGTGCTGGGGCAGCTCTGGAGTGCTCAGCACAGACAGGGAGCTGCTGGAGCAGGGCCAGAGGAGGCCACAGCAATGCTGGCAGGGCTGGAAGCCCTCTGCTGGGAGGCCAGGCTGAGAGAGTTGGGCTTGGGCAGCCTGCAGAGGAGAAGGCTCCAGGAGACCTTCTGGTGGCCTTGCAGTGCTTCAAGGGCTGAGCAGAAAGCTGGGGACAGACTTCTGAGCAGGGCCTGTGGGGACAGGCCAAGGGGGGATGGTTGGAAGTGCAAGAGGGAGCTGGAGAGTGGAGAGAAGGGAGAAATGTTTGCCCCTGAGGGTGGGGAGAGCCTGGCCCAGGCTGCCCAGAGAGGTGGGAGCTGCCCCATGGCTGGCAGCAGTGCAGGGCAGGTTGGTTGGGGCTGTGAGCAGCCTGCTCTGGTTGGGGATGTCCCTGCTGAGTGCAGGGCTTGGACTGGATGACCTTGGAAGGTCTTTTCCAACCCGGGCGGTCTGGGACTCTGTGATGAGCCTGTGAAGGATTTGACATTTGGTCAGGAATCAGGTGCCAGAGGTGCTGTGCAGTCACTGCTCTGGTCTGGAGGGCTGCAGGCAGCTCCTAGCTTGAGCATGGATCTCACTGCTCTTGTTGGCCTCCTTTTCTAGGGGAAGGAAGTGATGTCTCTGTGCCTTCCTGTCCAAACACCCTCCACTGCCCTCAGATGCTTGTCTGTTGACAATTTCTCTTCTCCAAGGCTTCTTGCCCAGGACCAAGTTCAGCCAAGCTTCAGGAGGACACATTCAGCTCTCCCAGGTTGTAACCTTGGAACAGGAGGGTTCTCCTTTCATCAAACAGAGCCACAGAATGGGCTGGGTTGGAAGGGACCTCAAAGATCATCTACTGCAACCCCCTGCCATGGGCACCTCCCACAGCCCAGCTTGCTCAGGGCCTCATCCAGCCTGGCCTTCAACACCTCCAGGCAGGAGGCAGCCACAGCCTCCCTGGGCAACCTGTGCCAGTCTCTCCCCACCCTCACTCTCAACAATTTCTTCCTCCTCTCCACCTCAATCTCCCCTCTCCCAGCTCCAAGCCATTGTCCCTCATCCTGCCAGCTCCTGTATAAATCATAGAGTTGTTTCATCTGGAGGAGCCCTCTGAGGTCATCCAGTCCAACCATCAACCTGACACCACCATGGCCATTAAACCATGTCCCCAGGTGCCATGTCCACAGGTCCTTTCCCAAGCTGCTGAGGCAATCATCAGCCTGCTTATAGGATGAGTGTGGTTGTTTCCTGGGCTGAAGAGAAGCTGCTGCTGCCTTTAGGAGCAACCTTAGAGTCACAGCATGGGAGGGCTTGGAAGGGACCTCTGGAAATCATCCAGCCCAACCCCCCTGCCAGAGCAGGGCACCCAGGGCAGGGCACACCTGAAAGTCTCCAGAGAAGAAGACTTCTCAGCCTCTCTGGGCAGCCTGCTCCAGGGCTCTGTCACTCTTCAATTACAGAAGTTCCTCCTCATGTTCAAATGGAAGTTCTTAGGTTCAAGTCTGTGCCTGTTAGCCCTTGTCCTACCTCTGGGCACCACTGAACAGAGCCTGGTCCCATCCTCCTGCCCATCTCCACACAGGATCTCTCTGCATAGAATCACAGCATGGAAGGGCTGGGAAGGGATCTCTGGGGATCATCCAGCCCAACCCCCTGCCAGAGCAGGGCACCCAGGGCAGGGCACACAGGAACACAGCCAGGAGGGTCTCCAGAGAAGGAGTCACCACAACCTCTCTGGGCAGCCTGCTCCAGGCCTCCAGCCCCCCTACACCAAAGAAGTTTCTCCTCCTGCTCAGGTGGAACCTCCTGTAGTTGAGTTCACTTCCATTGCCCCTCCTCCTGTCTCTGGGTGTCATTGAACAGAGTCTGGCCCCTTCTTCTTGCCCCCCACCCCTCAGATGTTTGTAGGCATTGATCAGATCCCCTCTGAGCATTCCCTCCAGGCTCAGCAGCCCCAGGGCTCAGCCTTCCCTGGTCAGAGACATGCTGCAGTCCCCTCAGCATCCTCACAGCTTGGGTCTCTATCACACCCAGTGCTTGTCTCTGTACCACTGCCCCAGGCTGCCATCCACTCCATCTCTGCTGCCCCCACCCACCCCTCCCTCTGCTTCTGGGTCCTGCAGCTGGGTGGAAGCAGTCCCAAGCACAAATCCAGGCTGGGCAGGGACTGGCTGGAGGGCAGCCCTGAGGAGAGGAACTTGGGGGTGCTGGGGGATGAGAAGCTCAACAGGAGCCAGCAGTGAGCACTTGCAGCCCAGAGAGCCAAGCAGAGCCTGGGCTGCATCAGGAGAAGTGTGGCCAGCAGGGCCAGGGAGGGGATTCTCCCCTCAATGTCTATCAATAGCTGAGGGGTGGGGGGCAAGAGGCTGGGCCCAGACTCCTGTCAGTGGTGCCCAGGGAAGGGGCAAGGGGCACAAACTGGAGGCCAGGAGGTTCCATGTGAGCAGGAGGAGAAAGTTGTTTGGTGTGAGGGTGCTGGAGGCCTGGAGCAGGCTGCCCAGAGAGGTTGTGGAGTCTCCTTGTGTGGAGAGCTTCCAACCCCCCCTGGCTGTGTTCCTGTGTGCCCTGCCCTGTGTTCCCCTGCCCTGGCAGGGGCGTGGGTGGATGATCTCTGAGGTGCCTTCCAACCCCTGCTATCCTGTGGTTCCATGTGCTTGGGCACAGTGTTCTTCCCCCAGAGACCAAGCTGCCTGCATGCCTGCTCCTGGTGGGGTCATCACAGGTGGTTTCCAAACCTGGGGTGGGGAAGATGTGGAGTTGGCAAACCTGAATTTCTGGTTCAGGCTGGTTTGAGGTGGGCCAGGAGCCTGGGGGAGTGCATCCTGACAGGATGGGACATGCCATGGAGTGTGGCAGTGCTCAGCCAGCTCCTCTGTGCCAGGGGCTCCAGCTGGCTGCCAGTGTGGTGAGGGCTGTGGTGGTGTCTGCAGTCCTTGATGAGCCCTTCAGCTGCTCAGGACATACCCCAGATGCTGAGGGTCCATGTGCAAGGCAAAAATGTGACACTGGGGGCTTTGGGATGCATGTGGGGCTGGTGGAGGAGGGGGAAGGCTCAACTGATCCCCCAAGCCCACAGCAAAGGGACCCAGGGAGGCTGTGGCTGCCTCCTGCCTGGAGGTGTTCAGGACCAGGCTGGATGAGGCCCTGAGCAAGCTGTGCTGGTGGGAGGTGTCCCTGCCCATGGCAGGGGGTTGGGGCTGGGTGAGCTTTGAGGTCCCTTCCAACCCACCCCACTCTGGGATTCCATGGAACTGCCAATGCCATCTCATTTGCCCTGCTGGAAGGCTGCACCTGTGTCTCACCACCAGTCAGACTCTGCCCATTTCCAGTGTCTGCTTTAGCATTAGTGTGGCCAGGCTCAAGTGGCACCAACCAAATGAGAGTCAGGTGTGTGCTGGAGCCCTGACCAAATGACAGCAGATGGAGAGAGAGGATCCTGCCCCTCTGCTCTGCTCTGCTGAGACCTCACCTGCAAGGCTGGGGCCAGATATGGGACCCCAAGCACAACAGGGACATGGAGCTGATGGAGAGGGTCCAGAGGAGGCCACAAAGATGAGCAGAGGCTGGAGAACCTCTGCTATGGGACAGGCTGAGGGAGCTGGGGGTGTTCAGCCTGGAGAAGAAAAGGCCTCAGAGTGATCTTAGAGCTGCCTGCCAGGACCTGAAGGGCTACAAGAAGGCTGCAGAGAGACTGTTCCCAAAGGCCTGCAGGGACAGGACCAGGGGCAATGGCTTCAAAGTAGAGCAGAGCAGGTTGAGATTGGATGTGAGGAACAAGTTCTGCACCAGGAGGCTGCTGGAACACTGCAACAGGTTGCCCAGGGAGGTGGTTGAGGCCCCATGCCTGGAGATCTTGAAGGTGAGGCTGGAGAGGGCTCTGGGCAACCTGATCTGGTGGAGGATGTCCCTGCTGAGTGCAGGGGGTTGGACTGGATGAGCTTTGGAGCTCCCTTCCAGCCCAGACCATTCCATGACTCTGTGTCCCAGATGTTGATTCCAACACCACTACAGAACCCCCAAACCCAGGACCCCTCAAGGTGTTTTAGTCCTGACCCCAGAGCTGGAGAGCTGCTAATGCCAGGGGTCTCACCTACACCACCACTGCTGGTTCCATGTCTGCCTTTCACATCTCCTCCTTCTGAAGATGTTTTTGAGGGAGGGCAGAGGGGAGGGCTCCTGCTGTCAGCAGTCCCTTCAAAGGGAACCTGCTAGTTTCATTTTCTTGTTTACACAGAGCCTTGCTTTTGCACACACAGATAAACAGCAGCAACAAAAAAAGCATTCCTGGAGCTGCTCAAATGGGGTCACTTCAGGAGTTATCAGCCAGCACTTGGACTGGATCTCAAAGGTCGCTTCCAACCTCACCACTTCTCTGATTTTCAGTGAGAAGGAAGGGAGAGGTTGTGTGGTGATCCAAAACAAAGAAAAAAAGAGAGATTGCTTTCATCCTCCAAATGCTGTCCTGAGCATGGCTGAAAACTGGCAAGGAGTCACAGAATCCAGAACTGTCAGGGCTGAAAAGGACCTCAAGGCTCAGCCAGTTCCAACCCCCTGCCATGGGCAGGGACACCTCACACCACAGCAGGTTGCTCACAGCCACATCCAGCCTGGCTGCAAAAACCTCCAGGGATGAGGCTTCCACCACCTCCCTGGGCAACCTCTGCCAGTCTCTCACCACCCTCATGGGGAACAACTTCTTCCTAAGAGCCAATCTCAATCTCCCCACTTCTAGTTTTGCTCCATCCCCCCCAGTGCTGTCACTCCCTGACACCCTCAAAATAGGAGATCTGCACCTCAACTACTGGGGTCCTGGAATTGTGCCAGGAGGCCTTTCCTGGGTGTCCCTCTCCAGCAGTGGGCAGGGCAGCAGCAGGAGGGATTAGCTGGGACTGAATGAAGTTTAGGACAAGAGTTGTTGAGGGTCCTGTGGTGTAGCAGAGACAAAGCTTGGATGGGGACTCCACCACCTCCCTGGGCAGCCTCTGCCAATCCCTGACCACTCTTGCAGCAAATAAATTTTTCCTCCTCTCCAAGCTAACCCTCCCCTGGCACACCTGAAGCCCATTGCCACCTTGCCCAAAGGGTCTTTTCCTCCCCCTGTTTCTTGCAGCAAGAGGTTGCTGACTTGAGACTCATGAAGCTGAGGGAGACCTCATTGCTCTCTACAGCTCCTGAGAGGAGGCTGCAGTCAGGTGGGGGTTGGGCTCTGCTCCCTAGTCTCAGGTGATAGAAGGAGAGGAACTGGCCTGAAATTGTGCCAGGGGAGGTTAGGTTGGAGAGGAGGTAAAATTTCTTTGGTACAAGAGTGGTTAGGGACTGGCAGAGGCTGCCCAGGGAGGTGGTGGAGGCCCCATGCCTGGAGGCACTTGGGGCCATGGTTTGGTGGCCATGGTGGGGTTGGGTTGCTGGTTGAATTCAGTGGTCCTGGAGGTCTTTTCCAACCCAAACCATTCCCTGAGTCCATGTTTTCTCAGTGCTGGATCAAATCCTTCTTCTTTCCCTGAAGTTTCCTGCTCCAGGACAGACTTGCAGGGAGCTTTGGTACAAGGAGAGAAGTTAAGAGCAGCTCTCCCCTGGGTGTCCAGAGATGCTGGTGGGAGGGAGTGCAAGAGCAAGGTGCAGCAGAATGCTCAGGGAGTGTCCCCTGCAGAGGCTGCCAGAGGCACATAACTGCCTGTGTGAGGCTCAGCCTCTGGCAGGGGCTCCCAGCCTGATTCATCTGCTGGAGGAGGCTGAAGGAATGAGGGTGGTACTGGGAGAGCTTGGATGAAAGGGATGATTCTCCTAGGGGATGGGCATCAGCCTGGGTCAGGGTCAGGGCTGATGGCTCCAGGTGCCTCCCCTCCTAAAAATGGGATGCAGCCAGGAGCTGCAAGGTCAGCCAGATTCCCATGGCCAGCATGAGCCTCACTTTTACCCTGGGTCTGTAACTTACAAATCCTTCTCCTCAGGGATGGTTTGGGTGAGTTCCCCACAAGCCATGTCTCATTGGAGGGAGGATTTTGAGCTTCCTACTCCTGCATTTCCCTGCCTGTCCCACTGCCTTCATCACAGAGTCCCAGCCTGGAAGCGACCTTTAAAGCTCACCCACTCCAAGCCCTGCACTCAGCAGGGCCATCCCCAACCAGAGCAGGCTGCTCACAGCCCCAACCAACCTGCCCTGCACTGCTGCCAGCCATGGGGCAGCTCCCACCTCTCTGGGCAGCCTGGGCCAGGCTCTCCCCACCCTCAGGGGCAAACATTTCTCCCTTCTCTCCACTCTCCAGCTCCCTCTTGCACTTCAAACCATCCCCCCTTGGCCTGTCCCCACAGGCCCTGCTCAGAAGTCTGTCCCCAGCTTTCTGCTCAGCCCTTGAAGCACTGCAAGGCCACCAGAAGGTCTCCTGGAGCCTTCTCCTCTGCAGGCTGCCCAAGCCCAACTCTCTCAGCCTGGCCTCCCAGCAGAGGGTTCCAGCCCTGCCAGCATTGCTGTGGCCTCCTCTGGCCCTGCTCCAGCAGCTCCCTGTCTGTGCTGAGCACTCCAGAGCTGCCCCAGCACTGCAGGGGGGTCTGAGCAGAGCACAGCAGAGGGGCAGAATCCCCTCCCTGCCCTGCTGCCCACACTGCTGGGGATCAGCCCAGGCCAGGCTGGGGCTGGGCTGGCAGCTCAGTGCTGGCTCATCTCCAGCTTTGCACCCCCAGCACCCCCAAGTCCTTCTCCTCAGGGCTGCTCTCCAGCCCTTCACCCCCAGCCTGTGTTGTCTCCAATCTGTATTGGTGCATCCCTGATGTCCTGCTTTGTGTATCCAAAAGGATGCCATCTCTGTGCCAAGGAGAGCAGGAGGTGCTGACAGCTCCACAGCCTATTTCTGCTGCCATCTCCCTTTGCTTTGCCCTAGTGACCCTCCTGAGGTGCCCCTGGTGCTCAGGGTTGACAGCTCAGGTAGCAGCCAGGACATGTGTCCTCCCCCTGCTGCTCTGGGCGTGCTGGGGGCCTTCAGCTGGTGCTGTGACAGCCAGAACAAGCAGGAAGGTTTGCAACAGCAAAAGGAGAGGCAGGGGCACCTGTCAGCTGACCCAAACTGGCCATCTGTGGCTGGAGGCAGGAATGGCCATGGGGATGGTCAGAGGGAAGAGCAGCATGTCCCATGGGGTGGCTGCATGGAGTAGAACACAATATGCCGAGAGGAGCAGGTGTCCAGGTGGAGATTGACCATCTGTTAGCTTCCCTCAGGTTTGTAGCTTCCTCTGGACCCTCTCCAGCAGCTCCAGGTCCTTCTTGGCCCCAGAGGTCTTTTCCAGCCTCAATAACTCTGTGATCCAGGGGGGGTTGGACCTAGATGATCCTGAAGGTCCCTTTCAACCCAAGCCCTTCTGTGCATCTGTGCAATGTGAACTGTTTCTGCCAGTCTTAAGCAAACAGAAGCTGCTTCCTAATGCTCCATGTTCATAGAGTTCCTTCCCAGGTCAGTGCATCACCCAAAAAAGGGGATTTTTAATGACTTTTTTTGCCCCTCCCTCTGGCCTGTTTATAGGCAGTGGGATGGGGAAGGAGGGAAGACAGAGACAAAATCCACCTTCCATTGCCAAACCACCTCGTGGGCATCCCTTGGGTTCCTTCTCTTTGTTGCTTTGGGTTTTCTTTCTTGAAACTGAGTAATCATTTAAATGATGATGCTTTAATAAGCTAATAATGAAAAAAAGTCATGTATGCAGCTGGGAGGCTTTCTGCCAGCATTTGTTGGGTGAAGATGAGTTCCTCTCAAAAAGGAAAAAAAAAAAAAGAGCTGTTTAGATGCTCATTAACTCCTGGGGAGGGCTATAAATAGTAGCTGCAGAAGCAGCCACCACAATCTGCTCCCCAGGCCTTGGCTTGGCCTCCTCTGATGCTGCAGCAGCTCAGCTCAGCTGCTGGGCTGAGCCTGCCCAGCACCAGCACGGAGGGGAATCACAGAACTGTTGGAAGGGACCTCAAGGCTCAGCCAGTCCCAACCCCCTGCCATGGGCAGGGACACCTCACACCACAGCAGGTTGCTCACAGCCACATCCAGCCTGGCTGCAAAACCCTCCAGGGATGAGGCTTCCACCACCTCCCTGGGCAACCTGTGCCAGTCTCTCACCACCCTCATGGGGAACAACTTCTTCCTGACAGCCAATCTCAATCTCCCCACTTCTAGTTTTGCTCCATCCCCCCAGTCCTATCACTCCCTGACACCCTCAAAAGTCCCTCTCCAGCTTTCTTGGAGCCCCCTTCAGATTCTGGAAGGCCACCAGAAGGTCTCCTGGGAGCCTTCTCCTCTCCAGCCTGCACAACCCCAACTCTCTCAGGCTGTCTGCAGAGCAGAGCAGCTCCAGCCCTCTGCTCATCCTCATGGCCCTTCTCTGGACACCTTCCAGCACCTCCAGATCCTTCCTGGGAACAAATCTCTGCTCTCCTCCTGTCCCCAGCCTTGGGCAGAAGACCCTAAGCTGGTGGGGGAGAAGCTGGCCAGGAGCCAGCAGTGGGCACTGGCAGCACAGAAGGCCAAGGGCAGCCTGGGCTGCAGCCAAAGCAGTGTGGCCAGAGCTGGAGAGAGAGGATCCTGCCCCTCTGCTCTGCTCTGGGGAGACCTCACCTGCAGGGCTGGGGCCAGCTGTGGGACCCCAAACACAAGAGAGACCTGGAGCTGATGGAGAGGGTCCAGAGGAGGCCACAGAGATGAGCAGGGGGCTGGAGCAGCTCTGCTGTGGGGCCAGGCTGGGAGAGTTGGGGCTGTGCAGGCTGGAGAAGAGAAGGTTCCAGGGAGACCTTAGGCAGGATTGGAGGTGAGCTGTGAGCAGAGCAGAGCCCAGGGGCAGAATCCCCTCTGCTGCCCTGCTGCCCACACTCCTCTGGCTGCAGCCCAGCACACAGCTGCCTGCTGGGCTGCAGGAGGGCACTGCTGGCTCCTGGGGAGCTACTCAGCACCCAACACCCCCAAGGCTTTTCCTTCAGGGCTACTCCCAACCCACTCTGCCCCCAGCCTGGATTGGTGCCTGTGTGTTTGTGTCCTCCCTTTGCAGCCTGTTCCTTCCCCAGCAGGTTGGGACACTGCCTTGCTGCCTGCTCCCCTGGGACCTGCCCTTCCTCTGTCTGTAGGGAGCTCTGGTGCTGGGGAAGGATGGGCCAGACCTGGAGACTCACCAGCTTCTGATTTCCTTTGCAGTGAACCCAGAGGAGGAGAGAAGCTGCCTATGGACTGCCTCCTGCCTCCCCTTGCCTCCCAGCGAGCTCTGCCATGCCAGAGGAGTGGAGAGCAGAGAGGCCACACTGAGCTGGGACAGCAGGACTGAGGCCAAGCAGTGTGTGGCTCCTGGGCTGTGGTGCCTAGTGGTCCTTGCCACCCCACACAGGACACCACCAGCTCCTGCCAGGCAGATGCCTGCAGGGGAGAGGAGAGCTGCAGCTGAACTGATGCATCTGGGCACCTGATAGCAGGCTCAGGTAAGGCCACGTTGCTTAGAACCATGGAGCTGCTTAGAACCATGGAGCTGCTTAGAACCATGGAGCTGCTTAGAACCATGGAACTGCTTAGAACCATGGAGCCATGGAACTGCTTAGAACCATGGAGCTGCTTAGAACCATGGAGCTGCTTAGAACCATGGAACTGCTTAGAACCATGGAGCTGCTTAGAACCATGGAACTGCTTAGAACCATGGAGCCATGGAACTGCTTAGAACCATGGAGCTGCTTAGAACCATGGAGCTGCTTAGAACCATGGAACTGCTTAGAACCATGGAGCTGCTTAGAACCATGGAACTGCTTAGAACCATGGAGCCATGGAACTGCTTAGAACCATGGAGCTGCTTAGAGCCATGGAGCTGCTTAGAACTATGGAGCCATGGAGCTGCTTAGAACCATGGAACTGCTTAGAACCATGGAGCTGCTTAGAACCATGGAACTGCTTAGAACCATGGAGCTGCTTAGAACCATGGAGCTGCTTAGAACCATGGAGCTGCTTAGAACCATGGAACTGCTTAGAACCATGGAGCTGCTTAGAACCATGGAGCCATGGAGCTACTTAGAACCATGGAGCTGCTTAGAACCATGGAACTGCTTAGAACTATGGAGCCATGGAGCTGCTTAGAACCATGGAACTGCTTAGAACCATGGAGCTGCTCAGAACCATGCAGCTGCTTAGAACCATGGAGCTGCATAGAACCATGGAACTGCTTAGAACCATGGAGCTGCTTAGAACCATGGAACTGCTTAGAACCATGGAGCTGCTTAGAACCATGGAGCTGCTTAGAACCATGGAGCTGCTTAGAACCATGGAACTGCTTAGAACCATGGAGCTGCTTAGAACCATGGAGCTGCTTAGAACCATGGAGCTGCTTAGAACCATGGAGCTGCTTAGAACCATGGAACTGCTTAGAACCATGGAGCCATGGAGCTACTTAGAACCATGGAGCTGCTTAGAACCATGGAACTGCTTAGAACTATGGAGCCATGGAGCTGCTTAGAACCATGGAACTGCTTAGAACCATGGAGCTGCTCAGAACCATGCAGCTGCTTAGAACCATGGAGCTGCATAGAACCATGGAGCTACTTAGACCCATGGAGCTACTTAGAACCATGGAGCTGCTTAGAACCATGGAGCTGCTTAGAACCATGGAGCTGCTTAGAACCATGGAGCTGCTTATGTTTTGGTTGGAAGAGGCCTTTAAGATGATCCAGTCTAAGTCTTAACCCAGCACTGCCAGGTCACCTCTAAGCCATGGCCCTCAGCACCACATCTCCACAGCTTTTAGATCTCAGGAATGGAGCCTCCACCACTGCCCTGGGCAGCCTGGGCCAGGCCTTGACAACCCTTCTGGGGAAAAGATTGTTCCTCATGTGCAACCTAAACCTCCCCTGGGGCAACTTGAGGCCACTTCCTCTTATTTTATCACTTCTCCCAACACCCACCTGGCTCCAGGCTCCTTTCAGAGAGCTGTAGAGAGCAATGAGGTCTCTCCTCAGCCTCCTCTTCTCCAGACTGAACACCCCCAGGCCTCCCAGCTGCTCCCCACAAGCCTTGCTTTATGGAAGATCTGTGCCCTGGTGCTTACACCCTGGTGGTCTTGCCACACTCCATTTTAAACTAACAGATCACAGCTTCACAGATGGCCCCGCGTGGGAAGGGATCCTCCAAGGGCATCCTGTCCAACCCCCTGCAGGCAGCAGGGACACCTCCAGCCAGAGCAGGCTGCCCAGGGACACATCCAGCCTGAGCTGCAATGGCTCCAGGGATGGAGCCTCAAGCACCTCCCTGGGCAGCCTGTTCCAGTGTCTCCCCAGCCTCACTGTGCACAACTTCCTCCTGAGCTCCAACCTAACTCTGCCCTGCTCCAGTTCCAAACCATTGCCCCTGGGCCTATCCCCACAGCCCCTTCTGAACAGTCCCTCCCCAGATTTCTTGTAGGTCCCTTGCTGATGCTGGAAGGTGCTCAGTGCAAGGTGATCTCTGGGCAGTCGTTGTCACCCCCCAGGACAGTTAGGACAGAAGCCTCTGGCTGGCTCTCTGCTCCTGATGCTCTGAGAAAAACCAAACTTGCTCCTCTGCTCTCAGGTTTGTGTTGCAGTCAAGGAAATACAGATGCAAACAGGATCTCCTGTCTTGCTTCATCCTGCTGGAGAGGGATTTCAGTCCTGAAGCCCTCAGTCCCTTTCTGAGCCCTGTGTCACTTCCTGTTGGCAGCTGGGCTGTAAGTGAGGCCAGATCTGGGCTGAGCCTGGGGTTGTGCCATCTGGTGACCTCCTGCTGCAGAGCTGCTGCCCAGCCAGGCTGGGTCTGATCATACAGGCAGCTGTGCATGGGGGTCAGCAGAAGTCCTTGCTGCAAGCCTGGAGAAGAGAAGGCTCCAGGGAGACCTCAGAGCAGCTTCCAGTACATGAAGGGCTCCAGGAGAGCTGGGGAGGGACTTTGGACAAGGGCTGGGAGTGCCAGGCTGAGGGACAATGGCTTGGAACTGGGAGAGGGGAGATTGAGAGTGAGCTCCCTTTGAGCTCCCTCCCAACCCATTCTGTGAGTCTATGAAGAGTAAAGACACCAAGCTGGAACCTGCATGGATGCACTCCCCTGGCATCCTGCATCCCCAGCAGCAGCTGCAAGCCAGGAGCCATGGCTTCAGTGGCAGCACAGCAGCTCCAGGCCTCCAGCAGTGCCACTGCTCTCCTGCCCTTGCCTCCAGACACCTCTCAAGGACATATCATGGAGCTAGAAGGTCTCTAAGGTCCCTCCCAACCCAACCCATTCTATGAGAGGATGATGCTGATGATGCTGAGTCCACATGCCTCCAGCTACCACATCTCCAAGACCTCCAAACACTTCTCATTATTTACCAAGCCCCCAGATCTCCTGAGAGCTTCTCAGGCTGGTGCCCACCTGCCCTGGCTTGGGATGGGGCTTCCTAAGGGAACCAAGGGTGAGCAGGTCTCTTGTCTCATCCATGGTGGGGTTGGAACCCATTCTATGATAGGATGCTCTGCTGAGACCCCACCTGGAGCTCTGTGTCCAGGTTTGGAGCCTCTGTTCCAGGAAGGATCTGGAGGTGCTGGAAGGTGTCCAGAGAAGGGCCATGAGGATGAGCAGAGGGCTGGAGCTGCTCTGCTCTGGAGACAGCCTGAGAGAGTTGGGGTTGTGCAGGCTGGAGAGGAGAAGGCTCCCAGGAGACCTTCTGGTGGCCTTGCAGGATCTGAAGGGGGCTCCAAGAAAGCTGGGGAGGGACTTTTGAGGGTGTGAGGGAGGGATAGGACTGGGGGGGATGGAGCAAAAGCAGAAGTGGGGAGATTGATATTGGCTGTCAGGAAGAAGTTGTTCCCCATGAGGGTGGTGAGAGACTGGCAGAGGTTGCCCAGGGAGGTGGTGGAAGCCTCATCCCTGGAGGTTTTTGCAGCCAGGCTGGATGTGGCTGTGAGCAACCTGCTGTGGTGTGAGGTGTCCCTGCCCATGGCAGGGGGTTGGGACTGGCTGAGCCTTGAGGTCCCTTCCAACCCTGACACTTCTGGATTTGATGCTGGTGCTGCTGCTGCTGGTGGTGTGTCCATGCTGGGCTGGGCACTGGGGTTGTGTTGCACAGAGCAGAGCAGCTGCAGTGCCAGGGGAGGGGCTGGTGGCTGCTCTGCCCCCAGGGGTGTGTGGGGAGCAGGCTGAGTTCCGCGTGGGCGCTGGGGCTGGAGCAGCAGCAGCTCAGCCTGTGGCTGGTGACACGTGGCTGTCACTTCCTCCCGTGCTCCTCACCTCCTGGGCACGCAGCCCTGCCTGTGCCAGTGCCCCCCTGCCTCAGCCCAGCTCCTCCTGCCTGTCCCAGGAGCCTTTGGGCTTCCCCTGGCCGCGGCGATGCCCTCGGAGCAGACCTGGAGCCAGGCTCGTTGGGGCTGTGCCTGGTAGGTACCTGTGGTGCTGCAACCCCAAGGCTTAGCTTCTGGAAGGCTTTAGGTGTGTGGGAGCAGAGCTCCTGATGGCAGCTGCCCTCAGCTCCTGGCTGCTGGCTGTGCCCCTGGCAGCCAGGACAGAGAGCTTGTGCTGAGCCAGCAGCCTGCCTGCTGTGCAGGGTGTTGAGGGCACTCTGCCAGGCACTGAGCAGCCCCCGGTGGGCTTCAGTCATCCTTGCTCTGTGTGTGCCTGGGGTTACTGCAAGGTGTGCAAGCTGCTGTTACAACCAGTAGTAGCTGCAGCAGCAGCAGCAGAGCTTGGCTAGGAAGTGGAGCAGGCTGCAGGTGCTCCCTGTGCCAGGCCTTCACCCCTGAGCAGATCTGCAGTGAGGATGGCCACTCACAGACACCCCAGGAGGGCTGCAGCACTAGGGCAGAGTGGCTGGAAACTGCCCAGCAGAACAGGACCTGGCAGTGCTGGGTGACAGCAGCTGAAGATGAGGCAGCAGTGCCCAGGTGGGCAAGAAGGCCACCAGCAGCCTGGCCTGGAGCAGCAATGATATGGGCAGCAGGAGCAGGGCAGGGATGGTGCCCCTGGGCTGGGCACTGGGGAGGACACAGCTTGAGTGCTGGGTTCAGTTTTGGGCTCCTCACTCTCAGAAGGACATTGAGGAGCTGGAGCAGGGCCAGAGAAGGGCAACCAAGCTGGGGAAGGGTCTGGAGAAGAGGGCTGGGGAGGAGCAGCTGAGGGAGCTGGGGGTGTTCAGCCTGGAGCAGAGGAGGCTGAGGGAGACCTCATTGCTCTCTGCAGCTCCTGAGAGGAGGCTGCAGTGAGGTGGGGGTTGGGCTCTGCTCCCTAGCATCAGGTGAGAGAAGGAGAGGAACTGACCTGAAATTGTGCCAGGGGAGGGTTAGGTTGGAGAGCAGGAAAAATTTCCTTGGTGCAAGAGTGGTCAGGGCTTGGCAGAGGCTGCCCAGGGAGGTGGTGGAGTCCCCATGGCTGGAGGGGTTCCAGCAAGCTGTGGCCATGGCACTTGGGGCCATGGTTTGGTGGCCATGGTGGGGCTTGGGTAGAAGGTTGTGCTGGATGCTCTTAGAGCTTTTTTCCCACCTTGGTGATTCTCTAAGTGTCTCCTTTCAGGCTGTTCCTCTAAAGTTAAACCTGCAGGTTCTAGCAGAGGCAGCTGAAGATGCAAATTACTGTGTCAAAGAGGGCTTTGAAAATAGCAGCTGAAAGAGGAACAGTGACCTGTGGAGCTTCAGCCCTGGTGGATGTGATTGTAGCAGCCAAGCACCTTCTTGGCTTCCCCCCCCCAGCTGTGGTTTCAGTCTGAGCCAGCCCAACCTGCTGGGTCAGAGCTGCCTCCTTGCTTTCCTCCCCAGCTATGAGTGACCTGAGTGTGTTCAGGACTCCAATACATCTTCACTTAACTCTTTCCTCCTCCTTCAATGACTTTGTGCTTGCAGTGGCAGGCAGAAAAAAACCCAAAGTTCCAGGTGCTTCCCTGGGCTGGGCAGCAGAAGGTGATGGTGCTGGGAGAGGTGGCTGGGGCAGAACTGCAGATGGTGGAGGCTGTGCCCTGCAGGTGGAGCATGCTGAGGAGGGGTCCAGGTGGCTCTGCTTCAGGGGAGGTGGCTGAAGGTTTAGTAACTCACCTGTGCTTGGCTGCAGGCTTCCATCACACTGCCCTTGGGTCCAGCTGGGGGATAGTGTGGGAATGGGGAAAGAGCCAAACTGTGGTGGGTTGAGTGGTTGGAGTAGAGCACAAATTGGGTTGGGTTGGAAGGGAGCTCAAAGCTCATCCAGCCCCAACCCCCTGCCATGGGCAGGGACACCTCCCACCAGCACAGCTTGCTCAGGGCCTCATCCAGCCTGGTCCTGAACACCTCCAGGCAGGAGGCAGCCACAGCCTCCCTGGGCAGCCTGTGCCAGAGCCTCACCACCCTCACTCTCAACAATTTCTTCCTCCTCTCCACTCTCAATCTCCCCTCTCCCAGCTCAAAGCCATTGTCCCTCATCCTGGCACTCCCAGCCCTTGTCCAAAGTCCCTCCCCAGCTCTCCTGGAGCCCTTCAGGTCCTGGAAGCTGCTCTGAGGTCTCCCTGGAGCCTTCTCTTCTCCAGGCTGCACAGCCCCAACTCTCCCAGCCTGGCCCCACAGGGGAGGTTCTGCAGCCTCTGATCATCTTGGTGGCCTCCTCTGGACCATCTCCAGCAGCTCCAGGTCTCTCTTGTGTTGGGGGTCTCCATTGCTCAGATCCCCTCTCAGCCTTCTCCTCTCCAGGCTCACCAGCCCCTTGGGCTCAGCCTTTCCTCCTCACACAATGTTACAGGTCCTTCAGCATCCTCACAGCTTCTACTGGACTCTCTCCAGCAGTTCCCTGTCCCTCTTGAACTGCAGACCCCAGAACTGGACACAATACTCCAGCTGTGGCCTCACCAGGGCAGAGCAGAGGGAGAGGAGAACCTCTCTTGCCCTCCTGGCCACTCTCTTCCTGCACCCCATGGCTGGATGGAAGTTTGTGTTGAGCAGTGGGGCAGGAGGAGCTGGTGCTGAGCTGTAGATGTTTCACTTGCAAGTGACCTGTATGGCTGGCAGTGTCCATGTGGCTCTGCTGGCACTGGCACAGAGGGCAGTGACAGTGCTGGTGGGTTCCTGAGGAGCAGTCACTGTGTCATGGTGCAGGGTGACAGGGGACATGTGGGTGTACCCCCAAGGCCGTGGGAAACTCTCAGTTCCTCTTCTGGGCAGCAGGCAGGGCTGTGAGACTCAGCTGGGCTGGGTGGTGGCCAGGGTTCCCCAGCCTCCTGCCCAGGCTGGTGCTGGTGGGTGCCACCCAGCACAGGGCAGTGGGAGCTGAGCAGATCCTGCTGGCAAAGTCAGGCCTTTGGGAGCAGCTTCAAAGGGTTTCTGTGATCTGGGGATGGCAATTTGTGCACCAGATCAGAGATGCTTGGAATGGGCTGGTTTGGAAGGGAGCTCCAAAGCTCATCCAGTCCAAGCCCCTGCACTCAGCAGGGACATCCTCCACCAGATCAGGTTGCCCAGAGCCCTCTCCAGCCTTACCTTCAAGATCTCCAGGCATGGGGCCTCAACCACCTCCCTGGGCAACCTGTTGCAGTGTTCCAGCAGCCTCCTGGTGCAGAACTTGTTCCTCACATCCAATCTCAATCTGCTCTGCTCTACTTTGAAGCCATTGCCCCTGGTGCTGTCCCTGCAGGCCTTTGGGAACAGTCCCTCTGCAGCCTCCTTGTAGCCCCTTCAGGTCCTGGCAGGCAGCTCTGAGGTCTCCCTGGAGCCTTCTCTTCTCCAGCCTGAACACCCCCAGCTCCCTCAGCCTGTCCCATAGCAGAGCTGCTCCAACCCTCTGCTCATCTTTGTGGCCTCCTCTGGACCCTCTCCACCAGCTCCAGGTCTCTCTTGTGTTTGGGGTCCCACAGCTGGCCCCAGCCCTGCAGGTGAGGTCTCCCCAGAGCAGAGCAGAGGGGCAGGATCCTCTCTCTCCAGCTCTGGCCACACTGCTGTGGATGCAGCCCAGGCTGCCCTTGGCCTTCTGTGCTGCCAGTGCCCATTGCTGGCTCCTGGCCAGCTTCTCCCCTTCCCCAGCACCCCCAAGTCCTTCTCTGCAGGGCTGCTCTCAATCTCATCCCCCCCCAGCCTGGATGGATCCTGAGGCTTGCCCTGCCCTAGGTGCAGGACCTTGCACTTTGCCTTCTTGCCCCTCCTGAGGTTCTCCTCAGCCACCTCTGCAGCCTGTGCAGGTCCCTCTGGATGGTTCCATCCTGTCCTTTCCAACCACAGCCCTCAACCTGCATTCTGATGCCTTTCCTGGCACTGCCAGCACCACCCCAGCTGCTGTGAGGACTTCAGGAGCATTGTTATCAGCCCAAGTGTGGATGTTGCCTTTGAGCTTGCTGCTGGCTGCTACTCAGTGTCTGCAGGCTGTGGCTGGCATCTTCCTGGAGCATCTTTAGGCTTCCAGCTGCTGGGAGGAATTTCTGCTTCCTTAAATTGTCACCTGGCAGCTGGAGGTGTGAGGGGGAGGTGACAGGCTGGGGAGGTTTTCAGCTCATTCCCTTCAGCAGGAGCTGGCTGCTGGCTTTGTTTGCCACTTGGATTGGGGTGTGCATGGCTTGGGGCTTTGGTCTTACATCCTAGGACCTTTCTGCCCCTTCTTGGTGTTCCTGACCATTCCTGTTTGCTGTGTTCCCTGTCTGCAGTGCTCACAGGAGACAGCTGCCTGACAAAGTCACCTAACAACCTCCTGGGAAGCTCAGGAAGCGTGGGCAGTGAGGTGGGCTGAGAACTGGGTGATGGCAGAGCTCAGAGGGTTCTGATCAGCTGGGCAGAGTCTAGAACCTGGAGCTCCTGGAGTTCCCCTGGGGTCAGTGCTGGATCCATTCTTGTTCACCAACTTCATCACTGACCTGGATGAGGGCACAGGGTGCAGCCTCTGCCAGTTTGCTGATGGTACCAAACTGGGAGGGGTGGCTGGGACCCCTCAGGCTGTGCTGCCTTCCAGTGAGACCAGGACAGGCTGAGAGCTGGGCAGGGGGAACCTCATGAGGCTCAAGCAGGGCAAGTGCAGGGTCCTGCTTCTGGGGAGAATCAAGCTCCTGCAGCAGGACAGGGGAGGGAGGACCTGCTGGAGAGAAGGACCTGAGAGTGCTGGGGGACAAGAAGCTCCCAGGAGCCAGCAATGTGCTCTTGGAGCCAATAAGGCCAAGGGCGTCCTGGGGAGCATGAAGAGGAGTGTGGCCAGCAGGGCAAAGGAGCTGCTTCTCTCCCTCTACCCTGGTGAGGGCACATCTGGGGTCCTCAGTCCAGTTCTGGGCTCCCCAGTTCAAGAGGGACAGAGAACTGCTGGAGAGAGTCCAGGGGAGGCCCCAAGCTGCTGAGGGGCCTGGAGCAGCTGTGTGAGGAGCAAAGGCTGAGAGCCCTGGGGCTGAGAGCCTGCAGAAGAGCAGCCCCAGAGGGGAGCTGAGCAATGCTCAGCAAGAGCTAAAGGAGCTGTGGGGGGCAAGAGGCTGGGGCCAGACTCTGCTCAGTGGTGCCCAGGGACAGCACAAGGGGCAAGGGGCACAAACTGGCACCTAGGAGGTTCCATGTGAGCAGGAGGAGAAAGTTGTTTGGTGTGAGGGTGCTGGAGGCCTGGAGCAGGCTGCCCAGAGAGGTTGTGGAGTCTCCTTGTGTGGAGAGCTTCCAACCCCCCCTGGGCATTGTGCTGCTGGGCAAGCTGCTGTGGGTGCCCTGCTGGAGCAGGGGCTGGGATGGGTGATCCCAGAGCTCCCTTCCAACCCCAGCCTGCTGGGCTGCTGTGTGACCAGAGCTCAGCAATGCAGGATCCACTCTCCAGCTTTAGCTGGGACACAGAGCTCAAGCTGCTGCTGTTGATTTTCAGAAGGCCTTTCAAAATGTTCTGATTCCTTGTGGGAGACTCCTCAGGGCTGCTGTGCCAGGGGGATCTCAGATGCTCCAGAGAGCTCTTTTCGAGCCCTACGGGAAGCATTTGGAACCCTACAAGAAGCCTTTGGACTGCATTGTTGGAGTTGTTTAGCTTTCAGAAGTAAAGCACAGGATGTTAGGGGTTGGAAGGGACCTCTGGAGATCACCGAGTCCAAGCCTTGTGTCCCAGAGGAGGATCACACAGGAACACATCCAGACAGGTCCTGGAATTCTCCAGGGAAGGAGGCTCCACACCCTCTCTGGGCAGCCTGCTCCAGGCTGGATTATTCATCACAAGAGCATGGGGAAAAGATTCTGAGGCTGTGGTGGTTCTCAGCAGGTTTCTTGCCAGCCAAGCTGTGCCCAGCTGTGCCCAGCTGTGCCCAGCTGCAGAGGGCAGGGAGCTGCAAGCCCTGGGAGTGTGCAGCCCAGCTCCATGCCTGCCTCCTGGGGTGGCTTGGGCACACCTGGAGTGCTGTGTCCAGTTCTGGGCAGCTCAGTCCAAGAGAGATGTGGAGGTGCTGGAGCCAGGGCAGAGGAGGGCAAGGAAGCTGGGAAGGGCCTGGAGAATAAATCTTGTGAGGAGCAACTGAAGGAGCTGGGGATGGTTAGTGTGAAACAGAGGAGGCTGAGGGGAGACCTCATGGCTGTCTACAGCTCCCTGAAAGGAGGTTGTGGAGAGGTTGGTGCTGGTCTCTGCTCACAGGTAATTAGTGACAGAACAAGAGGGAACAGCCTCAGGCTGGCTCTGGGCAGGTTTAAACTGGACAGTAGGAAACTTTTTCCCATCAAGAGTGGTCAGGCACTGGAATGTGCTGCCCAGGGAGGTGGTGGAGTCCCCAGGCCTGGAGGTGTTTCAAGGTGGTTTGGATGTGGTGCTTGGGGCTATGGTTTAGGGTGAGCCTTGCAGAGCAGGGTCCTGGGCTGGACTTGGTGATCCTGAGGCTCTGTTCCACCTGGATGTTCATGTGGGGCTGTGATTCCCTGCCTCAGCCTGACTTTGGGTGTGGGGTGGGGCTGGAAGCTATCAGCACAGGGCTGTGTGGGCACTCTCCTCAACCACCCCCCATGCTGGGCACACATTTCCTCACCTCCTTTGCCCCTCTGCTTTTGTTATTTCCCTTGCTGTAGAGCTTCTGACATGAGGAAAGACATCGAGGCCTTAATAGCCCAGGAGAAGGAGGAGATCATTGCCAAGTATGAGAAGGTACCAAGCTCCTGCCTCCCCCAGGGGCTGGCTCAGCCTGCAGCTGCCTAAGTCCTCAGCAGTGCTTTGGATGAGAGCTTTCACCTCCCTGCAGCCATCCCCCAGGAACCCTTCCTCCACCAGGCTCTCCCTGCCTGCTACTGCCTGCACAGCCCCCAGCCTTCTCCCTCATCCTCTAGGACCTGTAGGGCTTCCATGAATCCTTCCCACCAGGATGGCTTAAGCCCCCCAGCACTGCTCTCTGCATGGCAGGGTCATGCCAGGGAAGCAGTCTGGGCTCAGCTGCTGCACTGTTCCCCTGAGTGCTTTGTGGTTGGCTCTTGGGAGCAAGATTTCTTCTCCTGGCTCTGGGACTTCTGTGTGCCTGGGGGGAGGGATGCAGGCACAGGGTGGGATGTGGGCACTGGGGTGGGATGTGGGCACTGGGGTAGGATGTGGGCACTGGGGTGGGATGCAGGCACTGGGAGTGGGATGTGGACACTGAGGGCTGGAGACAGGCACTGGGAGTGGGATGTGGGCTCGGGGGGAGGGATGCAGGCACAGGGTGAGATGCAGGCACAGGGTGGGATGCAGGAGCAGGGGATGTGGGCACTGGGGGCTGGATGTAGTCACTGGGGCAGGATGTGAGTGTTGGAGGTGGGATGTAGGCACTGGAGTGGGATGCAGGCACTGGGGTAGGATGTGAGCACCAGAGGTGGGATGTGGGCTCTAGAAGAGGGATGCAGGCACAGGGTGGGATATGGGCACTGGGGTGGGATGTGGGCACTGGGAACTGGATACAGGCACTGGGGTGGGATGTGGGCACTGGGAACTGGATACAGACACCGGGGTGGGATGTGGGCACTGGGGTGGGATGTGGGCACTGGGAACAGACACTGGGGTGGGATGTGGGCACTGGGGGTGAGATGCGGGCACTGGGGTGGGATGCAGGCACTGGGGTGGGATGCAGGCACTGGGATGGGATGCAGGCACTGGGATGGGATGCGGGCACTGGGGTGGGATGCGGGCACTGGGATGGGATGCAGGCACTGGGATGGATGCAGGCACTGGGGTGGGATGCGGGCACTGGGGTGGGATGCGGGCATTGGGGTGGGATGCGGGCACTGGGATGGGATGCGGGCACTGGGGTGGGATGCAGGCACTGGGATGGGATGCGGGCACTGGGATGGGATGCGGGCACTGGGGTGGGATGCGGGCACTGGGATGGGATGCAGGCACTGGGATGGGATGCAGGCACTGGGGTGGGATGCGGGCACTGGGGTGGGATGCGGGCATTGGGGTGGGATGCGGGCACTGGGATGGGATGCGGGCACTGGGGTGGGATGCAGGCACTGGGATGGGATGCGGGCACTGGGGTGGGATGCGGGCACTGGGGTGGGATGCGGGCACTGGGGTGGGATGCAGGCACTGGGATGGGATGCGGGCACTGGGATGGGATGCGGGCACTGGGGTGGGATGCGGGCACTGGGATGGGATGCAGGCACTGGGATGGGATGCAGGCACTGGGGTGGGATGCAGGCACTGGGGTGGGATGCAGGCACTGGGATGGGATGCAGGCACTGGGGTGGGATGCAGGCACTGGGGTGGGATGCGGGCACTGGGGTGGGATGCGGGCACTGGGGTGGGATGCAGGCACTGCGATGGGATGCAGGCACTGGGATGGGATGCGGGCACTGGGGGTGGGATGCAGGCACTGGGGTGGGATGCGGGCACTGGGGTGGGATGCAGGCACAGGGTGGGATGCAGGCACTGGGGTGGGATGCGGGCACTGGGGTGGGATGCGGGCACTGGGATGGGATGCAGGCACTGGGGTGGGATGCAGGCACTGGGGTGGGATGCAGGCACTGGGATGGGATGCAGGCACTGGGGTGGGATGCAGGCACTGGGATGGGATGCAGGCATTTGTGTGGGATGCAGGCACTGGGATGGGATGCAGGCACTGGGGTGAGATGCAGGCACTGGGATGGGATGCGGGCACTGGGGTGGGATGCGGGCACTGGGATGGGATGCAGGCACTGGGGTGGGATGCAGGCACTGGGGTGGGATGCGGGCACTGGGGTGGGATGCAGGCACTGGGGTGGGATGCAGGCACTGGGATGGGATGCAGGCATTTGTGTGGGATGCAGGCACTGGGCTGGGATGCAGGCACTGGGGTGGGATGCGGGCACTGGGATGGGATGCGGGCACTGTGGTGGGATGCGGGCACTGGGGTGGGATGCAGGCACTGGGGTGGGATGCGGGCACTGGGGTGGGATGCGGGCACTGGGGTGGGATGCAGGCACTGGGGTGGGATGCAGGCACTGGAATGGGATGCAGGCAGTTGTGTGGGATGCAGGCACTGGGATGGGATGCAGGCACTGGGGTGAGATGCAGGCACTGGGATGGGATGCGGGCAGTGGGGTGGGATGCGGGCACTGGGATGGGATGCAGGCACTGGGGTGGGATGCAGGCACTGGGGTGGGATGCGGGCACTGGGGTGGGATGCAGGCACTGGGGTGGGATGCAGGCACTGGGGTGGGATGCAGGCACTGGGATGGGATGCAGGCATTTGTGTGGGATGCAGGCACTGGGATGGGATGCAGGCACTGGGGTGAGATGCAGGCACTGGGATGGGATGCGGGCACTGGGGTGGGATGCGGGCACTGGGATGGGATGCAGGCACTGGGGTGGGATGCAGGCACTGGGGTGGGATGCGGGCACTGGGGTGGGATGCAGGCACTGGGGTGGGATGCAGGCACTGGGGTGGGATGCAGGCACTGGGATGGGATGCAGGCATTTGTGTGGGATGCAGGCACTGGGATGGGATGCAGGCACTGGGGTGGGATGCGGGCACTGGGGGTGGGATGCAGGCACTGGGGTGGGATGCGGGCACTGGGGTGGGATGCAGGCACTGGGATGGGATGCAGGCACTGGGGTGGGATGCAGGCACTGGGATGGGATGCAGGCACTGGGGTGGGATGCAGGCACTGGGATGGGATGCAGGCATTTGTGTGGGATGCAGGCACTGGGATGGGATGCAGGCACTGGGGTGGGATGCGGGCACTGGGGGTGGGATGCAGGCACTGGGGTGGGATGCGGGCACTGGGGTGGGATGCAGGCACTGGGGTGGGATGTGGGCACTGGGGTGGGATGCAGGCACTGGGGTGGGATGCGGGCACTGGGGTGGGATGCGGGCACTGGGGTGGGATGCAGGCACTGGGGTGGGATGCAGGCACTGGGGTGGGATGCAGGCACTGGGATGGGATGCAGGCATTTGTGTGGGATGCAGGCACTGGGATGGGATGCAGGCACTGGGGTGGGATGCAGGCACTGGGATGGGATGCAGGCATTTGTGTGGGATGCAGGCACTGGGGTGGGATGCAGGCACTGGGATGGGATGCAGGCATTTGTGTGGGATGCGGGCACTGGGGTGCGATGTGGGCACTGGGGTGGGATGCAGGCACTGGGATGTGGGCACTGGGGTGGGATGCAGGCACTGGGGTGGGATGTGGGCACTGGGGTGGGATGCAGGCACTGGGATGGGATGCAGGCATTTGTGTGGGATGCAGGCACTGGGATGGGATGCAGGCACTGGGGTGGGATGCAGGCACTGGGATGGGATGCAGGCATTTGTGTGGGATGCAGGCACTGGGGTGGGATGCAGGCACTGGGGTGGGATGCAGGCACTGGGATGGGATGCAGGCACTGGGATGGGATGCAGGCATTTGTGTGGGATGCAGGCACTGGGATGGGATGCAGGCACTGGGGTGGGATGCGGGCACTGGGGTGCGATGTGGGCACTGGGGTGGGATGCAGGCACTGGGGTGGGATGTGGGCACTGGGGTGGGATGCAGGCACTGGGGTGGGATGTGGGCACTGGGGTGGGATGCAGGCACTGGGATGGGATGCAGGCATTTGTGTGGGATGCAGGCACTGGGGTGGGATGTGGGCACTGGGGTGGGATGCGGGCACTGGGGTGGGATGTGGGCACTGTGGTGGGATGCGGGCACTGGGGTGGGATGTGGGCACTGGGGTGGGATGCAGGCACTGGGATGGGATGCAGGCATTTGTGTGGGATGCAGGCACTGGGATGGAATGCAGGCATTTGTGTGGGATGTGGGCACTGGGGTGGGATGCGGGCACTGGGGTGGGATGCGGGCACTGGGGTGGGATGCGGGCACTGGGGTGGGATGTGGGCACTGGGGGTGGCTGTGGTCTGTGTGTGGGATGCAGGCCCTGGGGCAGGCCTGCTGCTGGGGTCAGCTCATGTGAGTCCTTTGTGCTTTCAGGGCAGGCAGGAGGGAGCTCAGATTGACCCCTGGGAGGATGCTGACTTCACACTGTACAAAGTCACAGACCGCTTCGGGTTCCTGCAGTGAGTGCTCCTGCCCCTCCTGCCCCCTCCTGCCTTATCCTGCCCTATCCTGCCCCCTCCTGCCCTCTCCTGCCCCCTCCTGCCCTCTTCTGTCCTCTTCTGCCCACCCCTGCCCCCTCCTGCCCTCCCTACCCCCCCTGTCCATGCAGAACATCCACCTGCACCAAGCCTGGCAGATCCAGCAGCTTTCCCACAAGCTGCTCTGTGCCTTGCCTTGGTCAGTCCCAAATGCAGAAGGGGAACCTGGAGGTGTCTCCTGCCTCAGCCACACACCTTCAGGCCCTGCTGGGCTGGCTCTGCTGCAAGGCAAGGCTCAGAAGTGGGTTCCTACCCCCAGCTGGTCTCCTGTGCCACCAGGGAGGCCCTCAGTGTGTCACAGAGGGAGAGGCTCTTGAGTCTGCAGCTGATTGAGGGAGGTCTTAGGAAGGAGATTGATAGAGTCATGGAGTGGTTTGGGTTGGAAGGGACCTTGAAGACCATCCAGTTCCAACCCCCTGGGTGAGGCAGGATACCTGAGCATTGCTGTTCCCTGGGGCAAGCCCCTGCCTAAGTGAGGTGCAGGTGAGGTAGAAGCAAGCCCTGTGGCTGGGGACAGTGCAGTACAGAGCTGGGTTCAGTCTGAACCAAGTGACCACAACAGCTCCTTGTGTGCAGGAGAGGGGTCACCAACACAGCTCTTGCCCAGAAATCTCCTCCACACCCTTCAGAACCACAGAATCATCTCTGCTGGCCAAGCTCTCTCAGCTCATCCAGCCCAGACATTCTCTAACCCTGCCAAGGCTGGGGCTAAACCCTGGCCCTCAGCACCACAGCTCTGCCTCTTGGAAACACCTCCAGGGATGGGGACACAGCCACCTCCCTGGGCAGCCTGGGCCAGGCTTGGAGAACCCTTTCAGGGAAGAAGTTTCTTCTCATGCCCAACCTAAACCTCCCCTGGGGCAACTGAAGGCCACATCCTCTCCTCCTATCACTTGTTCCTAGGGAGCAGAGCCCAACCCCACCTGGCTTCAGCCTCCTCTCAGGAGCTGCAGAGAGCAATGAGGTCTTCCCTCAGCTTCTTCTCCAGACTGAACCCCCCCAGCTCCCTCAGAAGACCTTGAAGAGGAGCTTCCAGCCCAGGATTTCCAGCCACGTGCAGTGACTGACCCCTGGCAGCTGCCTTGGTGTGCTGGGGCTTTGGCTGCTGCATCCTCAGGGATCCTCAGCCTCTTCCTCCTCAGGGAGAGCTGCAGGGAAGGCCTGGAGCTGGATCTCCTCAGGTGCCTGAGGCAGTCACAGAGCCACAGAGTTACTGAGGCTGGACAAGAGCTCTGAGATCATCAAGCCCAGCCTGGCACCTAACCCCACAGCAGCTAAACCAAGCCAAGGGCTTCCCATCAGGAAGTGCTTCCTGACATCCCACCTAAACCCTTCCCATCAGGAAGTGCTTCCTAATATCCAGCCTAAACCCTTTCCATCAGGAAGTGCTTCCTGATATCCAACCTAAACCCTTTCCATCAGAAGTGCTTCCTAATATCCAACCTAAACCCTTTCCATCAGAAGTGCTTCCTAATATCCAGCCTAAACCCTTCCATCAGGAAGTGCTTCCTAACCACCTAACCCTTTCCATCAGGAAGTGCTTCCTGATATCCAACCTAAACCCTTTCCATCAGAAGTGCTTCCTAATATCCAACCTAAACCCTTTCCATCAGGAAGTGCTTCCTAATATCCAGCCTAAACCCTTTCCATCAGGAAGTGCTTCCTGATATCCAACCTAAACCCTTTCCATCAGAAGTGCTTCCTAACATCCAACCTAAACCCTTCCCATCAGGAAGTGCTTCCTAACACCTAACCTAAACCCTTTCCATCAGGAAGTGCTTCCTAACATCTAACCTAAACTCTTTCCATCAGGAAGTGCTTCCCAACATCCAACCTAACCCTGCCCTGCACAGCTTCAGGCCATGCCCTCTTGTCCTGTCACAAGGTGCCAGGCAGCAGAGCCTGACCCCCAGCTGACTACAACTTCCCTTCAGGTGGTTGTAGAGAGTGCTAAGGTCCCCCCTGAGTCTCCTCTTCTCCAGGCTGAACCCCCCCAGCTCCCTCAGCCTCTCCTCACCAGCCTTTCCCTCCAGCCCCTCCCCAGCCTGGTTGCTCTCCTCTGGCCCTGCTCCAGCACCTCAAGATCCTTCAGTGAGGGCCCAGGGCTGCACACAGTGCTGGAGGTGAGGTCTGCCCAATGCCAGCACAGGGCAGAATTCCATCCCTGCTCCTGCTGCCCACACCATTCCTGATCCAGGCCAGGATGCCCTTGGCCTTCCATGCCCCTGGGCACACTGCTGGCTCCTGTCCAGCTGCTCTCACCCAGCACTGCCAGGTCCCTCTCTGCCAGCTGCTCTCCAGCCACTCACCCCCAGTCTGCAGCAGTCTCGTGTTGGTGTGGCCAAAGTGCAGGAGCCTGCCCCTGGCCTGGTTGAATCTCAGCCCATGGAGCCAGCCTGGCCAGGTCCCTCTGCAGCATCCTCCTCCCCTCCAGGAGATCCACACTGCCTCCTAACTTAGTGTCATGCAAGACAGCTGAGACATGACAAGAGACCTGCTCACTCTTGGTTCCCTTAGGAAGCCCCATCCCAAGCCAGGGCAGGTGGGCACCAGCCTGAGAAGCTCTCAGGAGATCTGGGGGCTTGGTAAATAATGAGAAGTGTTTGGAGGTCTTGGAGATGTGGTAGCTGGAGGCATGTGGACTCAGCATCATCAGCATCATCCTCTCATAGAATGGGTTGGGTTGGGAGGGACCTTAGAGACCTTCTAGCTCCATGATATGTCCTTGAGAGGTGTC
Source organism: Indicator indicator (assembly GCF_027791375.1). Taxonomy (NCBI): domain Eukaryota; kingdom Metazoa; phylum Chordata; class Aves; order Piciformes; family Indicatoridae; genus Indicator; species Indicator indicator. The sequence continues at coordinate 923,833 of NC_072030.1, forward strand.
TGGAGGCAAGGGCAGGAGAGCAGTGGCACTGCTGGAGGCCTGGAGCTGCTGTGCTGCCACTGAAGCCATGGCTCCTGGCTTGCAGCTGCTGCTGGGGATGCAGGATGCCAGGGGAGTGCATCCATGCAGGTTCCAGCTTGGTGTCTTTACTCTTCATAGACTCACAGAATGGGTTGGGAGGGAGCTCAAAGCTCAGCCAGCCCCAACCCCTGCCATGGGCAGGGACACCTCCCACCAGCCCAGCTTGCTCAGGGCCTCATCCAGCCTGGCCTGGAACACCTCCAGGCAGGAGGCAGCCACAGCCTCCCTGGGCAACCTGTGCCAGTCTCTCCCCACCCTCACTGGAATGAATTTCTTCCCAGCAGCTTTCTGCACATGCAGTCCAAAAAAATCCAGCTGTGTGCTGAGCTGCATCCAGAGCAGGGAGAGCAGCAGCACAGGGAGGGGATTCTGCCCCTCTGCTCTGCTCTGCTCACACCCCACCTGCAGCACTGCCTCCACTGCTGGGGCCCCCAGCACAAGAGGGACCTGGAGCTGCTGCAGAGGGTCCAGAGGAAGCTACAAACCTGAGGGAAGCTAACAGATGGTCAATCTCCACCTCAGCCCCTGAGCTGCAGCATCCCCCTCTCCCCCACTCCTCTCTAACCAGTGCCCCTTGCTCTTGCAGCGAGCAGGAGCTGCCCACCCGCACTGCCTTGGAGGAGAAGGTGAGCTGCCAGCTCTGCCATCCTGGGGACCAGCTCCTTGTCACACCTGCTGGGGAGGGGGGAGGCTTTGGAGGGGATGAATCTGCCACTGAGAGCCAAGCAGCCAGGGCCTGTTGGGCACTGCTGCCCACACAGAGAGAAACTCTGCTTGGTGCCCAAGCTGTTGGAGATTTTGTTTCAGTAGGTCAGGATCCCAGCCTGGGTTGGACTGGAAGGGACCTTCCAAGGTCATCCACTCCAAGCCCCTGCAGCCAGCAGGGCCATCCCCAACCAGAGCAGGCTGCTCACAGCCCCAACCAACCTGCCCTGCACTGCTGCCAGCCATGGGGCAGCTCCCACCTCTTCTGGGCAGCCTGGGCCAGGCTCTCCCCACCCTCAGGAGCAAACATTTCTCCCTTCTCTCGACTCTCCAGCTCCCTCTTGCACTTCAAACCATCCCCCCTTGGCCTGTCCCCACAGGCCCTGCTCAGAAGTCTGTCCCCAGCTTTCTGCTCAGCCCTTGAAGCACTGCAAGGCCACCAGAAGGTCTCCCCAGAGTTGGTAGCACATCCTCTGTGAGGGTCCTGCCAGCTGGCACTGGAGAGCATCCTCCTCCTGCTGCTCTGATGGGATGAGAGCAGCTGAAGCTGCAGGGAGTTTTGTTTTCCTCCTCTTGGAGGACTTCCTCTGTGTGCAGCCTCTGTGTCTCATGGGTTTTACACCACCACAGGTTGGAGTAAGCAGCTCCTGCAGCTGCCTGTGGATTGTCCCCATCCCTGCTGTGAGGTCTTTGCCAGGAATCACAGCAGCACTTTGCTTGGAAGAGACCTTTAAGGTCACAGAGTCCAAGCCTTACCCCAGCACTGCCAGGGCACCCCTGAACCATGGCCCTCAGCACCATATCTCTATGGCTTTGAAGCCCCTCCAGGGCTGGGGACTCCACACTACTGCTCTGGGCAGCCTGGGCCAGGCCTTGACAACCCTTTTGGGGGAAGAAATTGTTCCTCCTGCCCAACCTAACCCTCCCCTGGGGCAACTTGAGGCTGTTCCCTCTCATCCTGTCACTTGTTCCTTGGGAGAAGAGCCCAACCCAACCCTGCTACAACAAAGAAGTTAAAAGCTAAAGGGAATGAAGTTTTGTGTGGTTTTTTTTTTTTCAGGACACCTCCTCTGGGGCTCCTTTTCTTAACTATTTCTCTATTCTTCTTCCCCCTTGCCCCAGCAAAAGCAGCAGGAGATCGAGCGTGTGGACAAGTGGCTGAAGATGCTGAAGAAGTGGGGCAAGTACAGGAGCAGTGACAAGGTGAGGAGGAAGAGCACAGGGCCAGAGGGATGTCCTCACTGTCCAGGGAGTCAGGCTAGAGGAACCAGAGACCACCCTGCTCCTACCTCTTAGTCTGGAGTGCTTGAAAGCTTTCCATTGGAGCTGCTGGGCCCCCAGGGGAGGGAGGAGGTCCTGCTCTGACTGCAGCAGTGTCCAGAACCTGCTGCTGGGCTGTCTGAACTTCTGCTTCCCTGTGCCTGCATGAACAGAGATGTTTGAGCACCCATCAGGGTTGCTCCCGTGTCACCAGCACCTGGGACTGGTGTGGGGGATGGGACTGATATGGTCCAGCTGATGGTGCATGTGATGGAGCCTCATCTGAAGCACAGCCTCCAGCTCTGGGGCCCCCAGCACAGGGAGGACCTGCAGGTTAAGAGTAGCCCTGCAGAGAAGGACTTGGGGGTGCTGGGGAAGGGGAGAAGCTGGCCAGGAGCCAGCAATGGGCACTGGCAGCACAGAAGGCCAAGGGCAGCCTGGGCTGCAGCCAAAGCAGTGTGGCCAGAGCTGGAGAGAGAGGATCCTGCCCCTCTGCTCTGCTCTGGGGAGACCTCACCTGCAGGGCTGGGGCCAGATGTGGGACCCCAAACACAAGAGAGACCTGGAGCTGATGGAGAGGGTCCAGAGGAGGCCACAAAGATGATCAGAGGCTGGAACAGCTCTGCTGTGGGGACAGGCTGAGGGAGCTGGAGCTGTTCAGGCTGGAGAAGAGAAGGCTGCAGGAGACCTCAGAGCTGCATTTCAATATCTGTAGGGAACCTCCAGCAAGGCTGGGGAGGGACTTTGGCCAAGGGCTGAGAGTGCCAGGATGAGGGACAATGGCTTGGAGCTGGGAGAGGGGAGATTGAGAGTGGAGAGGAGGAAGAAATTGTTGAGAGTGAGGGTGGGGAGAGACTGGCACAGGTTGCCCAGGGAGGCTGTGGCTGCCTCCTGCCGGGGAAGTGATCAAGGCCAGCTGGGGGTTGGTCTTTTCTCACAGGCAACAAGTGGTAGGACAAAAGGAAACAGCCTCAGGTTGTGCCAGGGGAGGTTCAGGTTGGATATGAGAAACAATTCCTTCCCAGCAAAGGTTCTTAGGCACTGACCCAGGCTGCCCAGGGAGGTGGTGGGGTCCCCATCCCTGGAGGGGTTTCAGGATGTGGTGCTGAGGGATGAGGCTCAGAGGCATTGTGAGCTGTGGGTGAGTGCCTGCACTGGATGATCTCAAAGGTCTCTTCCAACCTCAGGACTTCTGTGATTCTATGGTGTGAGCACCCCTGGGCTTCCCTGGTCAGGCAGTGGGGACAGACAGGGCTGGGGTGAGGGCTGGGTGGAGCAGGAGGGATCCCAGTCCTGTCTTTTGGATGTAGAGTCACAGAGTGCTCTGGGCTGGAAGGCAGCTCCAAAGCTCATCCAGTCCAAGCCCCTGCACTCAGCAGGGACATCCTCCACCAGATCAGGTTGCCCAGAGCCCTCTCCAGCCTCACCTTCAAGATCTCCAGGCATGGGGCCTCAACCACCTCCCTGGGCAACCTGTTGCAGTGTTCCAGCAGCCTCCTGGTGCAGAACTTGTTGCTCACATCCAATCTCAATCTGCTCTGCTCTAGTTTGAAGCCATTGCCCCTGGTGCTGTCCCTGCAGGCCTTTGGGAGCAGTCCCTCTGCAGCCTTCTTGTAGCCCTTCAGGTCCTGGCAGGCAGCTCTGAGGTCTCCCTGGAGCCTTCTCCTCTCCAGGCTGAACACCCCCAGCTCCCTCAGCCTGCCCCCATAGCAGAGCTGCTCCAACAGCTCCTGGGTGTGCTGGGCAGCAGCAGCTGATGCCATCAGCTCTGCTGGGTGGCCAGGGGCTGGAGTGGCCAAGTGGGTTGGGAGGCTCTTGGGGCCAGAAGGTCTCAGAGCTCTTGTAGTGGAATAAATGCCACCATTGACACCAGCCCAGCCTGCAGGCAGCACTGGGGCACAGAGAGGGCATTGTCCCTGCGCTGGGGCACTGGAAGTGGCTCTCCTGCCTCCCAGCAAGCAGTGCTGGGCCCCAGCAGGGAAGGAGCAGTCTGGTGACCCCAGGCAGGAGAAAGGAGCTTTGGTTTCAGTCCTGACCAGCCTGACCCCTGCTGCCCTGTGCCAACACAGGCAGAAAGGGCTGTGCCACACAGCAGCTGGGCAGCAGTGAGTGCAAGGAGCTTGAGAGAGACACCAACACCTCCAGAGGCACAAAACTGTGTCCAAACAATCAATAAAATCAGGCTGTGTCCTTCACCTGGGGGTGCAGCACCACAGCCTGGCATCAGGGGCATGGGCAGCTGCTCAGAGATGCCTGCTGCCAAGGCTGGCTGCTGCCCAGAGGTGGCATTGGAAGGACCAAGAGTGGCATTTGAAGGACCAAAAGTGGCATTGGAAGGACCAGAGCTGGCATTTAAGGACCTAGATGGGCAGCCCCACACCCTGGTGTCAGGGGCATGGGCAGCTGCTCAGAGATGCCTGCTGCCAAGGCTGCATTCTGCCCAGAGGTGGCATTTGAAGGACCAAAAGTGGCATTGGAAGGACCTGAATTTGCAGCCCCACACTCTGGTGTCAGGAATGTGGGCAGCTGCTCAGAGATTCCTGCTGCCAAGGCTGGCTGCTGCCCAGAGGTGGCATTGGAAGGGCCAGAGGTGGCATCCCCCATAAGGTGTGCCCACAGTCATGCCCCTCAGCTGGTCCTGGGATGGTCTGGCTGAAGCAGGGGTGCTGAGGCCCTGGTGTGGTGCTTGGGTGCTTGGTTCCTCTCTCAGCCCTCAGGCTGCCTGCAGGTTCCCAGCAGGTTTGTTTCCCCCCACCCTTGGCTGGCAGGATGGCAGCTGAGTGCCAGGAGGCAGCAGCTCTGTGTTGTCTGAATAGAGCCTTGGCTGCCAGCTCTGGGAAGCAGCTCTCCCTGAAGGCAGGAACCTTCCCTGTGCTCATGGAATCACATCTTGGCATCACATGGAATCAGGATGGAAGGGACCCCAGAGCTCATCCAGTTCCAAGGCCCTGCCATGGGCAGGGACACCTCCCCCCAGCCCAGCTTGCTCAGGGCCTCATCCAGCCTGGCCTGCAACACCTCCAGGCAGGAGGCAGCCACAGCCTCCCTGGGCAACCTGTGCCAGTCTCACCACCCTCCCACTGAAGAACTTCTCCCTCAGCTCCACTCTAACCCTGCTCTGCCTCAGCTTCAAACCATTCCCCCTTGGCCTGGCTCCAGACACCCTCAGCAAAAGTCTCTCTGCAGCCTTCCTGCAGGATCCCTTCAGGATCATCAGGAGGAAGTTGTGCACAGTGAGGCTGGGGAGACACTGGAACAGGCTGCCCAGGGAGGGGGTTGAGGCTCCATCCCTGGAGCCATTGCAGCTCAGGCTGGATGTGTCCCTGGGCAGCCTGCTCTGGCTGGAGGTGTCCCTGCTGCCTGCAGGGGGGTGCACAAGATGCCCTTGGAGGCTCCCTCCCAGCCTGATGCCTTCTGTGCTTGTCTGAGCTGTGCTGTGGGCACCATTTCATTCCTGGAGCTCAGAGCTCAGCACTAATCCTGCCCTATGGTTTTTCTCCCCTACCTGACCTTTTACAAAGCCTCTGCTCCCTGACATGAAGACACAAAACCCTTCCAAACAACTCTTGAACCCTGCCAGCAGCACCCCCCTGGAGGGGACAGGAGCTCCCTGTGTGGTAGGTGCTGAAGGCAGGAGGAAGCTCAGCAGCCAGAACCATTTCCATTGCAAATTCTTCTCAGGGAAAAAATGCTTTGGATGTGTTTCCTGAAAGCAGCTTCCTCATTTTTCCCTCTGGGGGTCCACCCCTGGTGCTTGGGCTTGGCATAAAGGGGTGTGCAAGGCCACCTATGGTGGCCTTGCACACCCCTTTATGCCAAGCCCAAGCTCCCCTTTATGGCTTCCAGCCCAGTGCCATCTGTGATATGCACCACTTCAGATACCAGCACCATCCAGAATTCTTTATTCCCAAGGGAGAGGCCAGCTGGCAGCTGCTGGGGGAGAAGAGGAAGTTCAGCTCTGTGGGAAGGACATCACAGAGCCACAGATTGCACTGAGCTGGATGGGACCCTCCAAGGGCATCTTGTGCAACCCTCTGCAGGCAGCAGGGACACCTCCAGCCAGAGCAGGCTGCCCAGGGCCAACTCCCAGAGCTGCATTGCTGTGCCCTCTGGGGTACCAGAAATGCCTCTGATGGTCTTCTGCACATGAGAGAGTGGCAGGAACAGGGGAGCCACAGAGCATGCTGAGATGGCACCAACCTGAAACACACACCCAAGGACCTGCCTCCCCCCACTGCCTGCAGACCTGCAAGTGATCAAACCTCAGAGCTGAGAGTCCTGCAGGGGAAAAGGAGCAATGGAAGTTGAAGGCAGAGAGGGAAGCAGCAGAGCCCCTGGGATGAACCACAGCAGGGAGGGCAGCAGGAGATGGCACCTCCTGCTCCACCTGAGGAGGGAAAACAACCCTCAAGGTCACCATCTCCTGTCTCTCACAAACACTTTGGTCCTCAGGGGAGGGAAGAGAGCCTTTGGCCCAGGGCCCATGTGGGCTGCCAGGCAGCCCAAGGCACTGCAGGCAGAGTGGGCATCGTCCCAGGCCCAGAGGGAGGTGCTGCTGGTCACACTGCTGGCTGGGGCTCGTCTGCAGCAAGGCCAAGGACTGAACACACAGTGTCCCAAACCTGCTCCAGGATTTGCCATAGGATCAACTTCCCTCTCAAAGCTCACAGCACAGCGGCCATAGAGAGTCAGAGAATGGCAGAGCTTGGAAGGGACCCCTGGAGCTCACCCAGTCCAACCCCCCCTGCCAGAGCAGGGCACCCAGGGCAGGGCACACAGCAACACAGCCAGGGGGGGTTGGAAGCTCTCCACACAAGGAGACTCCACAACCTCTCTGGGCAGCCTGCTCCAGGCCTCCAGCACCCTCACACCAAACAACTTTCTCCTCCTGCTCACATGGAACCTCCTGGGCTCCACTTTGTGCCCCTTGCCCCTTGTGCTGTCCCTGGGCACCACTGAGCAGAGTCTGGCCCCAGCCTCTTGCCCCCCACAGCTCCTTTAGCTCTTGCTGAGCATTGCTCAGCTCCCCCCTGGGGCTGCTCTTCTGCAGGCTCTCAGCCCCAGGGCTCTCAGCCTTTGCTCCTCATAGAGCTGCTCCAGGCCCCTCAGCAGCTTGGGGCCTCCCCTGGACTCTCTCCAGCAGTTCCCTGTCCCTCTTGAACTGGGGGGCACAGAACTGGACTGAGGACCCCAGATGTGGCCTCACTAGGGAAGAGCATGGGGAGAAGAACCTTCCTTGCCCGCTGGCCACGTTCTTCTTCATGCACCCCAAGATACCATTGGCCCTCTTGGCCACAGGGGCACATTGCTGTCCCATGGAGAAGCTGCTGTCCCCCAGGACTCCATGGAGCTGCTCCCCAGCAGAGCATCCCCTAAGGTGTCCTGGTGCCTGCTGCTCCTCCTCCCTGGGCCAGGACCCTGCGCTTGTCCTCATTGACCTTCCCGAGCTTTGTCTGCAGCCAGCTCTCAGCCCGTCCAGGTCTCACTGGGTGGCAGCAGAGCCTGAGGGGGTGGCTGGTGGGCAGCAGCAGCAGCTGCAGCTGTGGCCTGGCAGCAGCAGGGTGCCCTGGCAGCAGCCCCTGCCCGTGTTCCCCTGCAGATGTGCCGCCGAGTCTACAAGGGGATCCCCCTGCAGGTGCGGGGCCAGGTCTGGGCACTGCTGCTGGACGTCGAGAAGATGAAGAAGGACAACGAGGGCAAGTATGAGGTAGGGACTCCTGCTGGCCAAGGCCATAGGGGTGGGGAGGCTGCTCTGCTGGGGCAGCCTGGGGCTGTGCTGATGCAGAACTCTCCATCTCCACCTGCTGAGGCAGCAGGGCAATGGAGGGCCTTGAGGGTGGCTGGGGAGCACTGCACCCAGCCCTTGGCAGCTCCTGGGGGGTGCCAGGCTCCCTCTGGTGTGGACTGGCCCTGGCCAGGAACTGCTGTGACCTCTGGGGAGGATAAAGGCTCAAATGAGTGTCAGCTCCTTCTCCACCTGTGCACTGGGCTGGGGGCTTTTAGCCTTCTCCATGTGTGGGCTGGGCTGGGGGCTTTTAGTCTTCTCCATGTGTGCACTGGGCTGGGGGCTTTGAAGTCTTCTCCAGCTGTGGACTGGGCTGGGGGCTTTTAATCTTCTCTATGTGTGAATTGGGCTGGGGGCTTTTAGCCTTCTCCAGCTGTGGACTGGGCTGGGGGCTCTTAGTCTTCTCCCTGTGTGCACTGGGCTGGGGGCTTTCAGCCTTCTCCCTGTGTGCACTGGGCTGGGGGCTTTTAGTTTTCTCTACATGTGGACTGGGCTGGGGGCTTTTAGCCTTCTCCCTGTGTGCACTGGGCTGGGGGCTTTTAGCCTTCTTCAGCTGTGGATTGGGCTGGGGGCTTTTAGCCTTCTCCCTGTGTGCACTGGGCTGGGGGCTTTTAGCCTTCTTCAGCTGTGGACTGGGCTGGAGGCTTTTAGCCTTCTCCAGCTGTGGACTGGGCTGGGGGCTTTTAGTCTTCTCCAGCTGTGCACTGGGCTGGGGGCTTTCAGCCTTCTCCAGCTGTGGATTGTGCTGCTGCTGCTGCTGGAGGCCACAAGCAGAGGTGCTCTGAGTGTTCCTGCATCCCTCAGGAAGGGTGCAGGGAAGAGGAAGGGGCTGCTCAGCACAGCTTGCCCCATCAGCTACCCCCTGCAGCTGCCCCAGCATCCTGGAGTGCTGCCACACAGCCAGGAGTACCCCAGAACAGGTGGGTGCTGAGTGGGGCACCCCAAACCTCTCCCTGGGCTGCAAAATTCCAGCCAGGGGGTATTGAAATGTGCAGCAAGTTCAGAAGCTTTAAAGCAGCCCACAGGGAGTCACTGGTCCAGCTAAGGGTGGGCTGAGGGCAGGTCTTGCAAGCTTGGGGGATGGAGTTCTGAGCATGGGGTCCTGGGATACAGCTTGGATGTAGAGCTGGAAGTTGTCTGTCAGTGCTGGAGGAGGTTGGATGGGAGCAGCTTCGAAGAATCACAGCATGGTAGGGGTTGGAAGGGACCTTCAGAGGTCATCCACTCCAAGCCCCCTGCCAGAGCAGGGCACACAGAACACATCCAGGTGGGGTTGGAAGCTCTGCAAAGAAGGAGACTCCACAACCCAGCCCCCTGCACTCAGCATCCAGACATCCTCCACCAGATCAGGTTGCCCAGAGCCCTCTCCAGCCTCACCTTCAGTATCTCCAGGCATGGGGCCTCAACCACCTCCCTGGGCAACCTGTTGCAGTGTTCCAGCAGCCTCCTGGTGCAGAACTTGTTCCTCACATCCAATCTCAATCTGCTCCTCTCTAGTTCTAGATCTCAGAGGTCTCTTCCAACCTCAATAGTTCCATGATCCTATGGTGTAAGCTGTTGCAGCAGCAGTTGTGGAACCAAACCCCAAGTGTCAGCCAGGGCTTGGTGCCAATTGTTGGTTCTTATTTCAGGCATCTCAGCTCCTTGGTGCTGCCTCTTCCCATGGCAGCCTGGGAAAGCCCTTGCTCAGGGATGGCCCTGTTGAGGGATGTCCATCCTCAGGGCTGGCCTTGCTCAGTGCTGGCCTTGCTCAGGGCCTTGCTCTCCCAGCCTGGGCTGTGTTGCAGCCTGCATCACATAGCTGGGTGAGGATCAGGCTGCCATTGAGTCATAGAATCATAGAATGCAGAGCCTGGGAAGGGACCTTTAAAAGTCATCTTGTCCAACCCCCCCTGCAGGGACAGCTCCAACTAAATCAGCTTGCTCAGGGCCTCATCCAGCCTGGCCTTCAACACCTCCAGGCAGGAGGCAGCCACAGCCTCCCTGGGCAACCTGTGCCAGTCTCTCCCCACCCTCACTCTCAACAATTTCTTCCTTCTCTCCACTCTCAATCTCCCCTCTCCCAGCTCCAAGCCATTGTCCCTCATCCTGGCACTCCCAGCCCTTGGCCAAAGTCCCTCCCCAGCTCTCCTGGAGCCCTTCAGGTACTGGAAGCTGCTCTGAGGTCTTCCTGGATCCTTCTCTTCTCCAGGCTGAACAGCCCCAACTCTCCCAGCCTGGCCCCACAAGGGGAGGTTCTGCAGCCTCTGCTCATCTTGGTGGCCTCCTCTGGCTCCCCTCTTGTGTTTGGGATCCCCATATCTGGCCCCAGCCCTGCAGGTGAGGTCTCCCCAGAGCAGAGCAGAGGGACAGGATCCTCTCACTCCATCTCTGGCCACACTGCTCTGGATGCAGTCCATGCTGTGACATTGTGGAGGCAGCTCTGGTTGTGGGGGCAGGAGGTGGAGTGCTGCTGCCAGCAGGTGTTTGTGTAATCCCTGCCTGCTAAGCAGGAGGATGCTAACCCTCATCATCCTCACTCCAGTGGAGATGTTCCCAGGGAGCTGCCAGGGGCTGGGGCAGTCAGCAGAGGTCAGAAGCAGTCCCAGCAGACAGGTCCTTGACCTGCTCCCTCCCTCAAAGCAGGGTGCTGGAAGCAATCCAAGCAAAGGAAAGTCCCCAGGAGTTTGAGCTGTGCTGCAGAGGGGTCTGCAGTGAGCAGCAGCTTTGGGCTAAGAGGCTTTGCAGGCTGCAAACCCCCTGCAGGCTCTTCTTAAGCTGCCTCTTCTCTGGTGCCAGCTGCTGCCAGTAATTAGCTGTCCCCTGCTGGCCTCCAGGAGTGGCTTACTGCAGGTCTTGCATGAGGGGTTCTGCTTTGCAGAAGGGACTCAACCTCAGCCCCAGCCCTGTGTCCTGGGAGGCTGGTGCCCAGGCCACCTTGGGGCATGAAGCCTGGCACAAAAGCCTGGCATCTGCACGGGCCTGGGGTTCTGAGTGTGACACCAGGCAGGTGCCAGGGGCTTGGACTTTGCTCTCACCCTCTGCTTGCTCTGGTGAGGTGCTGTGCCCTGCACTCAGGCTGGTGCAGGAGTCTCTTTTCCAGCCCATGTCCTGCTCCCCACCTCCGTGTGGCCCCTGGAGTGATGCCAGGAGAACACCAGGTCCTGCTGCTTCCACAGTGCTGTAACTCATCCCAGTGTCCTCTCCATGCAGGCCTCCCGACTCTTCCTCAAGCCCATGGCAGCTCAGTTGTTCCTGGTGCTGCAGGAGGCTGCCATGGGAGGTGCCACACTTGGTGCCAAAGTGCTGTGATGCTCTGTGCCATAGAATCACAGAAGTGTCAGGGCTGGAAGGGACCTCAAGGCTCAGCCAGTCCCAACCCCCTGCCATGGGCAGGGACACCTCACACCACAGCAGGTTGCTCACAGCCACATCCAGCCTGGCTGCAAAACCCTCCAGGGATGAGGCTTCCACCACCTCCCTGGGCAACCTGTGCCAGGCTCTCACCACCCTCATGGGGAACAACTTCTTCCTAACAGCCAATCTCAATCTCCCCACTTCTAGTTTTGTCCCTGGGGTGTTACAGCCACAGCCAAGAGAAGGTGGCAGGAGAAATGTGCTGGCCATGGGGCAGAGCAGAGACATCTTGGCTTTGTCCAGGGTCTCTGGGATGGGACCTCCAGCTTCCCAGCCCCCAGCTCACAGTGCTTATGAGCTTGGTGGAGCCTCCGGGTGACTTCAACAAGAAGGAAGAAATTCTTGGCAGTGATGGTTTGGAGACTCTGGCACAGGTTGCCCAGGGAGGCTGTGGCTGCCTCCTGCCTGGAGGTGCTCCATGCCAGGCTGGATGAGGCCTGAGCAAGCTGGGCTGGTGGGAGGTGTCCCTGCCCATGGCAGGGACTTGGGGCTGGCTGAGCTTTGAGCTCCCTTCCAACCCAACCCATTCTGATCCTGGACACCAAGGGAGAGATTTTTCATGCTCAGTGAAGCACTGTTGGACCTTCAGCCCTGCCCTGCAGAGCCCTTCAGCTCTGTGAGCAGTTTGCTTGGATGCAGGATTGGGTTTGTGTGTTCAGAGGGTGAAAGGTGATGATGCTCCCTCCAGGGTGAGGGAATCCCTCTGCCTGTGTGGGAAGTTTCTCCTTTCCTGCATTCACAACCAGGCTCCAGGATCTTCAGGGTCCCTTCCAACCCCAACCCATTCCATGACTCCATGAATCTATGAACCAAGGAGACCAGCCCCTCCTGGGCTGCTTGTTCTCCAGGTCCTGGGAGCAGGCAGGTGACACAGTGCTGCACAAGCTGTCTGCTGGGCAGGTGCAGTGAGGGAAAAAAACCCAAACTGGGGAGTTTCAGGTCTTTGGGAGAACTGTGTATTGCTCAGGAGGGCTTTGAGCAGGGCCATCTGAACTGGGGTGACTCAGGGTGCAGGAACTGACGTCTTGCCTCAGGCTGTCTGCCTGCTCTGGAGAAGGCCAGGAGAGCACAGGGAAAGGAGGTTGTGCATCAAATCTTCAGCCTCACTTCTGTCCTCCCTTGGCTTGTGCAGGCAGAGTTCAAAGGAGCTCCCACACTGCTGCTCCTCCTCCCAGCTGCTGCTGAGGCTGCAGCTCATGTTCTGCAGATGCCATCACTGCCCTGAGGGCACTGCTGTGCTGGGGACATCTGGGTGCTAATGATGTTCCCCAGAGCTGATGTGGCCACCTCAGGTCAGCAGCAGCCTGGAGGCATCTTGCACCAGGCTGATGGCAGCTGCTGAAGCAGATCTGCTGTTTCCTGTCTCCTGTGTGAGCAAGGAGAGGTCCTGAGCCCAGGCTCCAGGCCTGCTGCTGGGCTTGCTGCTCAGCTCTGCTGCCCCTGACCTGCTGGTGGGTGCCTGAAGACAGTCACCAAATGTGCAAAGGAGGAGGGCAGTGATCCTCAGGGCTGTCTAAAGGCTGTGAGAGGAGCTGCTGGGCTGCAGCACACTGCTCCCTGCCTGCATGCAGGGGCTGAGCAGAGGCTTCCAGGTGGAACAGCAGCAGGGTTCATCCATGGAGCATCTTCAGCTGGGGACTCTGGGCTGAGCTCTGATTTGAGTTGCCTTGGGTTTGGATGGACTTTGGTCCTTCATCTGCATGGTGCTGCCTCTAAGACCACTACTGTGTGGAGGGCTTGGACTGCTGGAAAGCAGCTCTGTGAAGAGGGACCTGGGGGTGCTGGTGCTCCCCATGGCACAGCAGTGTGCCCTTGTGACCAGGAGGGTCAGTGGTGTCCTGGGCTGGGGAAGAAGAGTGTGGCCAGCATGGCAAGGGAGAAGGGAGGTTCTCCTCCCCCACTACTCTGCCCTGGTGAGGCCACATCTGGAGTCCTGGGTCCAGTTCTGGGCTCCCCAGTTTCAGAGGGACAGGGAACTGCTGGAGAGAGTCCAGGGGAGGCTGCAAAGCTGCTGAGGGGCCTGGAGCAGCTGTGTGAGGAGCAAAGGCTGAGAGCCCTGGGGCTGAGAGCCTGCAGAAGAGCAGCCCCAGAGGGGAGCTGAGCAATGCTCAGCAAGAGCTAAAGGAGCTGTGGGGGGCAAGAGGCTGGGGCCAGACTCTGCTCAGTGGTGCCCAGGGACAGCACAAGGGGCAAGGGGCACAAAGTGGAAGCCAGGAGGTTCCATGTGAGCAGGAGGAGAAAGTTGTTTGGTGTGAGGGTGCTGGAGGCCTGGAGCAGGCTGCCCAGAGAGGTTGTGGAGTCTCCTTGTGTGGAGAGCTTCCAACCCCCCTGGCTGTGTTGCTGTGTGCCCTGCCCTGGGTGCCCTGCTGGAGCAGGGGGTTGGACTGGGTGATCCCCAAGGTCCCTTCCAGCCCCTAAGGTTCTGTGGTTCTGTGTCCCAGTGGTGAGCCAGCATGGGGGAATCTGAGGACTCTTGGCTTTGCGTTCAGCTCCTGCACTCTGACAGTTCCCTAAAATTGACAGCAGCCTGAGGCAGTGCCCCAGAACTGCCCTTGGAGTGGGAGCTGCTTCAGCCTAAGATGGCTCAGGTTGGAAGGGACCTCAGAGCTCATCTGATCCAACCCCCTGCCATGGGCAGGGACACCTCCCACCAGCCCAGGTTGATCAAAGCCTTGAACACCTCCAGGCAGGAGGCAGCCACAGCCTCCCTGGGCAACCTGTGCCAGAGTCTCACCACCCTCCCACTCAAGAACTTCTTCCTCAGCTCCACTCTAACCCTGCTCTGCCTCAGCTTCAAACCATTCCCCCTTGGCCTGGCTCCAGACACCCTCAGCAAAAGTCTCTCTGCAGCCTTCCTGCAGGATCCCTTCAGGCATTATTGAGCAGCTCCCACTGAGCACCTAACCAGCTGCTGGCATTTTTGGAGGCTCGGAGTGCTCCTCCTGTGAGCCTCTGGCTGAATCCCAATGGGAATGGTCTCTATAAGCCTCCTCTGCACAGTTTGGACTTTGTTGTGACTGAGCCTGTGGAATGGTGATGAAGGTCTGGGTGTGTGCCTCAGCATGGGGCTTAGAGAAGTGCTCCTTGAGTGCCAGCTGAGGTCTCCACACTTCAGGGCAGTCAGAGTTGCTTCCACAAAGAGATCAGAAGAAACCAGAGTGGAATTGGAAGGCTTTAGATTCTGAGTTGTGTTGGGGCACAACAGCCCCAAGCAGTGCTGCAGGCTTGGGGCAGTGTGGCTGGAAAGCTGCTGGCAGAAAGGGACCTGGGGATGCTGATGGCCAAGCAGCTGAGGAGGAGCCAGCAGTGCCCAGGTGGCCAAGAGAGCCAAAGGCATCCTGGCTGGGATCAGCAATGCTGTGTCCAGCAGGAGCAGGGAGGGGATTGTCCCCTGGGACTCAGCTCTGGGGAGTGCTGGGTTCAGTTCTGGGCACTCAATCCAAGAGAGATGTGGAGGTGCTGGAGCCAGGGGAGAGGAGGGCAAGGAAGCTGGGAAGGGCCTGGAGAATAAATCTTGTGAGGAGCAACTGAAGGAGCTGGGGATGGTTAGTGTGAAACAGAGGAGGCTGAGGGGAGACCTCATGGCTGTCTACAGCTCCCTGAAAGGAGGTTGTGGAGAGGTTGGTGCTGGTCTCTGCTCACAGGTAATTAGTGACAGAACAAGAGGGAACAGCCTCAGGCTGGCTCTGGGCAGGTTTAGACTGGACAGTAGGAAACTTTTTCCCATCAAGAGTGGTCAGGCACTGGAATGTGCTGCCCAGGGAGGTGGTGGAGTCCCCAGGCCTGGAGGTGTTTCAAGGTGGTTTGGATGTGGTGCTATGGTTTAGGGGTGAGCCTTGCAGAGCAGGGTCCTGGGCTGGACTTGGTGATCCTGAGGCTCTGCTCCACCTGGATGTTCATGTGGGGCTGTGATGGGGGTGGCTGAAGGCTGTGTGGGCAGCAGGGCAGTGTCCCTTCCCGAGGGACTCTGATGTCCTCCAGCCAGATGCTGCTGGAGGAGACCTCCTGGCTGTGGGCTGGGCCTGTGTCTGACTTCTCCCCACGCCTGCCCCTCTTCCCTGGCAGCAAATGAAAGAGCAGGCCAAGAGCTTCTCCTCGGAGATCAAGCAGATCGACCTGGACGTCAACCGCACCTTCCGCAACCACATCATGTTCCGGGAGCGCTACGGCGTCAAGTGAGAGCGGCCAGCAGGGGGCGCCCGGGAGACAGGGCTGGGGGCTGCGAGACAGGGCTGGGGGCTGCGAGACAGGGCTGGGGGCACTGAGACAGGGCTGGGGGCACTGAGGGCTGGGGCTGTGAGACAGGGCTGGGGGCTGCGAGACAGGGCTGGGGGCACTGAGACAGGGCTGGGGGCACTGAGACAGGGCTGGGGGCACTGAGACAGGGCTGGGGGCACTGAGGGCTGGGGCTGTGAGACAGGGCTGGGGGCTGCGAGACAGGGCTGGGGGCACTGAGACAGGGCTGGGGGCACTGAGGGCTGGGGCTGTGAGACAGGGCTGGGGGCTGCGAGACAGGGCTGGGGGCACTGAGACAGGGCTGGGGGCACTGAGGGCTGGGGCTGTGAGACAGGGCTGGGGGCACTGAGACAGGGCTGGGGGCTGCGAGACAGGGCTGGGGGCACTGAGACAGGGCTGGGGGCTGCGAGACAGGGCTGGGGGCTGCGAGACAGGGCTGGGGGCACTGAGACAGGGCTGGGGGCACTGAGGGCTGGGGCTGTGAGACAGGGCTGGGGGCACTGAGACAGGGCTGGGGGCTGCGAGACAGGGCTGGGGGCACTGAGACAGGGCTGGGGGCTGCGAGACAGGGCTGGGGGCTGTGAGACAGGGCTGGGGGCACTGAGACAGGGCTGGGGCTGCGAGACAGGGCTGGGGGCTGTGAGACAGGGCTGGGGGCACTGAGACAGGGCTGGGGGCACTGAGACAGGGCTGGGGGCACTGAGGGCTGGGGGCTGTGAGACAGGGCTGGGGGCACTGAGACAGGGCTGGGGGCACTGAGACAGGGCTGGGGGCTGCGAGACAGGGCTGGGGGCACTGAGACAGGGCTGGGGGCTGCGAGACAGGGCTGGGGGCACTGAGACAGGGCTGGGGGCACTGAGACAGGGCTGGGGGCTGCAAGACAGGGCTGGGGGCACTGAGACAGGGCTGGGGGCACTGAGACAGGGCTGGGGGCACTGAGGCCTGGGGGCACTGAGACAGGGCTGGGGCCACTGAGACAGGGCTGGGGGCTGCGAGACAGGGCTGGGGGCTGTGAGACAGGGCTGGGGGCACTGAGACAGGGCTGGGGGCTGCGAGACAGGGCTGGGGGCTGCGAGACAGGGCTGGGGGCACTGAGACAGGGCTGGGGGCTGTGAGACAGGGCTGGGGGCACTGAGACAGGGCTGGGGGCACTGAGACAGGGCTGGGGGCACTGAGACAGGGCTGGGGGCTGTGAGACAGGGCTGGGGGCACTGAGACAGGGCTGGGGGCACTGAGACAGGGCTGGGGGCTGCAAGACAGGGCTGGGGGCACTGAGACAGGGCTGGGGGCACTGAGACAGGGCTGGGGGCTGCGAGACAGGGCTGGGGGCACTGAGACAGGGCTGGGGGCACTGAGGGCTGGGGGCACTGAGACAGGGCTGGGGGCTCTGAGACAGGGCTGGGGGCACTGAGACAGGGCTGGGGCTGTGAGACAGGGCTGGGGGCTGCGAGACAGGGCTGGGGGCACTGAGACAGGGCTGGGGGCACTGAGACAGGGCTGGGGGCTGCGAGACAGGGCTGGGGGCTGCGAGACAGGGCTGGGGGCACTGAGACAGGGCTGGGGGCACTGAGACAGGGCTGGGGGCTGCGAGACAGGGCTGGGGGCTGTGAGACAGGGCTGGGGGCTCTGAGACAGGGCTGGGGGCACTGAGACAGGGCTGGGGGTACTGAGGGCTGGGGGCTGTGAGACAGGGCTGGGGGCTCTGAGAAAGGGCTGGGGGCTCTGGAGACAGGGCTGGGAGCTCCAGAGGCAGGGGTGGGCGTTCTGGAGCCATGGGTTGGGGCCTCCATAGCTGTGGGTGGATGGCTCCTGAGCTAGTGGGTAGGTGGCTCCAGAGATGTGGATGGGGGCTCCAGAGCCATGGGTGAGAGGCTCCAGAGCCAGGAATGGGACTCCAGAGCTAGGGATGGGGGCTCTAGAGCCACGGATGAGGGAATCCAGATCCAAGGATGGGGCTCTACAGTCATGGGTGAGGGACTCCAGAGCCAGGGCTGCAGGCTCCAGAGTTAGGGTTGGGACTTGCCTCCAGATCCAGGGCTGGGGGCTCCCTGGCAGAGCCTGGCAGAGGTCCCATCCCAGGTGCCCACCAGGGTGCTTGCTGGCTGTGTGAGCCCTGCTGCTTGGCAGGGCCCCGCAGGAGCAGCTGGCTGGGTTTGGGGCACACAGAGCTGAGGTGGTGAATGTGTTTTCTCCACAGGCAGCAGGCCCTCTTCCACGTCCTGACAGCTTACTCCGTCTACAACACTGTGAGTAGTGGGCACAGCCCTGGGCAGAGACACAAAAGAGGTGCTCCAAGCTCTCTGCACACCTCTGCGTGCCAACGGCTGTGTCCTTGTGTCACACCCCCACAGCACCAGTGGCACTGCCACTTGGGTGTCCTGACACAGCTGCAGCACTGGTGGGCAGCAGAAGGCTCTGCAGAGTTGTTTCCTTCCCCTGTTCATGTTATCACCTGGCAGATGTGGTCTGGGCAGAGGACTGCCCTCTGGCTGTGCAGCCACAGCAGCCTCTTGGCTGAAGGCCAGCAGGAGGCTGGAGCAGGGCCAGAGAAGGGCAACCAAGCTGGCTAAGGGTCTGGAGAACAGGGCTGGGGAGGAGCAGCTGAGGGAGCAGCCTGGAGCAGAGGAGGCTGAGGGAGTCCTCATTGCTCTCTACAGCTCCTGAGAGGAGGCTGCAGTCAGGTGGGGGTTGGGCTCTGCTCCCTAGTCTCAGGTGAGAGAAGGAGAGGAAATGTCCTGAAATTGTGCCAGGGGAGGGTTAGGTTGGAGAGCAGGAAAAATTTCCTTGGTGCAAGAGTGGTCAGGGGTTGGCAGAGGCTGCCCAGGGAGGTGGTGGAGTCCCCATGCCTGGAGGTGTTCAAGGAAGCTGTGGCCATGGCACTTGGGGCCATGGTTTGATGGCCATGGTGGGGTTGGGTTGATGTTGGACTGGATGAGCTCAGAGCTCTCTTCCAACCCAAACAGTTCTCTGATTCTGTAAGTGTCTGACTTGTCCTCATGCACTGAGTGCAGCCCTGTGGAGAACTCTGACAGCCTCCAGCAAACCATTTGTGGCTGAAGGGCCTGGGCAGGATAAGCCTAAGGGAGCAGCTGAACCTACTGCCTGCATCTCCAGGAGGGGACAGTCAGCCCAGGAGGCACAGGAGATGCTCAGGGGGTAGTCAAGGAAACAAAGACCCTTCCTTCCCCCATGCCACACGAATGCTCACTGACCTATCCCTTAATTACTTCAGTGCTGACCCAAACCAGCAGCAGAGCCTCGTGTCAGCCCAGCTCCTGTTCCTCCAGGCAGCTGCAGGCACCTCCTGTGTTGGGTTTCTGTCCCTTGCCCTTCAGGCATAAGCAGGGTTGCTGGTGGGGATTCCCTGCAAGCTCCTTACCTCCTGCTGGAAGACCTGGAGGCCAAGATAATGATCAGAGGGCTGGAAGCCAGGCTGAGAGAGTTGGGCTTGGGCAGCCTGCAGAGGAGAAGGCTCCAAGAGACCTTCTGGTGGCCTTGCAGTGCTTCAAGGGCTGAGCAGAAAGCTGGGGACAGACTTCTGAGCAGGGCCTGTGGGGACAGGCCAAGGGGGGATGGTTTGAAGTGCAAGAGGGAGCTGGAGAGTGGAGAGAAGGGAGAAATGTTTGCCCCTGAGGGTGGGAAGAGCCTGGCCCAGGCTGCCCAGAGAGGTGGGAGCTGCCCCATGGCTGGCAGCAGTGCAGGGCAGGTTGGTTGGGGCTGTGAGCAGCCTGCTCTGGTTGGGGATGGCCCTGCTGAGTGCAGGGGGGTTGGAGTGGATGAGCTTGGAAGGTCCCTTCCAGCCCAAAGCCCTCTAAGCCACTGCTGTAGCAGCTGCTGCATACACACTGAATGGCACAGCCCTGGGAATGGCACAGCCCTGGGAAGAGCAGAGGACAGCCCTGGCAGCCTGCCCAGCTCCTGCTTCAGGCTGAGGGGTGCTGGGGTGACAGCAGGTGTGGCCCTCTTGGTTCCTGCAGGAGGTGAGCTACTGCCAAGGGATGAGCCAGATTGCAGCCATCCTGCTGATGTACCTGAACGAGGAGGATGCCTTCTGGGCCCTGGCACAGCTGCTGACCAACCAGCGGCATGCCATGCATGGTATGGGCATGGGGATGGGCACAGGCTGGGCAGGGGCTGGGCAGGGGCTGAGCAAAGGCTAGGTAAGGGGGCTGGGCAGGGGGCTCTGTGGGGGCCAGGGGTGTCTCTGCAGCTTGGGTACTGCAGCACTGCTGCTCCTCACTCAGTTCTTTGAGGTGGGTAAGGTGTAATCAGTGAGCAGAGGCTGCAGAACCTCCCCTGTGGGGCCAGGCTGGGAGAGTTGGGGCTGTTCAGACCTTAGAGCAGCTTCCAGTACCTGAAGGGCTCCAGGGGACCTGGGGAGGGACTGTTCAGAAGGGGCTGTGGGGATAGGCCCAGGGGCAATGGTTTGGAACTGGAGCAGGGCAGAGTTAGGTTGGAGCTCAGGAGGAAGTTGTGCACAGTGAGGCTGGGGAGACACTGGAACAGGCTGCCCAGGGAGGTGCTTGAGGCTCCATCCCTGGAGCCATTCCAGCTCAGGCTGGATGTGTCCCTGGGCAGCCTGCTCTGGCTGGAGGTGTCCCTGCTGCCTGCAGGGAGTTGGACAGGATGCCCTTGGAGGCTTCCTTCCCACCAGCTGCAGTCTGTGAGGCTATGTCTGCAGCCAGCACAACCTGACCATGGAGCTGAAGGTCACCCTTGGGGACAGTAAAGCCCCCAGAGGACAATGTGGTTTTAGAGCCCTGAGCTTCAGTGCTCAGTGAGGCACAGCTCCAGAGAGGTGCTGCCTGCCCTCTGCAACACCCTTGGCCATCCATGAACTCCAGGTTCCAGGTGATTCAGGAGTCTCCCAAAAGCAGGCCCAAGGGCTTCCTGTGCTGCTCTGCTTTGGGCATGCCACCAGCTGCCTGCCTCTGCCTTTCCCTGAAGGTGGAGTTCCACCACACAGCTGCTCCAGACACACTCCAGATCCTTGCACCTTGCTGGTGCTCAGCAGTGCCTGGTGCACAGAGGACTCTTTTCTGAGCAGAGGACCAAGCCCTGTGGCTTGATGACTGCAGACAGTCCTGTGCCTGGGTGCTTGTGCTCTACCAGCACCTCCAGCCTCTCTCTCAGCCTGGGCAAGCACTGAGGTGTGGTCAGAGGGGTCCTGGCCAAGGCAGGCAGGTGCTGGGCAGGAGAGGTTGTGCTCTGTGGAGCTGGGTGAGAAGGAGCAGCTAGAGGCAGTGCTGAGGGTGCTGTCACCCATGCAGGGCATTCGGTGAAGGGTGGGCACTGGAAGGGTGCCACAGGCAGGAGCTGGGTGTGCTGTGGCCCAGCCAACACCAGCAGGCAAGGCAGGGATGAGTGTCTGGGACCCCAGAGCTCAGCTGGTTGATTCTCATTTCTCTCATTTTTTCTCACCCAGGTTTTTTCATCCCTGGCTTCCCAAAGCTGCAGAGATTCCAGGCCCACCACGAGCAGATCCTGAGCAAGCTGTTCCCCAAGCTGAAGAAGCACCTGGTACCTCTTGGCTGTCTCTCCCCTTGCTGACCTCACCTTGCCCTGCCAGAGCATCCAGAGGGCTGTGCTGCCAGGCAGATGCAGCACTGAGGGTCTGTCTGACCAGCCACAGGGGCCATGGCCTGGGCTGATCCCCAGCAGTGTGGGCAGCAGGGCAGGGAGGGGATTCTGCCCCTCTGCTGTGCTCTGCTCAGACCCCCCTGCAGTGCTGGGGCAGCTCTGGAGTGCTCAGCACAGACAGGGAGCTGCTGGAGCAGGGCCAGAGGAGGCCACAGCAATGCTGGCAGGGCTGGAAGCCCTCTGCTGGGAGGCCAGGCTGAGAGAGTTGGGCTTGGGCAGCCTGCAGAGGAGAAGGCTCCAGGGAGACCTTCTGGTGGCCTTGCAGTGCTTCAAGGGCTGAGCAGAAAGCTGGGGACAGACTTCTGAGCAGGGCCTGTGGGGACAGGCCAAGGGGGGATGGTCTGAAGTGCAAGAGGGAGCTGGAGAGTGGAGAGAAGGGAGAAATGTTTGCCCCTGAGGGTGGGGAGAGCCTGGCCCAGGGTGCCCAGAGAGGTGGGAGCTGCCCCATGGCTGGCAGCAGTGCAGGGCAGGTTGGTTGGGGCTGTGAGCAGCCTGCTCTGGTTGGGGATGTCCCTGCTGAGTGCAGGGCTTGGACTGGATGTCCTTGGAAGGTCCTTTCCCTCCCAACCCATTCTAGGACCAGCAGTGTCAGGACTGCTGCAGCCTAAAGGCCTTCCCAGGACAGCTGTGCCTGCAGCAGCTGGAGCTGGGCTGTGCTCTGACCCCAGCTGAGCAGCCCAAAGGCTGATCCTGCTCTGTCTGGAGTCTGAACTCAGCCATTGCTAGCCCCAGGTGAGGCCCTGAAGGGCTTTGTAGCCTCCAGACAGGAGGTGCTGCTGCCTGTCTGGTGCTTGGGCACCTCCAGCTGGCAGGTGGCACAAACCCACTGGGTGGCTGGAGGGGCATCTGCAGGACACATCAGCTGCAGCCTAACATCCAGGGCACTATTGACCAACCTACCTGCTCCCTGCTCTCTTCCCCCTGCATCTGCTGTGGCCAGCTGGTGTTCCATGGCCATGCTCCTGCAGGTCCCTTCTGCTGCAAAGGTTCTTGGTGGCCCAGCTCCAGCACAGGCTGCTCTTACTGCCCCCCACCTGCAGCAGCTGCAGCCCAGCCAGCCCTGGCCAGGGAAGCAGAGTCAGGACAGGTGTTCCCTTCATTAGAGCCACAAAGAGTGTGGGAACAACTCTGGGAAGGCTGCCAGAGGCTCCTGGCTCCTGAAGGTCCCCCCGAGGCTTGCAGGTGCAATGCAAAGGCCAGAGCTGGGCATTCATGCCATGGGCCTCCTTCTCTTGCCATGCCCTGGGCACCAGGCAGGGATGGAGAAGTGACAGGGCAGGCTGATGTGGTGAGCTGGAAAGAGCTCTCCTCAGCCTCTCAACCATCCATGGCCATGAGTTGGTGCTGGCAAAGGTGTCCTGACTGGACAGGTCTGGATGTGCCTGTGGGGTGCATGGCAACAGGTGGCAGGGCAAGAGGAAACAGCCTCAAGGGGAGGTTCAGCTTGGGTGTCAGGAACAATTTCTTCCCAGAAAGGGTCCTCAGGCACTGACCCAGGCTGCCCAGGGAGGTGGTGGAATCCCCATCCCTGGAGGTGTTTCCAAGACCCCTGGATGTGGGGGGGCGCTCAGTGGCAGTGGCTTGGCAGCAGTGGTGGCATTGTGAGCTCTGGGTGAGTGGCTGGGCTGGATGAGCTCAGAAGTCTCTCCCACCAAGCTGGGAGCAGGAGTCCATCTGTTAGAGGGTAGGAGGCTCTGCAGAGGGACCTTGCCAGGCTGGGCACATGGGCAGAGTCCAAGGGCATGAGGTTTAACAAGTCCAAGTGCCAGGCTCTACACATTGGCCACAACAAGCCCAGGCAGCCCTGCAGGCTGGGGACAGAGTGGCTGGAGAGCAGCCAGGCAGAAAGGGACCTGGGGGTGCTGGGTGACAGCAGCTGAACAGAGCCAGCAGTGTGCCCAGGTGGCCAAGAAGGCCAATGGCATCCTGGCCTGGATCAGCAAGAGTGTGGCCAGCAGGAGCAGGGAAGTCATCCTGCCCTGTGCTCAGCACTGCTCAGGCCACACCTTGAGTGCTGTGTCCAGTTCTGGGCCCCTCAGGTCAGGAAAGATGTTGAGATGCTGGAAGGGGTCCAGAGAAGGGCAACAAGGCTGGGGAGGGGTCTGGAGCACAGCCCTGTGAGGGGAGGCTGAGGGAGCTGGGGGTGTTCAGCCTGGAGAAGAGGAGGCTCAGGGCAGACCTCATTGCTGTCTACAACTACCTGAAGGGAGGTTGCAGCCAGGTGGGGGTTGGGCTCTGCTCCCAGGCACCCAGCACCAGAACAAGAGGACACAGTCTCAAGCTGTGCAGGGGGAGGTTTGGGCTTGAGCTTAGCAAGAAGTTCTTCCCAGACAGAGAGATTGTTCCTTGGGATGGGCTGCCCAGGGAGGTGGTGGGGTCAGTGTCCCTGGAGGTGTTTGAGAAGAGCTTGGATGAGGCACTCAGTGCCATGGTCTGGTTGGTGAGTTAGGGTTGGGTGATCAGTTGGACTTGGGGGATCTTGGAGGTCTCTTCCAAGCTGGCTGATTGTGTGAGTTTCCAACCTCAGCACTTCTGTGGTTCTGTGATTCTGTAATACTTGGGGTTGAGAATTTTTTTGGGGCCCCAAGAGACTCACAAGGGAAGGATGATGATGATGAGAAAAAAAGCAGCCTGTGAGGAGTGCAGGCTTGTGGTTCCTGGAAGGCTTTCATGTCAGGGATGGAAACTCCAGCACAGGAGGTTCCACCTCAACATGAGGAGGAACTTCTGCACTGGGAGGGTCCCAGAGCCCTGGAGCAGGCTGCCCAGAGAGGTTGTGGAGTCTCCTTCTCTGCAGCCTTCCCAGCCCTGTCTGGATGTGTTCCTGTGTGACCTGTGCTGGGTTCTCTGGCCCTGCTCTGGCAGGGGTTGGACTGGAAGATCTCCAGGGGTCCCTTCCAACCCCTCACATCCTGTGAGCCTGTAAATCCCTGGGTCAGAAAAGCTGCTCCTAGCAATCCCACTCCAGAGCTGTGGCTGAGGTCTGGCCACATCAAGGGTTGTGGTCAGGTTGTGGTCAGGTTGTGGTCTTGGGCCAAGGCCTTCAGCCTTGGTGTTTACAGAGGAGCTTTGTGGGGAGACAAAGCACAGCCAGATCCTGCACCCAGACCCCCAGCATCAACCAACCAACCTCCCCAGAAGCCCTGTGAGCTGCTTGCCCCTGTAGCCAGCAGCCTGGTGAGCCTCCTGTCTCTTCTCTGCTGTCTCCCAGGACAAGGAGCAGATGACTACAGGGATTTACACCACCAAGTGGTTCCTGCAGTGTTTCATCGACCGGGTGAGGATGCTCTGGGGGGTCTGTGCTGCTCTGCTCCAGCTGCTTGCTTCCTTCTCTGGAACAGTCCCAAGGTGGGAACGTTGCAGGAGGTGGGACATGGTGTCTGTGCTCACAAAGCAGTGGAATTAAGGAGGGAGAAGCTAAAAATGCCACCTGCCAGTTCTGCTGCCTCAGCACAGCTGCTTGCTGAGAGGTGACTCAGTGGCAGCAGTCTGAGCTTCTGAGCCAGCAGAGATCTTCCTCCTGCCCACTGGCACTGCTGCAAAGGCAACTCACCTCCCTCTGGCTCTGGGAAAGAGCTGGAGGCATAGACCTGAGCAAACAGCACTGCAGCAGCTGCAGAGATGGGCACTGGAGGCACAGCAGAGCAGGGGACAATTGCCCTTGGCCAGTCCTGAGCCAACACTTCTCACAGCAGCTTGCCCAGCAGCACAATGCCCAGGGGGGGTTGGAAGCTCTCCACACAAGGAGACTCCACAACCTCTCTGGGCAGCCTGCTCCAGGCCTCCAGCACCCTCACACCAAACAACTTTCTCCTCCTGTTCAGGTGGAACTTCCACTTTGTGCCCCTTGCCCCTTGTGCTGTCCCTGGGCACCACTGAGCAGAGTCTGGCCCCAGCCTCCTGCCCCCCACCCTTTAGATGCTGATCAGCACTGAGAAGGTCTCCAGCTTTATTTTCAGGGTCAGCATAGTCCTTGCAGCCCTGACCTCAAGATCCCAGCCCTGCTCATGCTGAGGACATCTGTGTGGCCCCAGTCTGAGTCTGCTGCTGGCTCCTCTCCTCTGAAGCTGTGGATGACCTTCTCCCTGCTGCACTGCTGTGCAGGCTGTCTGGAGCAGCTGGATGGGATGCACCATCCCTGGAACTGCAGCAGTGTGACAGAGGAGCTGCAGCAGCCCCTGGGGCCAAGCTCTGGGGAGCAAGCACAGCATCCTCAGGTTGAACTGAAATGTCACAGGACAGTGGGAGATGTCCTGGGGAGATGCTTGAGGGCTTTGCTGGGAAGTGATGGCTGCTCCAGCAGCTTCAGAGAGCCTAGAATGGGTTGGGTTGGAAGGGAGCTCAAAGCTCATCCAGCCCCAAGTCCCTGCCATGGGCAGGGACACCTCCCACCAGCACAGCTTGCTCAGGGCCTCATCCAGCCTGGCCTTCAACACCTCCAGGCAGGAGGCAGCCACAGCCTCCCTGGGCAACCTGTGCCAGTCTCTCCCCACCCTCACTCTCAACAATTTCTTCCTCCTCTCCACTCTCAATCTGCCCTCTCCCATCTCCAAGCCATTGTCCCTCATCCTGGCACCCCCAGCCCTTGGCCAAAGTCCCTCCCCAGCTCTCCTGGAGCCCTTCAGGTCCTGGAAGCTGCTCTGAGGTCTCCCTGGAGCCTTCTCTTCTCCAGCCTGAACAGCCCCAACTCTCCCAGCCTGGCCCCACAGGGGAGGTTCTGCAGCCTCTGCTCATCTTGGTGGCCTCCTCTGGACCCTCTGCAGCAGCTCCAGGTCCCTCTTGTGCTGGGGGCCCCAGCAGTGGAGGCAGTGCTGCAGGTGGGGTGTGAGCAGAGCAGAGCAGAGGGGCAGAATCCCCTCCCTGTGCTGCTGCTCTCCCTGCCTTTTTGCCTTCATGTGCAGAAAGCTGCTGGGAAGAAATTCTTTCCAGTGAGGGTGGGGAGAGACTGGCACAGGTTGCCCAGGGAGGCTGTGGCTGCCTCCTGCCTGAAGGTGTCCAGGCCAGGCTGGATGAGGCCCTGAGCAAGCTGTGCTGGTGGGAGGTGTCCCTGCCCATGGCAGGGACTTGGGGCTGGCTGAGCTTTGAGCTCCCTTCCAACCCAACCCATTCTGATCCCAGACACCAAGGGAGAGATTTTTCATGCTCAGTGAAGCACTGTTGGACCTTCAGCCCTGCCCTGCAGAGCCCTTCACCTCTGTGAGCAGTTTGCTTGGAGTGGGTTTGTGTGTTCAGAGGGTGAAAGGTGATGATGCTTCCCCCAGGGTGAGGGAATCCATCTGCCTGTGTGGGAAGTTTCTCCTTCCCTTCATTCACCAGCAAGCTCCAGGTCCTGTCCTGGCCACCCAAAGCTCTTAGATTTAGGTCAGCACCACAAAGCAGCAATGAATGTGCTGTGGCTGAGTCCTGCACAGCCAATGCCTGCCCTGCTGTGCTGGGGTGTTGGGGCGGGAGGGGGGAGTGATGCCAGCCCCTGTGCCTGCCCCTGCTAACCAGCTGGGTGTTTGTGTTTGGAGCAGACCCCCTTCACCCTCACCCTGCGCCTCTGGGACATCTACATCCTGGAAGGGGAGCGAGTGCTGACCGCCATGGCCTACACCATCCTCAAACTGCACAAGAGTAAGCTCCTGGGGGGCACTGCTGGGCTGCCCAACCCCCCCCCCCAGCCTGCTGGGAGCCCTTTGCTGGAGCCCTGTGCTGGCCCCAAGGCCCCAGCCTCATGCTGGTGCTCCTAGAATCTGAGCTTACCAGCTTGGAAGGGACTTCAGGAGTCCTCTAGTCCAGCATACAGCCTGGGCAAGACTGCCCAGCACCATGCCCAGCTGCCCCTGCCAGCTGCCCCAGTGCTGGGGAATCCACCACTGCCCTGAGAGGTGGAGGAAAGAAGGAGCAGGGGAGACCTCCTGACTCTGCACAGCTCCCTGAAAGGAGGTTGGAGCAGGGTGGGGGTTGGGCTCTTCTCCCTAGGAGCAAGCAACAGGATGAGAGGAGATGGCCTCAGGTTGCACCAGGGGAGGTTTAGGTTGGCTGTTGGGAGACCTCTTCACAGAAACACTTGGCAAGGCCTGGCCCAGGCCTGGAGGGGTTTCAAGAGCTGTGAGATGTGGTGCTGAGTGCCATGGGTTGCCTGTGCCCTGGTGGTGCTGGGCTAAGGGTTGGACTGGGCAATCTTGGAGGTCTCTTCCAAGCCAAACAATTCTGTGATCCTTGTGGGGAAAAAAAAATTCCTTTTGTGTCCAATCAGAGCCTCCTAAGAAGAAATTTGGCCCCATAAGGTCCAAGGGGCAGGAGGTGTGAAGGTGGAGATGAGATGCTGCAGGGGCTGAAGGGTGCTCAGCACCCAGCAGAGCCACCTGCATCACTCCCAGCTGCCCCTTCCTGCATGCTGCACCCTTTAGGGGCAGGGCAGACAGCACCCAGCTGCCTGTGCCAGGCTCTGGAGCTCAACAGGCTGCAGAGGAAGAAAGAAATCCAGGGCCAGACTGCCAGACTGCCCCAGCCCTGCTTGCCTTGCATGAGCTTGAGGCAGGGATGGTTCTGCCTTGAGATCTTTGGGACTTGAAGCCTCTCCAGTGCTCTGAGCCAGCATCCTTGCTTTGTCACCCCCTCCCCCTCAGAAAGAGCAGGAGGGATGCTGCTCCTGTGTGCTGGGGACACTGAAGGGGTGCAGCTGATGGGTTCTGCAGAGAGCCCCCCTGCTCCTCCTCCAGCTGCCCAGAAATGCACCTTCTGGTGCCCTGCTGATGGCAGAGATGGGGAAAGTGGTTCAGCCTGGCTGGGAAGTCAACTCTCCTCCCTGAGAAATGCCTGCTGGGGGCAGCAGCCCTGCCTGCATCCCAGCCCTGCCTGCACCCCTGGTGTGGATCCAATCCCTGCCTGTATCCTGTTCCTGCTTGCATCCCATCCCTGAATTCATCCCATCACTGCCTGCATCCCTGGCATGGATCAGTGTCCCTGCCTGCATCTCATCCCTGCCTGCATCCCATTCCTGCCTTCATCCCAGCCCTGCCTGCATCCCTGGCATGGGCCAAATCCCTGCCTGCATCCTGTTCCTGCTTGCATCCCATCCCTGCCTTCATCCCATTCCTTCCTGCATCCTGTTCCTGCTTGCATCCCATCCCTGCCTGTAACCTTGGCACGGATCAGTGTCCTTGCCTGCATCCCACCCCTGCCTGCATGCCTGGCACGGCTCAGCTGTCCTTGCCCCCATCGCTGCTGGCCGGTGCTGGTTTCCAGCCGCAGTGCTGCCGGGTCTGCCGCTGGGGGTTTGTCTCATGGAGCTTTTCCTCCTCCTAGAGGCTTTGGTGAGAACTTCCAGATGCAGCCCAACAGCTACATCCTGCCCGGCACAGGTTCCATGGCTGCTGCTGCCCAGAGGCAGCCCTGAAGCACAGCAGGAGGATGGGGGAGAGGTGGAAGGGTTCAGGCTGTCCCCCCTCAGAGCTGGATGAAGCCCTGAGCCACCTGGGCTCTGAGTGATGGGCAGGGAGGGGGTGGAGCTGGCCGATCCTGAGGGTCCCTGCCAAGCCAGGCCCCTCCATGTGTGTGTGGCTGCCGTCCCCAGAGCGCCTGCTGAGGATGAGCCTGGAGGAGCTGCGGGAGTTCCTGCAGGAGCGGCTGGCAGGCTCCCTGCACTACGAGGACGACGCCGTCATCGAGCAGCTGCAGCTCTCCATGGCCGAGCTGCGCAAGATGAAGTTCGACCTGCCCCCTCCAGGTGGGTGCAGGGCCAGCTGCTGCCCACAGCATCCCCCTGCCACGGCACAGAGCCAGGGCAGCCCCAGGAAGGGCTGGCATCCCCCGGCTGCAGGGGCTGCCCTCCGTCCAGCTGTGGCATGTGGGGTGAATGTGCATGTGGGGAAGGATCTGGAGGTGCTGGAAGGTGTCCAGAGAAGGGCCATGAGGAGGAGCAGAGGGCTGGAGCTGCTCTGCTCTGCAGACAGCCTGAGAGAGTTGGGGTTGTGCAGGCTGGAGAGGAGAAGGCTCCCAGGAGACCTTCTGGTGGCCCTCCAGGATCTGAAGGGGGCTCCAAGAAAGCTGGGGAGGGACTTTTGAGGGTGTCAGGGAGGGATAGGACTGGGGGGGATGGAGCAAAAGCAGAAGTGGGGAGATTGAGATTGGATGTTAGGAAGAAGTTGTTCCCCATGAGGGTGGTGAGAGACTGGCAGAGGTTGCCCAGGGAGGTGGTGGAAGCCTCATCCCTGGAGGTTTTTGCAGCCAGGCTGGATGTGGCTGTGAGCAACCTGCTGTGGTGTGAGGTGTCCCTGCCCATGGCAGGGGGTTGGGACTGGCTGAGCCTTGAGGTCCCTTCCAGCCCTGACAATTCTGACTCTCTGACATTTGGGGTGTGTTTGGTCTCAGGCTTCAGCATCTACAGCAAGGCTCTGGGCAAGGCAACTGAAGCAGCCTCAGTCAGCTGGCAGACACCACCAAGCTGGGTGGCAGTGATGGTCTGCTGGAGGGGCAGGAGGTTCTACCTGGCTGGGCTGGGTCAATGTGCTGAGGCCAATGGGCTGAGGTTCAACAAAGCCAAGGGCTGTGTCCCGCCCTTGGGTCACAACAGCCCCAGGAAGGCTGCAGGCTGGGGGCAGAGTGCCTGGAAAGTGCCCAGGAGCACAGTTCCTGGGGTGGTGGTGGTTGGCAGCAGCTGAAGGTGAGGCAGCAGTGTGTGGGGAATGGTTGGATCTGATGTCCTTAAAGAGCTCTTCCAACCAAACACTTCTCTGTTCCTCTGTTGCAGCAAAGCCTGAGGAGTTCCCACGGAAGCCCCTGGGGCTGGAGCTCTCCCTCAACCCTGTTGCCATGAAGGGCACCGTGGCAGCCAACGGGCAGAACGGCCGCCTGGGCGAGCAGCCCCTGGACCACAGAGGCCCTGGGGCACCAGGAGGAGTGCCAGCAGCTGGGGCAAGGACTCCCCCTCTCCAGGACAGGGAAACAGCTGAAGCTATGGACACAGCCACCCCGCTGCAGTCTCCTGCCCGGGGGGCATTGGGGCAGGAGAGGCAGCTGGAGCCCACTCCCGAGGGGCAGCTGGAGCCCAGCAAGGCACAGACCCAGCACCACCTCCTGCCCACAGCCCTGCCCCTGCAGCAGCCTCTGCTTCCTGCCAGCCATGCCAGGGGGGACCATGGGTCAGTGTCCCTCCCCACACCAGCTGACCTCTCGGACTCCTCTCTCCAGAACACCTCAAGCCCTCCCGACTGGAGCCCTGCAGAGCCTCCTGCTGTGGAGCTGGCTGGGTGCCAGCCAAACCCTGCTGCCCTGCCAGCCCCACAGCCAGCCCCTTCCCTCTGCCAGGGGCAAGGCCTCCATGCACTCGAGGGGGGTCCTCATCCTCTGCCAGGCTGCCAGCAGCACCTCTCTGTCCCCCAGCAGCAGGGCAGTGAGGAGGCACTGGCCCAGACACAGTGCCAGGCAGCGGTGCCTGACAGAAGGGACTGGCAGCACTTGGCATCCAAAGCTGCATCCATGGGGGAGCTGAGTAGCCTGCAGCAGAGCCCCCTGCTGCCACAGGGCTTGGGGGGCAGTGTCCCCCTCCTGGCAAGCAGCCAGACAGGGGTGGCAGGGCCAGGTCAGGGTGACCCCGAGCGGCGGGCTCCATCCCCTGGCAGGGAGGGGAGCAGCCCCTACGCCCTTATCACCACCACCACCCCCCTCCACCTGGCACACGCCACGGAGCAGGACTTCTCCAACAGAAAGCAGGTGGCATTGCCTCTGCCAGAAACAGCACAGCCTCTGCCTGCCACCTCCATACCCCCAGCCCTGGCACTGGATGCCCCTGAAAGCCTCCAGCAAGCCTTCCCTGCACTGAGAGCCCCCCGTCCCCCCCTGAGCCCCAAGCCCAAGCTGCCGCCGCAGGTTGCCAAGTCCCACTCGGAGAACAGCTTCCTGCCAGCCGCCCCTGCCCTGACCAAGCTGCCCAAGTCAGTCACCTTCTAGTGGGGGGGTGGGGAGGCCAGGCAGAGGCAGCGGGTGCCAGGGCAGCACCCTCAGCCCGTGGGCAGGACCCCCCTTGGCAGGGCTGTGCCGGGCTGGCAGCCCAGCAGCCTCGGTACGAGTGCCCGGTGAGGAGCCGTGGCAGTGCCCGCGGCACCAGGGCGCATCGGCAGGCCGGGGCTGCTCCTTTGCCATGGACACGCTGGGAAGTGCCTCTGCTGCCTCACAGCTCTCCCACATCCTGGGCACTCAGCAGGGCACAGCCAGGCCTGCTGAGGCTATGCTGTGGCCTCCTTCTGTCCCTGCTAGCCAGGAGTTGCCATGGGGTGTGAGATGCTTTCTGTGGGTGCCCGCTGCGGGTGGTGCTTCCAGAGGCCTCCACAGATGTTCCTCTGCCAGCCCTGTGGCTGTGGGCAGCAGCACTGTGAGGCAGGGCCCTTGGGGCCTGTATGCAACTCCACAGCCTGGCTGGAGCCACCTCCTGCTGCCACACTGGGTGGTGGCATGGTGGTGGTTGGTGCCCCAGAGTGGAGGCTGAGCAGTGGGACTCCCTGGGCATTTTCCTTGGTGGGCAGCCAGGAGGGTGGTTCTCAGCCAAGTTCTCCAGGTGACAAGGACAGCAGTGAGGCTGGGCTCGGGGCCAAGTGGCCTCTGTGCTGGCCTTGCCCTTGCAGCAAGCGGGCACTGCCACTCCCGTGGCCCAACAGGAACAGGAGCTGCTGCCCAAGGAGCATCCTGCCTTCAGGGCCAACATGCTGGAGCTGGCGTGGTGCCCAGGCAATGGTGATCAGACATGGTGTCCAGGCTGCTGTGGAGGGGGCACCATGGCTGCTGGGGAGGGGTGACCATGGCTGCTGGGGAGGGCAGCAGTGCTGGAGCTGGTTTCGATGCCTGGTACCCTTGCCATGTTTGGACCTGTTGGTGTGTCAGGCTTGGGCAGTGGTTCAGGACTGGCAGCAGCCCACTGGCCTCGGGAGCTCCCCAGGAACCAACGAGGAGCCCCTCAGGGCTGGTGGTCTCCTCCTGGTCTGGTTCCTGCAGCTCAGCAGGGCTGGGGCTGTCCTGAAGGCCTCCTGCAGCTGAGCTGCAGGGTGCAGGAGCTGCAGGGTGCAGGAGCTGCAGTGGCTTTGCTCTCCTTTTTCCCTTTCCCCTCCCATTTCAGGCAGCCTTTGCAGATGGTGGGGCAGGTCCCCAAGCTGCTCGTCCAGCTGGGCCAGCTCTGCAGCGTTCACAGCTCTGCAGTGTTCTCAGCTCTGCAGTGCTCACAGCTCTGCAGTGTTCACAGCTCTGCAGCGTTCACAGCTCTGCAGTGCTCACAGCTCTGCAGTGCTCACAGCTCTGCAGTGTTCTCAGCTCTGCAGTGTTCACAGCTCTGCAGTGCTCACAGCTCTGCAGTGTTCACAGCTCTGCAGTGTTCACAGCTCTGCAGTGTTCACAGCTCTGCAGTGCTCACAGCTCTGCAGTGTTCACAGCTCTGCAGCGTTCACAGCTCTGCAGTGTTCTCAGCTCTGCAGTGCTCACAGCTCTGCAGTGTTCACAGCTCTGCAGTGCTCACAGCTCTGCAGTGTTCTCAGCTCTGCAGTGCTCACAGCTCTGCAGTGTTCACAGCTCTGCAGTGTTCTCAGCTCTGCAGTGCTCACAGCTCTGCAGTGTTCTCAGCTCTGCAGTGCTCACAGCTCTGCAGTGCTCACAGCTCTGCAGTGTTCACAGCTCTGCAGTGTTCTCAGCTCTGCAGTGTTCTCAGCTCTGCAGTGCTCACAGCTCTGCAGTGTTCTCAGCTCTGCAGTGTTCTCAGCTCTGCAGTGCTCACAGCTCTGCAGTGCTCACAGCTCTGCAGTGCTCACAGCTCTGCAGTGTTCTCAGCTCTGCAGTGCTCACAGCTCTGCAGTGCTCACAGCTCTGCAGTGTTCACAGCTCTGCAGTGCTCACAGCTCTGCAGTGCTCCCAGGGCCTTGGCTTGCCCTGGCATTAGAGGGCTGCCCCTCAAGGCATGGCAGGTGGTGCCTACAGGAACCCAGGGCAGGGATCCTCTCTCCAAGCCCTACCAGGAGCAAGCAGCAAGGTCACCTCTCAGCCTGGGCCGTGCCACCAGCTGGGCTCAGTGACCTTCCTGGACCAGGCAGACACATCCTCCCCAGCCCCACCAGGGTGCTGCTTTGCAGGGGAGGTCTCAGAGCTCCTCACTGTGCCATCTAAGAAGCTCTTTGCCAAGCTGCAGCCCCTGGAAGCTGGCAGCTTTGGGAGGAGTTGCTGGGGGCAAAGCAGGCTGAGGTGGCTGGGAGCCAGCAGTGTGTGTGGCTGTCCTTGGAGTCATCTCAGCACCTCCAAGCATCAGCTGCTGGAGACAGCCCAGGCTGGCTCCTTGGCCTCTTGCTGCAGATGAAGCTGGGGCTGTGCCAGGGTGGGCAGCACATGGCCCAGCCTCAGCTCTCTTGCTGGGGATGGGAAGAGAGGGACCAGGCCAAGGCTGGCAGCTCAGCTGGACCAGTAGCTGGCCCAAGCCCCCTGTCCCAGCCCCTCAGCAAAGGGCAGACTCAGCACAGCACCTCCCAGCCTCTCCTCAGCACCTTGGGACAGCTCTTGCTTGCTTGCCCTCCACATCAGCCTGAGGCTGGGGGCTGGGTTGGTTCTGGGTGAGCACTTTGGGTGGCTGCAGCATGGGTGGGAGCCACGGGGCTGGCACTGGGGAGCAGCTCCAGCCTGGGGTGGGGGCCACAGCTGGGGGCCATCTGCTTTTGTTAGCTGCTGCTCTTGTTTACAGCGTGGAACAAAGCTTCCTCCTGGCTCTTTCTAATCCATGATCATTGTTACTTTAAAAAAAAAAAAACAACAACAGCATTTGGATGTCTGCTTTGTTCTGGTTGGGTCTTTTCAGGGGGGGTTGTAAGGAATTTGGCAGTGGGGGGAGGGGAGAAAGACCCAACCAGCTGTGCAGGGTCTTTGGTGCTGGTTGGCATGGTTGGAATGGCAAAGAGTGAAGAAGCTGAGCACTAAATCAGCCTCCCCAAGGTTTCTTATAGCCACACCACATCCACCCTCAGGCAGGCTGCAGATGGCACCAAGCTGGGTGGCAGAGCTGATCTGCTGGAGGGCAGGAAGGCTCTGCAGAGGGTCCTGGCCAGGCTGCATCCATGGCTGAGGAGGTTCAACAAGGCCAAGGGCTGGGTCCTGCCCTTGGGTCACAACAACCCCAGAAAGGCTTCGGGCTGGGGGCAGAGTGGTTGGAAAGTGCCCAGGAGAGAAGGACCTGGGGGTGGTTGTTGGCAGCAGCTGAAGTTGAGGCAGCAGCAGCCTGGCCTGGAGCAGCAATGCTGTGGGCAGCAGCAGCAGGGCAGGGATGGTGCCCCCGGACTGGGCATTGGGGAGGACACAGCTTGAGTGCTGGGTTCAGTTTTGGGCTCCTCACTCCAAGAAGGACACTGAGGAGCTGGAGCAGGGCTAGAGAAGGGCAACCAAGCTGGGGAAGGGTCTGGAGAAGAGGGCTGGGGAGGAGCAGCTGAGGGACCTGGGGGTGTTCAACCAGGAGCAGAGGAGGCTGAGGGAGACCTCATTGCTCTCTACAGCTCCTGAGAGGAGGCTGCAGTCAGCTGGGGGTTGGGCTCTGCTCCTTAGTCTCAGGTGATAGAAGGAGTGGAAGTGGCCTGAAATTGTGCCAGGGGAGGGTTAGGTTAGAGAGAAGGAAGAATTTCCTTTTGCTGCAAGAGTGGTCAGGGCTTGGCAGAGGCTGCCCAGGAAGGTGGTGGAGTCCCCATGCCTGGAAGTGTTCCATGGCATCCTGCTCCTGGCCCCTGCCTATCCCTTTGCCACAGGGCCAGGGGCCTGCAGCCCTGCTGTGGCCAACCTGTTGGGTTTGGGGTTTGGTTTTCATGCCCATGGGCAGTGCTGGGAGGGTTGGGCAGGGTGGGGAGCAGGTGGACACAGCTCCTTGCATGGTGGGGGAGTGTGGGTGGCTGCAGATCAGGGTGACACTGCCTGAGTCAGGGCTGAGTCATGCCAGGCCCTGAGAAGGTGCCAACCACAGCTGGGCATGGATCTTGCAGAGCTGTGTGTGAGCAGCACCTCTGAGTCACCCCAGGACCTGCAGCCAGGGCTTCCTCTGCTGGGATGGCCAAGGGGCTGCTGGCTTTGGGCTGCTATGGGGCCCTTGGGTGGGTGAGGGGGCAAGAGGATGGTGGCCAGGGACAGGACAAGGGGCAATGGGCACAAACTGGAACCCAGGAGGTTCCACCTGGACAGGAGGAGAAACCTCTTTGGTGTGAGGGTGCTGGGTCTGAGGATGTGGCAGGCAGAGTCCTGTTCCTCTCTGGTCCCTGCCAGCATCCTGCCAGCTAACACAGGAGCTACAGTGGTGCCACTGTAGTGCCCAGCCTCTGATGGGTGCTGAATGGGAGTCCCTGGGAGGGCTGTGGGGCTTGGCCAAGTACCCACTGCAGAGTCCTCCCCAGGAAGGGCCCACACCTGGGATTTGCCTACCTGGCCAGCCTAGGATCTCCCTCCCTCCCTGGGCACAGGGATCAGGGTGGAGCCAAGCCATGCCTGGTGCCCAGCCTGCAGCTGATGCCAAGAGCAGCAGGCCAGCACCACACTGCTGCTGTGCCAAGGGCTCAGTGTGGGAGGTGCTCACGTCCCCAAGGGCACAGGAGGGCAGGCAGCCCCTGCAGCATCCCACACCCCCTCCTGTGCCAACCTAGGGCATGGGTGCTGTGCCAGGGCACCAGGAGCAGGGCAGTGGTGTAGCCCCAAGCTGACCAGTCCCCATTTGCTGTAGAGCACTGAGACCAGTGGGGAAAAAACTCTGCAGAAGGTATGGAGGCTGCTGCTTAAATTCCAAAAGCCTGGGCAGCCAGGGGCCTCCCTCTGCCTGGCCCTCCATGCTTGGCACTTCCTGGGATTGCCAACTAAACCCTTCCTCTGCTGGAGCCACTGCTCCTGCCACAGCCCCCAGGGCACTGCTCCTGCCTTCAGACCACTCCTAACTCCAGCTTGGCAGCTCCCAGGGCTGGTCCCTGCCCTGGCATCATTCCAGCACAGGGCAAGCCCCACCAGCTATGCTCAGCTGTGGTGCCCTGGCAACCCCTACAGCCCCTGTCCCTCCTGGCTCATTGCCACCCAAAGCAGCAGCCCCAAGTGCAGGGACAGAGGGGTGGCCACCTCCCCCCCATCACCTGCTGGCTCCCCACTGACCCCAGCTGTGCTCCTCATGCTCCCTGCCCAACACTCAGAGCTGGGCAGCCCTGCCCCATGCCCCTGCAGTACCTCAGCCAGCACTGAACCAGGGATGTTGGAGGAGCCAGAAGCAGGGCCTAGACAGGGAGAGTGCAGGGCTAGGGCTGGGGCTGGGCAGGGCTCTGCTCCTGGAACCACAGAACGTTAGGGGTTGGAAGAGACCTCTGTGGTGAAAGCACCCTATACCCAGAATTATGCCCCCCAACACCAGCAAACTTGTCCCAACATGTTTTGTAAGTCCTCCCCTTCCACCTTCCTTCCAGGAGAGGAGGACAAAGGCCCAGGTGCCAACCTGTCTCCTAAGGGGTAAACAACTCCATGCACCCATGGCATGGCATGCTCCTGCTCTTGCTATCTCAGGGCGTAATTCTAGCTTCACTCTTTCCAGAGGTTGAAGCAGGTTGTTGACAAGTGTGCCCATTGGCCAGATCCAGCCTCGAGAGATCTATAAGTATTCTCCACTTGTTTACCAGTTTGCTCTGTCCTTTTTTCTCTCTCTTTGCTCAAGCTCTTTAAGCTCACAGCCCCTAAGCCTTCTCACCCCCACATGCAAGCACCCTAGGGGCCTCTGCACCACAGAAAGAAGCCAGCTCCCCAATCTGCTCAAGGAACCAGCACAGGAGATCCCTTGGCTGAAGCTCTGAAAGCCAGTGTCATAAACCCAGTCGAGAGGAC
Source organism: Indicator indicator (assembly GCF_027791375.1). Classification (NCBI taxonomy): domain Eukaryota; kingdom Metazoa; phylum Chordata; class Aves; order Piciformes; family Indicatoridae; genus Indicator; species Indicator indicator. The sequence continues at coordinate 960,770 of NC_072030.1, forward strand.
TGGAACCCCAGGGTAAGCTTTAGCTCAGAGGGGAGGGACTAGCCCGAGCCAGGCAGCCCAGCGTGATCCCTGCTGTTCACGGGAGATAAACGGAGCCACTGCCACTGCTCTGCAGCCCTGAGCCAGCAGGGTAATGGCACCTGGGATTTCCTGAGAGAGAGAGACATCCTCTCCTTTGAGACCAAGCCAAGGACTGCATTGTCATCTTAGAATCATAGAATCAACCAGGTTGGAAGAGACCTCCAAGCTCAACCAGTCCAACCTATCACCCAGCCCTATCCAATCAACCAGACCATGGCACTAAGTGCCTCATCCAGGCTTCTCTTGAACATCTCCAGTGATGGTGACTCCACCACCTCCCTGGGCAGCACATCCCAATGGGCAATCACCCTCTCTGTGCAGAACTTCCTCCTAACATCCAGCCTAGACCTCCCCTGGCACAGCTTGAGACTCTTGAACCCTCTTGTTCTGGTGCTGGGTGCCTGGGAGAAAAGCCCCCACCTGGCTGCAACCTCCCTTCAGGTAGTTGTAGACAGCAATGAGGTCTGCCCTGAGCCTCCTCTTCTCCAGGCTGAACACCCCCAGCTCCCTCACCTCGCCTCATAGAGTTTGTGTTCCAGGCCCCTCCCCAGCTTTGTTGCCCTTCTCTGGACACCTTCCAGTCCCTCAACGTCTCTCTTGAACTGAGGAGCCCAGAACTGGACACAGGACTTAAGGTGTGGCCTGACCAGAGCTGAGTACAGGGGAAGAATAACCTCCCTTGTCCTGCTGGCCACACTGTTGCTGATGTAGGCCAGGATGCCATTGGCCTTCCTGGGCAGGAAAATGGGAAGCAGTTGCTGAGATCGGCACAGTCAGCTCACTTCAAGCCGAGCAAGGGGGAATCGCCGCTTCACCGCACCCCTTCCCGAAGCCCATCTCTGGGATCTGAGACAGCCGACCCCGCCTGCCGGGAGCCGTCACCTCGATCACCCCGAAGGACCCAGCCCCGCCCTGTAGGACCACTCCCCCGGACCAACCCTGCCAAGCTGCACTGATCCTGCCCGCCCCCAGCTGCTGTAGTCGCACCGTGGGACCACCCTGACAAGGGAAGCTGCCGACCGGCAGAAAGTCACCCCTGCCACGGCCACGGGAGGAGAAAGAAAGCCTCAGCCCTCCCGAGGAGGCAGGAGGAGAGAGAAAGCCTCAGTCCTCCCGAGGAGGCAGGAGGAGAGAGAAAGCCTCAGCCCTCCCGAGGAGGCAGGAGGAAGAGAAAGCCTCAGTCCTCCCGAGGAGGCAGGAGGAGAGAGAAAGCCTCAGCCCTCCCGAGGAGGCAGGAGGAAGAGAAAGCCTCAGCCCTCCCGAGGAGGCAGGAGGAGGGAGAAAGCCTCAGCCCTCCCGAGGAGGCAGGAGGAAGAGAAAGCCTCAGCCCTCCCGAGGAGGCAGGAGGAAGAGAAAGCCTCAGCCCTCCAGCAGCCGGCGTAACCCAGCACCTTGCCTCGCTACAAAGACAGACAGACTGTATCTTTCCCTATGTGCATCACTCAGTAACACTCCATTCAAAGCTCCCGCGCCCCGCCCCGTGATATTCCAGCTTGATTTGCCTCCTGATGGCATTGTGAATATCTCTGGGCAGCTGCAGCCGCCAAGCGTCTGGGCGAGTCCCCATCTAGTGCACACGCGGTGGAACTGCACCCCTCGTTCCCTTAATTAGAAATTCATTCTGTAAACATTCTAATCGGGTCACATCGTATACACTAAATCACTTATGGAACATATTTTCACAAGCGTGCATTAGGATCAATATAGGAAGGTGATTAATCGGTTATTAATACTTTTAATAATTAATAAGCAATATTTTCATAATTAATATTTCATAATTAATAAATTAATAATCATCCTCCATCCTAATCACCACAACCTCCAGAGATCATCCATTCCAAACCCCCTGCCAGAGCAGGACACCCAGGGCAGGGCACACAGGAACACAGCCAGGTGGGGTTGGAAAGTCTCCAGAGGAGGAGACTCCACAACCTCTCTGGGCAGCCTGCTCCAGGCTCCAGCACCCTCACACCAAAGAATTTTCTCCTCCTGTTGAGGTGGAACCTCCTGGGTTCCAGTTTGTGTCCATTGCCTTTTGTCCTGTCCCTGGGCACCACTGAGCAGAGCCTGGCCCCTTCCTGACCCCCACCCCTCAGATATTTACAGACATTGCTCAGATCCCTCTCAGCCTTCTCCTCTCCAGGCTCACCAGCCCCAGGGCTCAGCCTTTCCTCCTCACACAATGTTCCAGGCCCTTCAGCATCCTCACAGCCTCTGCTGGACTCTCTCCAGCAGTTCCCTGTCCCTCTTGCCCTGGGGAGCCCAGAACTGGACACAATACTTCAGCTGTGGTCTCACCAGGGCAGAGTAAAGAGGGAGGAGAACCTCCCTTGCCCTGCTGGTCACACTCTTCATGCACCACAGGAATCCATTGGCTTCTGGGCCACCAGGGCACATTGCTGGCCCATGGAGAACTTCTGTGCCCCAGGTCCTTCTCCATGGAGTTGCTTCCCAGCAGGTCAACCCTCAGAGGATGCAGGGGGGCAGAGGGATGGAGGTGCTGTGCCTGAGAGATCTGTACCCTGCTGTTTGGAGAGGCAGTGCCTGGCAGTCCTCCTGCACTGCTTCCACATTCACCTAAGTATGCCCTGCTGCTGAGCCCTGCTGCTCCTCACTGTGCCACTGTGCCCTGCTGCTCCTCACTGTGCCTCTGACGCTTGTGAGCTGCTCCCATCCTGCTGTGTGCAGTTTGTGCTGCTCTCTTGCACTGCACTGCTCACTTGCTGCTTGTGTCCTAGCTGTGAGCTGCTGTGCTGCTCCCCTGCTGCCATGCTACTCACCTGGTGCTCCCCTGCCACTCACTGTGCTAGTTGTGAGCTGCTGTGCTGCTCTCCTGCTGCTGTGCTCCTCCTCCCCTACTGCTGTGCTGCTCCCCTGCTGCTGTGCTCCTCCTCCCCTGCTGCTGTGCTGCTCCTCCCCTGCTGCTGTGCTGCTCCTCCTCCCCTGCTGCTGTGCTGCTCCTCCCCTGCTGCTGTGCTCCTCCTCCCCTGCTGCTGTGCTGCTCATCCCCTCCTGCTGTGCTCCTCCTCCCCTGCTGCTGTGCTCCTCCCCTGCTGCTGTACTCCTCCTCCCCTGCTGCTGTGCTCCTCCCCTGCTGCTGTGGCTCCTCCTCCCTGCTGCTGTGCTGCTCCTCCCTGCTGCTGTGCTCCTCCTCCCCTGCTGCTGTGCTGCTCCTCCCCTGCTGCTGTGCTCCTCCCCTGCTGCTGTGCTGCTCCTCCCCTGCTGCTGTGCTCCTCCTCCCCTGCTGCTGTGCTGCTCCTCCCTGCTGCTGTGCTCCTCCCTGCTGCTGTGCTGCTCCTCCCTGCTGCTGTGCTCCTCCTCCCTGCTGCTGTGCTCCTCCCCTGCTGCTGTGCTCCTCCTCCCTGCTGCTGGGCTGCTCCCTCCCTGCTGCTTGGTGCTCCTCCTCCCTGCTGCTTGGGCTGCTCCTCCCTGCTGCTGGGCTCTCCTCCCTGCTGCTGTGCTCCTCCCCTGCTGCTGTGCTCCTCCTCCCCTGCTGCTGTGCTCCTCCCCTGCTGCTGTGCTCCTCCTCCCCTGCTGCTGTGCTCCTCCCCTGCTGCTGTGCTCCTCCTCCCCTGCTGCTGTGCTGCTCCTCCCCTGCTGCTGTGCTGCTCCTCCCCTGCTGCTGTGCTCCTCCTCCCCTGCTGCTGTGCTGCTCCTCACCTACTGCTGTGCTCATTTGCTTGTTTGCTGCTTGTTTGCTGCTTGTTTGCTGCTGTAGTGCTCCCCTGCTGCTCACTGTGCCAGCTGTGTGCTGCTGTGGTGCTCTGGGGCTGCTGTGCTGCTCCCCTGCTGCTGTGCTCTCCTCCCATGCTGCATGGGGTCTGTGGCCCAAGCTTTGCAGCCCCCAGCCCCAGCAGCCTTGGCCAGAGGGGGCCTTGCTGAAGCACCAGAGCTCATCTGCCTGTCCCAGCTGCCCCCAGCTGCTGGTGGCCAGGCTGCTCTGTGTCCTCCCGGCATGAGGATGCCCACAGAGGCCAGCAGCTCCCTCCTGGCAGTGAGAGAACCACGCTGGCCCAGCAGGACATGGCACCATGGCACAGGAGGTAACAACCCAGAGCTGAAGCAGCTCAGCCAGTAGCTCAGCAGGAGCCACAGCAGCTGCTCCCATCCCAAAGGAATCCTTGGCAGCCCAAGATGGGGCTGGAGATGGCTCTGAGGGCACACACAAAGGCATGAGTCTGAAGCCTGGCTTATTTAAGCTTGGCTTACTTAGGCCCTGTTCTTCCACAGAGTCAAACAGTCATGGAGAAAGGAGCTTCCATCTTTGCCCCAGAAGTGGTCTGAGGTCCCTAGAGGTCCCTGCAGATGAGGTGCAACACCACAGGCAGCTGCTTCCAACCACCCCAGGAAGAGCCTGGGCCACTCCAGTGCCCTGAAAACATCCTGGCCCAGCCCTGTGCCAGTCTGGCTTCTGGGGCAGCCAAGCCTGCAGCTCTCCCAGACAGGCAGCTGCCTGGGGAAGCTGGTTCCTGGCTGGCTCTGCTCAGGAGAAGTGCCAGGGGAGAATCCCTTGGGCTGCAGCAGGGAACTGCCCTGTGGTGCAGAAGGGAAACCTTCTGGCCTGCTCCTCCTCACCCAACCAGCCCTGGAGGATGAGGCCAGCCTGAAGCCAGCTCCCTGGACAGCTCAGCCTTTCATGCAGCCACCCCCCTGCCTCCCAGGTCCCTCCAGCAGTCAGTCAGTGCTGCCAGCTCCTGCCAAGGCCTGCAGCAAGCCCCATCTGCTCCTCTGCCTCGGAGCCCCCAGCCCTGCTGGCTGCTCTGGCAGTCCCCAGGCTGTCAGAGCTGTCCCAGCTCTTCCCTCAGCATCCTGAAGGGCTTGGAACCAGGTTTGCCTCTTGACTCAGCTGGGATGGCCCCAGAGCCCCAGCCCCCCAAAACAGGCTGTGGGGTGCCAGGAGAGAGCAGCTCTGAGCCATCTGATCTTGGTCAAACCTCCTCAGTGGTTCCATCAGCTGAGGGCAGGCTCAAAGGTGGCACCTGCTGCTTGGTGCCCCCCACCCTGAGCAGCTGCCCCCCTCCCTGAGCAGCTGCCCCCCACCCTGAACAGTGCCCCCCACCCTGAGCAGCTGCCCCCACCCTGAGCAGCTGCCCCCCTCCCTGAGCAGCTGCCCCCCACCCTGAGCAGCTGCCCCCCTCCCTGAGCAGCTGCCCCCACCCTGAGCAGCTGCCCCCCTCCCTGAGCAGCTGCCCCCCTCCCTGAGCAGCTGCCCCCCTCCCTGAGCAGCTGCCCCCCACCCTGAGCAGCTGCCCACCACCCTGAACAGTGCCCCCCACCCTGAGCAGCTGCCCCCTACCCTGAGCAGCTGCCCCCCTCCCTGAGCAGCTGCCCCCCTACCCTGAGCAGCTGCCCCCCTCCCTGAGCAGCTGCCCCCCTACCCTGAGCAGCTGCCCCCCTCCCTGAGCAGCTGTCCCCCTCCCTGAGCAGCTGCCCCCCACCCTGAACACTGCCCCCTACCCTGAGCAGCTGCCCCCCACCCTGAGCAGCTGCCCCCTACCCTGAGCAGCTGCCCCCTACCCTGAGCAGCTGTCCCCCTCCCTGAGCAGCTGCCCCCTACCCTGAGCAGCTGCCCCCTACCCTGAGCAGGTGCCCACCACCCTGAGCAGCTGCCCCCTACCCTGAGCAGCTGCCCCCTACCCTGAGCAGCTGCCCCCCTACCCTGAGCAGGTGCCCACCACCCTGAACACTGCCCCCCTGCCCTGGCTCTCAGCCCCCTTCCCGAGGCAGCCCTGCCCTCTGCCCTCCCTCCAGCTGCCCCCGAGGTGCCAGTTCTGGACCACAGGCTGCACAGCTGCAGCAGCCTGGGCTGGGAGCCTCCCCTCCAGCCCCCCCGAGCAGGTTGCACACTTCAGCACTGCTGCAGCATGCTGCAAGCAGCACAAGCCCCAGGCAGGGCAGCTCTTCCCTGGGGACTGCTCCCACTTGGAGCTGGCTGCAGCCCTTCCCCTGCAGGGGCTGGGTGCCAGGGCAGCTGCCCAGGCTGGGGGCCATGCCCTGCAGCAGCACCAAGAGCAAACCCCAGCACAGGTCCTCTCTTGGCCAGGGGCACAGGCAGCAGCTCTGAGCCTCCCTCTGTGCTGCCTGCCCTGGGGGTGAGGAGCAGGGCAGGAGGCTGCCTGCAGGGGCTTGGCAGTGTCAGACACATGCCCAGCGTGGTGCCCGCACTGCTCCCAGCCCCTGCCAGCCCCAGCTGCCAGCCTGGCACCGCCTCCTGCCTGGGCAAGCCCCTGCAGAGCAGCTCAGGATCTGCTCCTGCTACAGGAATGCTGGGTGCCAGCTGAGTCCCTCTGCCACAGCCTGGGTGCCAGCTGAGTCCCTCTGCCACAGCCTGGGTGCCAGCTGAGTCCCTCTGCCACAGCCTGGGTGCCAGCTGAGTTCCTGTGCCACAGCCTGGGTGCCAGCTGAGTTCCTGTACCACAGCCTGGGTGCCAGCTGAGTTCCTGTGCCACAGCTTGGGTGCCAGCTGAGTTCCTGTACCACAGCCTGGGTGCCAACTGAGTTCCTGTACCACAGCTTGGTTGCCAGCTGAGTCCCTCTGCCACAGCCTGGGTGCCAGCTGAGTTCCTGTGCCACAGCCTGGGTGCCAGCTGAGTTCCTGTGTCACAGCCTGGGTGCCAGCTGAGTTCCTGTACCACAGCCTGGGTGCCAGCTGAGTTCCTGTGTCACAGCCTGGGTGCCAGCTGAGTCCCTCTGCCACAGCCTGGGTGCCAGCTGAGTTCCTGTGCCACAGCCTGGGTGCCAGCTGAGTTCCTGTGTCACAACTTGGATGCCAGCTGAGTTCCTGTACCACAGCTTGGGTGCCAGCTGAGTTCCTGTGCCACAACTTGGATGCCAGCTGAGTTCCTGTACCACAGCTTGGGTGCCAGCTGAGTTCCTGTGCCACAGCTTGGGTGCCATCTGAGTTCCTGTGCCACAGCCTGGGTGCCAGCTGAGTTCCTGTGTCACAGCCTGGGTGCCAGCTGAGTCCCTCTGCCACAGCCTGGGTGCCAGCTGAGTTCCTGTGCCACAGCCTGGGTGCCAGCTGAGTCCCTCTGCCACAGCCTGGGTGCCAACTGAGTTCCTGTACCACAGCCTGGGTGCCAGCTGAATTCCTGTGTCACAGCCTGGGTGCCAGCTGAGTCCCTCTGCCACAGCCTGGGTGCCAGCTGAGTTCCTGTACCACAGCCTGGGTGCCAACTGAGTTCCTGTACCACAGCCTGGATGCCAGCTGAGTCCCTCTGCCACAGCCTGGGTGCCAGCTGAGTTCCTGTGCCACAGCCTGGGTGCCAGCTGAGTTCCTGTACCACAGCCTGGGTGCCAGCTGAGTTCCTGTGCCACAGCCTGGGTGCCAGCTGAGTCCCTCTGCCACAGCCTGGGTGCCAGCTGAGTTCCTGTGTCACAGCCTGGGTGCCAGCTGAGTTCCTGTACCACAGCCTGTGTGCCAGCTGAGTCCCTCTGCCACAGCTTGGGTGCCAGCTGAGTTCCTGTACCACAGCTTGGGTGCCAGCTGAGTTCCTGTGCCACAGCTTGGTTGCCAACTGAGTTCCTGTGCCACAGCCTGGGTGCCAACTGAGTTCCTCTGCCACAGCCTGGGTGCCAGCTGAGTTCCTGTGCCACAGCTTGGGTGCCAGCTGAGTTCCTGTGCCACAGCTTGGTTGCCAGCTGAGTTCCTGTACCACAGCCTGGGTGCCAGCTGATTTCCTGTGTCACAGCCTGGGTGCCAACTGAGTTCCTGTGTCACAGCCTGGGTGCCAGCTGAGTCCCTCTGCCACAGCCTGGGTGCCAGCTGAGTTCCTGTGCCACAGCCTGGCAGAGGGCACAGTGCCAAGCATGAGGCCTGCTCTTGGCTGTCCTGGGGAGAGGAGCATGAGAGCAGCCAGGCAGCCCCAGCCCCCAGCAGCAGTCCCAAGAGGTCAGCCCTGCTGCAGACCCCTCCAGAGCTTGGGAGTGAAGCCTGAAGCCTGCAGCCAGGGCTGAGGAGCAGCAGCAGGAAGCTGCAGAGGGCAGCTGCCACCCACTGCCCAGCAGCCAAACAATGCCAGCAGCACTGCTGCCAGGCTGGAGCAGCACAGCCTGGGCAGGTTCAGCCTCAGCAGGTGCTGGAGGGGAGCAGGAAGGCCTAATGCTGCCTCTGGGGCACAGCAGCATCTGGGAGGTACTGAGGCAGAATGAGCTCCCAGGAATGAGAATAGAGGAGGCAATAAAGTGGCACAGGCTGAAAGTGTCCTCAGGCTCAGCCCTCCTGTCCCAGCTCTCAGCCCTCCTGTCCCAGCTCTCAGCCCTCCTGTCCCAGCTCTCAGCTCTCCTCTCCCAGCTCTCAGCTCTCCTGTCCCAGCTCTCAGCTCTCCTGTCCCAGCTCTCAGCCCTCCTGTCCCAGCTCTCAGCTCTCCTGTCCCAGCTCTCAGCTCTCCTCTCCCAGCTCTCAGCTCTCCTCTCCCAGCTCTCAGCTCTCCTGTCCCAGCTCTCAGCTCTCCTGTCCCAGCTCTCAGCTCTCCTCTCCCAGCTCTCAGCTCTCCTCTCCCAGCTCTCAGCTCTCCTGTCCCAGCTCTCAGCTCTCCTGTCCCAGCTCTCAGCCCTCCTCTCCCAGCTCTCAGCTCTCCTGTCCCAGCTCTCAGCTCTCCTCTCCCAGCTCTCAGCTCTCCTCTCCCAGCTCTCAGCTCTCCTCTCCCAGCTCTCAGCCCTCCTGTCCCAGCTCTCAGCTCTCCTGTCCCAGCTCTCAGCTCTCCTGTCCCAGCTCTCAGCTCTCCTCTCCCAGCTCTCAGCTCTCCTCTCCCAGCTCTCAGCTCTCCTGTCCCAACTCTCAGCTCTCCTGTCCCAACTCTCAGCTCTCCTGTCCCAGCTCTCAGCCCTCCTGTCCCAGCTCTCAGCTCTCCTGTCCCAGCTCTCAGCCCTCCTGTCCCAGCTCTCAGCTCTCCTGTCCCAGCTCTCAGCTCTCCTGTCCCAGCTCTCAGCCCTCCTGTCCCAACTCTCAGCTCTCCTGTCCCAGCTCTCAGCTCTCCTGTCCCAGCTCTCAGCTCTCCTCTCCCAGCTCTCAGCTCTCCTGTCCCAGCTCTCAGCTCTCCTGTCCCAACTCTCAGCTCTCCTGTCCCAGCTCTCAGCTCTCCTGTCCCAGCTCTCAGCTCTCCTCTCCCAGCTCTCAGCTCTCCTCTCCCAGCTCTCAGCTCTCCTCTCCCAGCTCTCAGCTCTCCTGTCCCAGCTCTCAGCTCTCCTGTCCCAGCTCTCAGCTCTCCTCTCCCAGCTCTCAGCTCTCCTCTCCCAGCTCTCAGCTCTCCTCTCCCAGCTCTCAGCTCTCCTCTCCCAGCTCTCAGCTCTCCTGTCCCAGCTCTCAGCTCTCCTCTCCCAGCTCTCAGCTCTCCTCTCCCAGCTCTCAGCTCTCCTCTCCCAGCTCTCAGCTCTCCTGTCCCAACTCTCAGCTCTCCTCTCCCAGCTCTCAGCTCTCCTGTCCCAGCTCTCAGCTCTCCTCTCCCAGCTCTCAGCTCTCCTGTCCCAACTCTCAGCTCTCCTGTCCCAGCTCTCAGCTCTCCTGTCCCAGCTCTCAGCTCTCCTCTCCCAGCTCTCAGCTCTCCTGTCCCAGCTCTCAGCTCTCCTCTCCCAGCTCTCAGCTCTCCTGTCCCAGCTCTCAGCTCTCCTGTCCCAGCTCTCAGCCCTCCTGTCCCAGCTCTCAGCTCTCCTGTCCCAGCTCTCAGCTCTCCTGTCCCAGCTCTCAGCTCTCCTGTCCCAACTCTCAGCTCTCCTCTCCCAGCTCTCAGCTCTCCTGTCCCAGCTCTCAGCTCTCCTGTCCCAGCTCTCAGCTCTCCTGTCCCAGCTCTCAGCTCTCCTCTCCCAGCTCTCAGCTCTCCTCTCCCAGCTCTCAGCTCTCCTGTCCCAGCTCTCAGCTCTCCTCTCCCAGCTCTCAGCCCTCCTGTCCCAGCTCTCAGCTCTCCTCTCCCAGCTCTCAGCTCTCCTCTCCCAGCTCTCAGCTCTCCTCTCCCAGCTCTCAGCTCTCCTCTCCCAGCTCTCAGCTCTCCTCTCCCAGCTCTCAGCTCTCCTCTCCCAGCTCTCAGCTCTCCTCTCCCAGCTCTCAGCTCTCCTGTCCCAGCTCTCAGCTCTCCTCTCCCAGCTCTCAGCTCTCCTCTCCCAGCTCTCAGCTCTCCTCTCCCAGCTCTCAGCTCTCCTGTCCCACTCTCAGCTC